>NW_017805841.1:2708483-2743483 GCF_001891065.2 Hippocampus comes | reverse complement strand
TTAGCGCGTTTCATTACAGTACCAGTGTGGCCGCTGCATGAGGGACACTGCCCCATCATAGTCAGCAAAAGGGGCATGTACTACGCGCTTTATGTTTTATTCAGAGTACAGATTTGTGTGGGAACAACACTGGATTTTTTTTTTTATTTCTGCCCCTATTTTATCATTTAAAAGGACCTGGTGGGCGAGGCGGCCCTCTGAACTCTGCCTAGCGACAAGTGGCCAAGGAAATAGAATGCCAGCAATTGGTTATTTTCATATGGTTGGTCGATAGCTATTAGAATCTCAATTTACGTGTCTAAATTGTAAAAGGAATCACAAATGATGGATGCGAAATTTATTATTTTTTTCAAAGGTTGCCGCTTCACTTTTCATGTTTCTAAGGAATATTTAGCATCAAGAATTTCTGAAGAGACTCCAGTTGACTTTTGGAATTGTTTTGAATTACGAGTATTAGGCCATGACGAAACATTATAAAGTAACAACACCAATGTTTCAGTTTTAATTTTGCAACAAAACTGTTTTTTCGTCAAATAAAAATAACTGGGAGCAACGTAACTTTTTGGGGAATATGACATCATCCCGCAGTAAAAATTCCACTTATTTTCTTTTATTTCATGTCAAACAAATGACCCATTTATTCTTGTAAGTCTGCAGCTTTTTTCTCGCAATCCTATGAGTTTGTTCGCACAGAATTAGAGCTTATTTCTCATTAATTACTTTTCTTGTAACATGACATCATCACATGCCTTTCTGTAAAAATCTGAGTTTGTTTTCCTCCGCCCTTGCAGAGTAAAAAATTACAGCTTGCCTCTTGAAATCTCATGGCTTTTTTTTCAGTAAAATTGCAACTCTATTTTTTAATATTTTAGCAGCTAGTTTACCTTTAACCTTATTTTTTTCTCTTTTCAGTGGCCCATGTACTCCGATGTATCTCATCCATAAACTGCTTGCTATTCGAAATTCAATTTTTAACAGAAACATGGGAGAAATGTTCTCTAACAGCAAAGTTTGAAAAATTTTAGTCACTCACGAAACTTCGAACCACCATCGTGTAAAATTTTATATTGTGATTTGGCTCCCATCTTGTTACTATTAGCTGCTTTTATTCCCTACTAAACACCTAAATAGCAGATGGGCATTTTTTTTTGGGGGGGGGGAGTTAAATTACCATTGTTTGCTGTCAGAGCGAGTGTGACATCTGTTCCCGGTGTGTTTAAATCTTCCATTTGTCTTCATCATCCACCATTATAGAGCAATCCTGTCATCCGCATACAACCTACAAGCCGAGGAGTCCTCCCGAGTAGTTTTGCCAGCTCCGATGTCGGCGTAACAACCTGGCTGCGTGTTATGCGGTGCTCAGGTCCGGCTCGGGGTAATGCCTGAAGACTTTGTAGATCCATTCTGTGTAAAACGGCACGTTGATGAAGATGGCGGGCCGGTTGAAGCGAGCGCAGCCTCGGCCGTGGACGCTCACACCGACCACGACTTTGATTTCACCGTCCTGACACACCAAAGGACCGCCGTAATCCCTCTGCGGGGTTGGGATGAATTAAATCAGTGTATTTCCTGATCTTTATGGAGCCATGGCATACATTTCACATGCGAAAAATCTTGTGCCATGCAAATAAGTCACAAAAACTTGATATACTGAAACAATAATGATCTCGTCCTTGGACCTTGTGCCAGCAAATAGAAGAAAGAGCATTTTATGCATGTCGCCCACCATCCAATGAAGGCAGAGATATTTGTGGATGTGTCACTAAATCATTCGCTGCCGTAGACTTTTATATTCGTCACGTGAAATCCAATTGTTGACTGTCACTAAAATATTTAACATATTCGTTCGTTAAGTACATTTTTCAAAGGGTCGGTGTGGAAGTGGGTCTTTTCCTGTTTGTCTATGAAATTCAGGTTTGTAAACCACTATCATGACTAACAGATCTCGATAGATGGCAGTGTTGAATCACTTTTGATTTTAGATCAGCTTTGCTTTGAAGTAGAAGGTAAATCATGGTTTGGCATGTCACTTATTTTGGGAGGGATGTGCCATCACTTTGTAAAGGTGAGAATAGTGAGATCTGATACAGACATACAAGTAAGACTGTTTTCTTACAAATGGATCTCTGTAATGTTTTGGTTTCTGAGCAAACGGCATGAGCGTTAGGGTGTACATATTCGATTCCACCTATTTAATTGCTTCGTCAAAGTTTTATTGATTGTGAATTTAGCGCATTTTGATTTCCTGAGAAGTATTGGTGCATTTGCTTCCACCTGATATGTTGCGACTGAGTAAGATTGTCAGCCATGACATTGATTACTTGATTTTTGCCACAGAAGCTTGGGGCATGCTTAAAACTCAAAGATGAGACTTCTGACTTGCGCATACTGGATTTGACATTCTCCCACCTCTGCATGGTCGTAATTAAAATGCCTAACAACATCAAAGGTTATTTTCCTCGTATTGGAAGCAAGCAAAATGCGTTTTCGTGGTTACTAGAGATGCAGCACAGCTCTCCCAAAACACTCGAAACCACAAAGGCTTAGGGCTTAGACTCGCTGATGAAATGGAGCGCAACGCACAGCTGCTCCACTTTACATCAAACTCCACACGCTAAGACCACAAATTTGCTCAAGATTTAGATCTTTGAAATCCAAGCGAGGAAGCGAGAGCGGGAAGATTTGCTTCGATTCACAAGGGGAACAATTATCGGATTCCAAAGAGCCGGGCGAGCATGAAAGGGGGGCTTTACCTCACACACGCCCTCGTTCCTGCGTCCTCCCGCGCAGATTTTGCTATTTGTGATGTGCAGGCTGCCCCGGTGCAGCTCTCGGCATCGTTCGTTGCTCACCATCGGAAGGTTGACTGCCTTCAGGACATCGTCGTGGCCTGTACCTGAGGAAGTTGAGAGTGCCACTTAGTCCTGGAGTGAATGTTTGCATGGCACACGCACTGATAATATGATTTTCTTTTTTTAATTTTTTGCTTTATCATTGTGACATTTTCAGTATAATACATTAAACAGAATTGAAATGAAGGAAAGTAAAACTACTGTTTTAAAATTATATTCACATAATTTTCTTTAACTGAATAAATTATATATTTATCTTATTTTTACAGAAAATATAAATGCATAATAAGCAGAAATAACATGAAAACTGGTTTTCTTTATTTTATTCAACACATTTATGCATTTATTGCATTATTTTTACATGATAATTTATTCAACACATAATTTGTCAATACAGTAGATTTTATGAAAGAGAAACTACAAAATGACTATAAAACAATATTAAAATATTGCACATGAATGAAATAAAAATATTTTTCTTGCTATTATTCAGAATAATTTACAGTTACTATATGTTCAACTTTTTATGATATTTATATGTTAAAAAAACAATATGAATACCTAACCCTAATATGAACATATTTTAAATGCTGTTGTCTTCAAAAGATTTTGATAATAATGACACTGATGATTATAATTTTATGAAAGAAAATGACTATGATGATATACATCAATAGTAAAATACTATTCAAAATTGTCGAATGTTTTCAATTGTCGTTGACATGAAAAAAACCATTAAAATGCTTAAGTCTTCGACTCTATTTTTGAGCCAAAACTGATGTGATATATGCCTATAATGCGAGGATATTATTATATCTGACTACCGCAGTATCTTCCGAACACTGGAAACAGAAGTGGATTATAAAAATAATGGCAAAAAAATATATAGGTTTTATAAAGTAGAAGCACCTTTGGTCTCCCCCCATCCATACATTTTACAAAGGGTTCCTTCAGGGATGGAGCAGCCGTCTATGGGCAGCTGAATGGTGTGCACGTTGTCAGCGGGGAGTGCAGGCCTGCAACAAAATAGAAAAAGCACAGTGTGCATTTTTGTGCGCAACTACATCGAATCTAGAACTGGCTCGCGTCACTCACTTGGAGAGCCTAAGCAGGGCCAAACTGGAACCTTCGGGGCCACATATCACCTGCGCGATGCGCACTTCCTGTCTCGTGGCCCATTCGGACGTGTTGGCTGCAATATTGGACACGCCCAGCCACACCCGATACTCGCTTAGGTCTGGAACGCTGATGTATAGTGCAAGCGTTAGATGGTTAGTTAAAAAAAAAAAAAAAAAGTAGAACAATTGTGAAGGTACCATGAGGAGAAGCACTGTCTGTCTGTGAGCACCCACTCCTCTCGTACCAGCGAACCCCCACACCAGTGCGCTGACCTACAAAGGACATCCAAAACAATCAATTACATCAATTAGAATTGATCAAAGGATACAGAGCAGATTAATGCCTGTGAAATTTACAGTGGCATTAAATTATGTTTCGAAAGCAGCCGCGTGGAATATTAATGATGGTGTTTAAGTTGCCGGAAGGCTGCGTGCCCTTCAAGAGCGTGGAAAAACGCACAGAATAATAAAGACTCGGGCGTACCCTTTTTGTATGCTGACCATCCAGCTGCCGGCTGACACGCTCAGCGGACCTCCTCCGACGATTCGGGGCCTCTTATGGATGAAACAGCCAACAGAGGACAGCTCACCTGCACGAGCATGCAAACACAAACACACGATTTTTTTTTTTTTTTGTCTTTCACAAAGACAACTAATTCACAACTACTATAACCAAAACAATCAATTACATCAATTAGAATTGATCAAAGGATACAGAGCAGATTAATGCCTGTGAAATTTACAGTGGCATTAAATTATGTTTCGAAAGCAGCCGCGTGGAATATTAATGATGGTGTTTAAGTTGCCGGAAGGCTGCGTGCCCTTCAAGAGCGTGGAAAAACGCACAGAATAATAAAGACTCGGGCGTACCCTTTTTGTATGCTGACCATCCAGCTGCCGGCTGACACGCTCAGCGGACCTCCTCCGACGATTCGGGGCCTCTTATGGATGAAACAGCCAACAGAGGACAGCTCACCTGCACGAGCATGCAAACACAAACACACGATTTTTTTTTTTTGTCTTTCACAAAGACAACTAATTCACAACTACTATAAGTGCCTATAAAATGCTGTAATTTATGTCAATTTTCTTGGAGGAGGACGAAAATATGTCTGTGAGTACAGTGAGCTCCCACATATTTGGAATACGGCATGTGAGAATTCGCCTATTCCTATTTTTCAACCAGTTCTTTGCAGAATACATCACTTGTTTGTGTTTAAAAAAACAACAGCATGATGGCAACTAATAACGGTCAACTGTTGATGGAATTTGACAACTCTCTGCCGGATCCCGTCTCTATCCGCCACAAATAGCTTGTGTCCACTGTATTGGATTGTGTCTCCATTTGTCATACACCGTTTGTGCTCAAATAGCTGTTGTTTGAATGGTTATCATGGCGTGACTATCTATGTCGTTCATTAGCAGCTCTATAGCTTTTTGCATTGTGTGATAGCATTAGGTTAGCAGGAGTCCAAGTTGTGGTGTTGTTTTAAATCCCCAGCGTGTAGTTCTCGTCGTTTTATGTTTAATTTGACTGTAATCTTAAATTGGGAGTGGCAATAAACAACCTCGAAAATGATTTCTGAAACTTTGTTCACTTTTTACCAAACTACTACTTGTTGTGAATTGAGTTGAAGTTGCTGCTCACCACCATGTCAAAGCGAGAAAAAAACAAAAACAAAACCCAAACGACATCTCTTATCTCAAAACTCCCAAATTGGGTCACTTAAGGCAGCTCAATATGTATGTTCACGTTCCCCAATCCATATCTCTCATTGATAGGGTGTGTGCATCCAACTGAATAGATTCATTACACCACTACGAAAATCACACATACAACAGAAGCAGCTATGTTAAGGAGGTCATTAATGAAGGCAATAATTGACTGTTCACACATGGCATTAATGGAAAAAAAAATGAAGCTAAAGGCTAAACTGTCATGGCCGGAGGAACAGATTAAATGTTGCGCTACTGCTTAATCACACACACACACACACACACACACACACACACACACACACACACACACACACACACACACGCGCGCGTGCGCATTAACACACACACACACGTTGATGTTGCACACCGTAACAAGTGCACATGTAAGGATGACCGCTTTTCTGCCATGACATTCAATCCGAATCAGCTAAAAGCAGAATGATGAGCTGGCCGAGACACTCACCTAGTGAAATGGTGTTCTGGGAAGCATCACCTGCACATGGGAGACAAATAAGGGGGTCAGCCAGGATTAACGGATACAAATAAGAGAGGAGGGGAAAGACCCCCCCACCCTCTGCAATACACAAGACAGTTGCATTTACTGCGGGTCAAATGCCACGGCCAACAGCGACCCTCTATTTGTCATGTCCGATTAGTCTGGAGTGTGGAAGACAGGATCACAGAGTACTGCGTGGATTTTCGACTGAACAGCAAAATTGTCTCACTTTACTTGGTGTACCTCGTATGCACGTATGCGGCCATGACACTCCGAGTCACTTTCTAACAGCAAGGTTTCGTATGTGACAATTATCTCGTTTCCGCCATTCTTTGTGAGGCCATTTTCGTGTGATCACGTTGCACAGATCTGTTTTGCACTCCTCAGACAAATTTCTGGTTTGTTAAAAATGCGTGTGTGCTACTGTGCGGGCTTTTAGTATCCCACAAATTTGTTTATGGAGCCCATTGTTTCCTGGGGTTTCATGTTCCCAACTGCACACTTACATGGTTTCACATTGCAGTAGTCCCAACGAATGGCAGAATTGTTGGTGTAACACCATGTTCCATGCTTGTCCTTATCAGGGTTTCTGCAGTAGTTCCTCTCAAGGCTTGCAACTGTCACTCCTCTCTCGCCGCTATAAAACACGGAATGAATCATAAACAAATCATTCATGACCACAAAAACAGAACAAATCAAATGAATTATTCAAATGTGGTCACAGGCTGACATAATCTTTGAAGGGCACCTAGAAATGGCCCAAATTACCACAATATTGCTGCTTCAAACCAACTTGGGAAGCTTCCTTTGTATTTTCAGGCATGGGTTTTTGAGAATTTCTTGTGGATCTAGTTATGAAAGTGAAATGTTTTGTTTGGTTCTGACCTTGTGCAGTTATGTGTGTGTTCTATGATGAGTCATCAAATTTTGACACCATGCTCCACCCACATTCACCCACCATATAGAGACAAAAACTCAAACCTTTTGCAATTTAGCTTTTCCATCCGCCAAGTATAAGTAATTCAAATTTGGTAGCAGTCAGACGAAATCTCAAGGACAAGTTTTATTTTTGAAGGGTGGGTAAAAAAAAAAAAACCCTGAAGTGACGAAAATATCTGACATTTCTTGCATTTGCAGAAACGGTTTGTTCAACTTTTTGGGTGATTCCACTTATAATAGACAATGGTCATGTTGCCCAGGGAAACTGTCTTCACGGGCTGAATTCTTAAATACGCTTGTAAAATTTGACGAGTGTTCAAGAATGGAAAATCCCTCAAAATGGTCATTTATTTGGCCTGAGCAAAATAAGGGTAAAGATGCAAAACAATCTCAAGAAAGCCCTTGCTCCCTTTTGTCATAAAGAGAGACTTCCAAGCGATTGAGTTTCTCGTAAAAGCCGAACAAATGCACGGTGATAGGATCTGGCTAGTGGAAGTACACAGCTGTGTGGGCTCTCTGTCCTGCGGGACAAGATAAGGAGGTGATGCGCAGAGGAATTACTCACAAAAACAGCCACCTACACTCTTTGACACAGGATTCTGCCTCCCGCGAAAATCCCTCCACGCTCATCCATATAGGAACACTACGGCGAAGTTTGACAAATGATCTCTCGTGTTTGTTGAATCTCAAATGATGAGCTTAACAGACAATTTTCTGGTTGACTCCCTAAACCTTGACCTCTGACCCCCTCTGGGCGGGAGCCAGGGCGTGCATCGGAATGGCTTTGAAGCGCTGCAGCAGAGGAGGGGCGCAGGGTCAGAGGTGATTGCCCCCATCAGGAGTCATTCTTGTCGACTTAGGTCATCTCAAGGGGAAGCGTTTTCACAGGTTATGAAGAGTTCTGAAGAGGGTTTCATCATGAAAACGAATATCTGCTGCAAATAGGAGGTGGCGCTGCACAAACACTCTCTGCTCTTAAAGATGGATTCAAGTACTGGGACACCTGGCTGGTTACAATGATACGCAAAAATGGATAAAGGGTCTACAATAGGTAAATATGGGTGAAAATTTGATTGTTCTCACAAACAGATGAAGAAGCTGATCTATTAACTGGGCACACACAGGATTGCATCTTCCAAACAGGCATGTTATGTTAATTTTTTTATTTTCCGGAAGGAGTCGATTCAAACAGATCATGCGAGGCAAAATGGAAAATGAATCTGCTCTGCTGGTGTTAACATTTCCAAGATGCCAGGAACAAAATATTTTTGCAGAAGATGCAGCACAGGGATCTTAGTAAATCAGGCCCATAGAGTTGGCTGTAGCTTAGCCCATTCGTCTGGGAAAAAAAAATAAAATTCTACAAGATGTTGGAGTGTATATGTTGTAGTTCATCCAGCGTGTGTCCTTCCACATCAAGCATTTAACTTGTTTCATGCATGGAAACATGCTGCAATCGTAGTTTTGTCCTCTAAATCAAGACTTTTTAAAACCTTTTTCAACGCCACTTCGATTAAGTATTGGACTTCTCATTTACAAAGGATTTTATGTGAGAAATATTATACCAGGCAGCACAGGAGGGTAATGGTTAGCGTGTCTGCCTTACAGTCGAGAGGTGCTCAGTTTGAGACGTTTTTCTCCAGGTTCCACTCCCACATTCAAAAAAAATGCATGTTAGGTTTACTGGAAATTCTTAATTGTGCCTAGGTGTGAATACAAGTCGAAATGGATGTTTGTCTATATCTTGCCTCAAAGTCATCTGGGATAAGTTCCAACTCAATGATGTGAGAATGGAATTTTTTTTTTCCTCGATGCAGATTAACTACAAAGTCATTAAATTCTTTCAAGTGTTTCCAAGAAAATATCGCATTGTTGTTTATAGCATCGAGGGCAATTTTAAGTCCTTTGAATGGTGGTTTTAATGTTTAAGAAGTCTCATTTTTCATCGTAATTAAGGCATTCATTTTTGGAAAATCAAGTTGAACGCTTGGTAAGGTTCCACAGACACCCTGCCAAACTGTTACCACAAAAGCTGGAAGCTTACGATTGCCCACAACGAAGGAATAAGTTTGAAGGCCAACTAATTTTAGACAGTGTGTTAAAGCCAGGATTCTTGTGCCTTCTTTTTTTCCTGGGTCGCTGCCTTTTTGGATCATCAGTGTCAGCTGCTAGACCAGCTGCCGTTGACGATGTAAGACAACGAGGCAAGCACGAGAAACCTTTTCATGATGTTTGTGAACAGTCAATGGCAAGGTACTTTAGCGTGTCAGAAAGGGATTGACTTGCTGTGTTTGGGGTTGTACTGCCAGATATACTCCAAAATATATATATTTTATGAAAACAATTAAAAAGTCCAAATAAATTTTCCGGGACCTGTGGGTGAGGTGGTCAAATGGAGTGGATGTCATCAATAGTTTTAAAGAAAAGTGGAGGCTGTAGCTTCTCAACAGACAGACTTGGAATCAAACCTCCATCATCAAGTTTACAGAAGACATTTTCTTATATATATGTATGAAATGTCTCGACCAGGAAGAATGTGTGACAGAATGGTGAAATGTCTAGAATAAAAATGGTCGGATGCTCGGGATAGGTGTAGAAGGCTCACCTGTTGCTGTGCTCCGCCCAAGGGGCGCAAAGCAGGTTGGATCTTGTCCTCGACTGCTCCCCTCGGTATTTCTCTCCGAAGCCTTCGTAGCAGTCTGCATTGAACAACAAAAGAAATTGAATGAAGCGCCGTGAGCTTCAAATACAGGTATGGAAATGTGAATTCACTTAGAAGTTCCTCATTCTTATTCAAAAAGGTAAAACGGAAATCAACAGTCTGCAGTAAAAGTGCTTCATGTTGCTGCATGATCTCATTTAATTTACATGGCAGGTTTTGTGAAACGTCTGGTTGTGGTGACACATTACAAAATCCAGGAAAAGAAAATGAAAAGATTAAATTTGTCTTGCTAGCCTTATTTTTTCCTCTTCTTTTGTGTGCTGTTATTTTTGGATGATTATCCGTCGAGTGGGTCACATTGACAGATGAACGCAAGATGGACCATTAGACTGTGACATTAAACACTGAGAGGTGTACTGAATGTTTTGTTTCTCACTTGTTATAATGCTTCATTTATCCAGAAAAATATGCTGTGATCCAGATCCCACAGCAAACTACCTCAAAAAGTAGCTTCATCGTCAATGTACTGTAGAACACAACAAATTTGGAAATATCTATAGTCGTTCAGATCTCGTGGGGGTATGAGTATTTTCTGTCCGTTATAGTCCACAAGAGTCATACCAGACAGCTCTAATCCGTCCGCGCCATGAGGCTTTGTTTGTGTGAGGCGTGGTGGCGAGGCCTTCCCACACTCCTATAGCTCCCCACAGGGACGAGGTGAAAATACATCGACAATGGAGTGTGTGCGGTGTACATTGCAAGTTGGGTAAAGTATAACTCTTATTGTGAGAAAAGGAATCTAGCCACTGCTATTTTGGAACGCAAAGCCAGTCTCTCACCAGGCTTGTTTTGGGAGCCGCACTGAGGGATGTTGGTGCACAACATGGTGCGTACTCTCGGGTCCGTTGTAAAGCACCATGGGAATTCTTGGCCATCTGGATTCCGGCAGTAGTTTTCTTTCAAATCCCTGGAAAGCAGCAAGAAATGTACAGTGGATATAAAAAGTCGGCACACCCCTGTTCAAGTGACAGGTTTGTGTGATCCAAAAAACATGTACCAAGGAAAATCATTTTAGGAATGATTTCCTACATTCGTGTGGGCCATAATGTGTACAACTCAAGTGAAAAAAAATATCTTGTCGAGAGGTGACGTGAAAATAAACAACGGCGATGGAGTGGTTGCACAAGTGTGAACACCCTCTTAGGGCTTCCGTTTTGCCACCCTAACCAATATAGCCCAGATGTATGAACAAGATTGACGATTGTTGTCACATGTGCTAAACAGCCAGTACTTGCCAGAAATTCCTGCAGCAGCTTAGATGTTGCTGTCGACATCTTGGCAACCTTCCTGACCAGATTTCTTCCCGTCTTATTATCAATTTTGGCAAGATGTCCAGTTCTTGGAAATGTCACTGTGGGGCCAGACTTTGTCCAATCAGAGTTGACTGTCTTTACTGTATTTCATTGCTCCATTGTGAATCTAATGTTTTGGAAAATTTTTTGTACCCATCTCTTGACTGATTCCTCTGAACAATAAGATCCCTCTGGTGCCGTGGAAGCTCTCTGTGGACTTTGGTTTCTGATGAAATATATGACCCAAAAATGTCAGGAAAACCCGACTAAAACAGTTAAAATGTATATGCGGTTAATTAGTGGCACGTTCAATGGTGGCAGGTGAGTGTCGACTCATATTTAGCTCATGTTTGAATGTAATATATACATTTTGAACACGGCCAAATCCCCAGGTTGTAACAAAGAATGTAACTATAACTGACAATTACGTGACTGTAACTGCAACTAAGTTACTTGAACTAAGTAATTACAACTGTAATTTAGAGACTAAATATAACTAGGTAACAGTTAGGTTACAGCATATCTAACTACGTAACTGTATAAGTGGGCAAATTTATAAGAGGGTGTGCACACATGTCCAACCACATCTCACTCATTTATTTTGACTTCTTTTCTCATAAAGATTGAGTTGTACAGGTTAGGAGTTACATTGATGGCGGAAAAAAAGATTTGTATGGATTTATCTTGGTCTCCTATTTTATATATAACAAAATGCCAATAAGAGCAGGGGTATTTTCACATTTTCGATCCACTGTTACTATCATGCAGACTGAGTGAGTGATGGATGGATGGATGACTCACTTGCAAGGGTACGCCTGCGGGATGAAGGAGTGGTTGTGGGGGTACTGAGAGTCCCAGCGTTGGCAGGTGAGACCAGTGGGGGTCATGTCCACCGTCCCCCTGTAAGCTTCTCCTTTGTCCTGATAGCACTCGCTGGTTTCCACCGTGGTTCTTTTGGGAGGAGATTCTGCGGAGGCAAAACACAGCAAGCAAGGAGGAGAAGCTAAATGGAAAATATTCTTTCAAAAAAAAGAGTCCACACCCTATTTCATGAATCATATTGTATGCAGTATTACACACACAAGTGGTACACAAATACACCAGCTATGTATTTTCCATTTAGAACTTTATTTTTTTTAAACAATTAACTTTGTTCGATGACTTTCAGATATGAGATTTGGCAACCATTTTTCTGTAATTTGTATTTCATATCTTAATTACACACATATTGAGCAGTCAAATCAGCTAAATTATATTTAAATGCCCTCCAGAATGAATATTTTATGGATAAATCATTTTTTAGTCATGTTTTCATTTAATCTTTAATTGTCAGACCAACTGTTTATTAAATTACACATACAATAAATAATACGTTTGTAAATTAATGTAATTCTTGAAAATGTTATTATGTTTTCTTTCAATTAAAATTTCAATTCTTGACAAATTCTTATAAAAACAAAAAGCTTATCCGACTAAAGGCGAGATGAGAGACAAGGGTGAGATGAAAGATAAGATAAGGGAGAGCGTGAGAATTAAAGAGGTGAGAACGTTCTCAGGGTGCGGCAAAGTGTGCAGACAAATTATGAAATGACTCCAATAATTCACCGCCCCCCCCCGTCCCCAGACACACCCCCCCCCACACACACACACACACACACACACACACACACACACACACACACACACACACACACACACACACACACACAGACTCCCTCCCAGATAATATGCCTGCCATTTTGCATGCTTATCCGTATGCTATTCTGCACCTGCACCGACATTATAAAGTCCCAGAGACTCAGACTTGTTCAGCAAAGAGCGACTGCAGCTGTTTCTAAATACCCGGTCCCAGAATGTTGCATCATGAGTGCTGAGATAACAATGTAATATAGTTTAAAACATATGCGTTCAGTATGTACCAGAAAATTGGAACTATAAGGCGTAACATTTTCCCAAGCTTGAACTCCTGCAGCTTACACAAAGCTGTGGTTTAGCTATGGATTTTCCCCATCCCAGGAGATTTACATTCTCATCTATTCAGCTCACCAAAATCGTATTTACTGTCCATGAATTTTTCGATCAACTCAAGTATGACAAAAAAAGCAATATATTACCATGTATTCTTCCCCCTTTGAACGCAACGGATATTTGAGCACAAACTGCAGAGCAACACATTTAGACCGATAATAGAAGAATTCTCTGAGGCATATTCTTTATCCTCGGTCAAGAATGACCGCATGGCAATGAGAGAAGTGGCCGACTCTGTATCCGTGCCTGTAATATACTGCCCCCAGGTGGCCATTGGGCACACACGACAAGACGCAGCACTCTGTCAACTTCTTCTAGACATAATCAACTCTACTTTTGTCACACTACTGCCACCATCAGCCTAAGGCGTGCACATCAGCATGTCCATCCATCCATTTTCCAGTCCGCTTTATCCTCACAAGGGTCGCGGAGCCTATCTCAGCTGTCTTTGGGCAGTAGGCGGGGGACACCCTGAAACGGTTGCCAGCCAATCGCAGGGCACACAGAGACAAACAAACATCCGCGCTCACACTCACACCTCGGAACAAATTAGAGTGTTCAATCGGCCTGCCATGCCATGTTTTTAGAATATGGGAGGAAACCGGAGCACCCGGAGAAAACCCACGCAGGCCCGGGGAGAACATGCAAACTCCACACAGGAAGGCCGGAGCCTGGATCAAACCCACGACCTCTGCACTGTGAGATCGATGCGCGAACCACTGGTCCACCGTGCCGCCCTGTGCAATATGTGTGACTTGTAAATGATTGTGTTTTATATTGAGCAAGCATGACTCCAGCTTATGTCCCCATTCCTCCCTATGCTTTTAAAAGCAGCCATTTAATTAACTCTTGGGCCTTTAAAGAATGAATCCAAAAACAACGTTTAGATGTTAAAAAAAACAAACAAACAACTAATTTCAAACATTAACAGAGAAAAGAACACTGTGCTCCCTCACTCTCCCTGCCTTGTTTTCATTAAGACTCACTGGGTCGTAAACTCGCTAGTTTCCAACAAACCTCCATAACAGGGACGGCGAGGAGGTGGGAGAGGATTTATTTTTTATTTATTTTTTTTAAAGGGGGAGGAGTGGGGGCATAAGGTGGTGGAAAATGGAGGAGCCTTGGGACACTGAATCACTGGTGGATCCACACGGAAGAGTGCCCTCGTAGTAAACATGGTGCCAAGCAGGCTGATGACAATACAGCAGCCTCACTTCACAGAAGACTCGTTGTCTTTGAAAGGGTCCTTTTTGACCACATTACAGCACGTGGGCCCGAGCCAGACCACCGCATAATTTTCTGTTGCCAATCAAGTATGTTTCTTGCTGAATGAAATTGTTGTCATTTTGGAAAATGTTTATTCACTTTTTCACAGATTATACAAGCATTGTTTTGCCCTCCACCAAATCCATTCTTAATAGAAATTTTTCTTCAAACTCATTGTGTTGGCCCAATGATAATGAATCGCTGAATTAAATGTTGATTAGGCCTAGTGTTAAGGTGGCTTGAACTTGTTTCAAATACATTTGCTAAGTGCAGTTCAGTTGTAGATCACTTTTAAATAAAATACATTTGAATTTCCTCTATTAGAGCAGGTTGTTCTCAAACATTTATTTTGGTTTTTACATTTAGCTTGTATGTGTGATACATTTTAATGAAATCATTTTTTAAATATTTATATCTCAGCACGGAGTACCACCATAAAGACCAACATTTAAATAAGTGTGCATTAAAAATGAGGCAGAGTTTTTTTAAGAGCATCATACAGTCATACTATTGTAAATCACTGTAATATTATGCCCAGTTTGAACATTAAGAACTGTACTTAAATAATAATGGATTTAAAATGAATTGCAAATCAAAGCTAAATAAAAAAATGAATGTTTAAAAACACAGTTCTTCAAAATTAAAAGCAAATGTACTGTGCTTAAAATTTAGACACAACTGAACTGTACTTAACAACACTCCTGCACTGTAATGAAAAAAAAATGCCACTGTAACATGATACAACATTTAAACATTTAATTTTGTGATTCTTTACAGTACCACTAGAAGTATCTCACACACCAATAGTGGTGCACATATCACACTTTAATTGCCACTCTAATGGATTGAATAAAATCACCAAGTGTTGCATTACCACAAACTTTGATGGCACAGTATTCCCAGCTTGTGTTTGGGTCCGTGGTGAAGCACCAGGGCCTGTGACGTCCGTCTGGATTCCTGCAGTAGTTATCATCAAGGCCCTTGTTGGGATACCTAATGTGAAACATGCATCAAAAAGTAAGAGTGAGCAGAATCACTCATATCAAATAACTTGCTTTCAATGAAACATACTGTGGTATGATTTACAGGATGGCTTCTTAATCAGTCAATCAATCAAATAGGAGACTGCAGGACTGGCTGCTAACTTCATCAGTGTGCTGAATGGATGGCCTAGTTTCCAGAAACACGATAATTTCACTTGTTTTGCTCTCTTGTCTGCGCTTTCACGGTTTGTTTGTCTTGAAAAAGAAACATGATAAAAGGTCCTGCCTATTTGGTTACTCATTTGTCTGGGTTTTGTTCTTCCCGTCTCCTGCACACCACACACAGCATGACACAAAATCAGGGAGTAAAATGAAGTACTCGCTTCAGGACAAAAGTTTAAGCAGGAATTTAGAGCAATTAGTCAGATTGAAACGTTTTGCTAGCGAATCACTGCTAAAATAATAATATCAACTGTGTCTCAACAGGGAGACGTAAGTACACTGGCTGACTTCTAAATCACTTTTGACATCACAAGCACATGACTTTAGAGGAGACTAATCAGGCAATTTTATTCGCAAATTCCCAGGTGTCTTCATAAAAGGTCTTTTATCTCAAGACTTACACCAAGTTTTTCCACAAGCTTTTTCTGAGATTTGCCACTTTTGCTCATCTTAGCAATAGTAAGCGTATTCAGTGATCACTCAGAGCCCTCTTGCAAGAAAGTTGTTCTTTGGCATTATTTGAGACAGAGAGACTTCCAGCTGCAATCAGAACAGAAGACTGACCCCTCTGCATTCAGTCTGCAAGATAATCACGCAGGGTCATTTAAACCTCTATTTAGTGACTATTCAGGCTATTCTTGTTTTATTTTTCTTGGGGGGGGGGGTGTTCTGGTGTTATTGGAGTCTTTTGGTGGATACTCTGAAACAATCTCCCAGTAGCAGTCATAGCAGGAGAAGTTGACCCGTACATCCAGACTGCAAGAAAATCATGCTAGCTTATTTAACGATGTACAGTGAAACCTCATTTATCACGGGGGTTACGTTCCAAAAAGAACCCGTGATCGGCGAAATCCGTGAAGTAGTCAGCTTTATTTTTTACAGTTATTATACAGTACTGAACTATGTATACAATGCAGAGGCAATTGCACTAAGACTGCAAGGGAAGTTCAGCTTCCCCTAAAATGTCTAAAGTAAGTGATCAAATATATGTGTGTACGTACAATTGTGTATACGTCATTGACTAAATATGCGCTACAACGCGCTCAACTTTTGTTCCGAATCAGCTTCTTATTACTGGTTACGACGCGACTCTCTTCTCATTCATTCCCACAGCTTCACTGTGCTTTAAACTGTGTGGACGCTGAGCGTCGACCACGCGGACGCTGGGCGTCCAGAGAGTTCAGTGTAAGCTGTCCCATTGCATTGAAACGAGACGAGTCATTGGATAAATGCTGGTTTTGTCCCGCCCATCGGACGCACAGAGTCTCTGGGAGTCTATGGACAGTGGACGTTTATCAGCTGGCCCGGATGCTGAGCTTTTCTGCATGATGATTGGATGATCTGTCTGAGGCTGAATCTCTTTTTGATTGACAGCGGAATGAGCCAATCACTGATCATATGGTGATCATTTTTTGGGAAA
The DNA here is from genome assembly GCF_001891065.2 of Hippocampus comes. Classification (NCBI taxonomy): domain Eukaryota; kingdom Metazoa; phylum Chordata; class Actinopteri; order Syngnathiformes; family Syngnathidae; genus Hippocampus; species Hippocampus comes. The sequence continues at coordinate 2,726,426 of NW_017805841.1, read as the reverse complement.
AAGGAACGGAGAGTAGAATTCACGTATAAATAAACGAACACATTTTATGATGTAGGCCGAAATTGAGCTTCCTCTCCTTGACAGACCAGCATCTGCCACTGATACAATGAAACCAAAGACGAAAAATTTGCAAAGGTAAATTTGGCAAGCTGTACAGAGACGAGGTGCGGAGACTGTTCACGTTGGTCAGTCCCTTAGCCAATCAGGATGCAGAACACAATTCACTGTTTAAAAAAAAAAGCATTAAAAAAAAACGTCACTAAAAAAATCCGTGAAACAGCAAAGCCGCGGAAGGTGAACCGCGTTATAGCGAGGGTTCACTGTATCTAGTATCATTTTTTTCTCCTTACTGGACACTTTCAAAGCTTAATTATTTTAATGACGTATTCAGTGACTATACAGAGCATTTCAGCAAAAAATCTGTCTCTGACACGACCGGACGCTTTCAGAGACTCGGAAACTCCCTCCCAGCTTTGTCAGAAGCAAAGAAGATTGTACGATCTGGAATGCATCAACAACATCACCTGATGCCGAATTTCATCTCTGATGACGCTCAGTCTAATTCGGGTCAGGTGACTGACTTAATTGCGTAACTTCCTTGACTTCAAAAACTTTTTGGTTGCTTTTGAAGTATGCTTCAGGTCATTGTCCATCTGCACTGTGAAGCGCCATCCAGTGAGTTCTTCTGCCCAAATTGTCAAAACACGTTATCTGCTTTTGTCAGTTACATCCTCAATAAATCCATTGGTGGTTCAGTTTTTAGGGACTATTCAGACCCCTCTTGTGAAAAGCTTTCTCTCGCGTTATCGGAGAAGCTTAGACTCCGAACCGGGTGAGGTGGGAGCAGTAGATGTTGACGGGCTAATTTAACCGAAATTGTGCGATCATGTTTGTGCAAGTTACCTGTCGGGATGGTACAGGTGCTTGTGTGGCTCCTCCAGATCCCAGCGTTGACATTCTTTTCCACTCTCTGTGTGGTCCATGGGTCCTCTGTATTCCTCCCCGTTGCAATGTATGCACTCCACTATACAACCATGACACGTGCATGCATACAATCAATGCTTCAAAAGAACTTAGAGAAACAAATAAAACCATTTTCAAACCCCATTTACCTCCTCTGCCCCATCCGTCTGGTTTTTAAATCAAACGTGGCCCTTGAGCACAAAAGTTTCTCGATTTATGGTCTTTCTGTAAAACTAAACATTTAATTGCATACATATTTTATCACTACAATAATATATTTTCTAGGTTACACACCATTTGGTAATGAAGCGCCTAATGTGACTGTCTATACACATACTTCAAAGCATTTATTGAGTGAACGAGCCAAGAAAGTGTCGATTCCTTTCATGTAGGCAAATCTTCCATTTGTCCATGCAGAATGCTGCTACTACTGTCAACAACACGGCGCACGTAGATTAGAGGCAGATGTCCGCGGCGGAGTGTGTTTTTACACAGAGCTGTGTGCGTGCATTACTTTCGCAAAGCAAATTTTGTGCACTTTGAAGCGAGCATGTTTCCCATTAAACAGGGGTGTCAAACTTGTTTTCATCACCGGTCACATGGTGGGTATGGTAACCCTCAAAGTAGGGTTTCAAGCCAGGGTTGGAGTTTCAAATGAGGGCTTCAGTTCAGGGTATGGGTTCTAAACATGGACCAGGGTTTCAAATTCGGGATTCAAGCCAGTATTGGGTTTTAAGTTTGAAGTCATGGCTATCTTTTTAATTAGAGCTGTGTGGCTAGGTTTCAAACCACGTTAGGGTTTTAAATTAGGGTTTCAAAAATTGGATGATGGCTTTAGAAAAGGCAAAACAACTGAAATGAGGGTTTCAAGACATGGTTTAGGTTTCAAATGTTTTAATTAAGGCTGAAGGTTTCAAATTTGAGATTTAAGACGGGGCTATGGTTTCAAATTTAGATTAGAGTTTCAAACAAGGGTTAGCATTTCAAAATATTATTTCAAGCTGCGGTTACAGCAAAGTAAGGTTTCAAGATGGGGTTATACATTCAAATGAGGGTTTCAATCCTTCCTTGGGGTATTTAAAATGACGGTTTCTTGCATTCAGATTTTCAGGCAAGTTTACAGGTTCAAATGAGCGTTATAAGACTTGCTTTCCAAATTAAACAAGGGTTAATGATTGAAAATTAGAGTTTTCACACCCAAACTGTGGCTTGAAATTTGCTGGACATCACAGGTACCACTGAATCCACTCCCAAACGCGTTTTTTGTGCATTTGGCCTACCTTGAGAGCACTGCGGTATTCCACACTCCTGGTGTCTGTGGCGTGGGTCGGTGGTGAAGCACCACGGTCCGACGGTGGAGTGATCCGGGTTTCGACAGTAGTTCTCCCTGAGGTCCTTCTTGCTGAAGCGCTTGGACATGAATCTGTCGGGAGCAAAGCAGCCATTACGCAAACATGCAGCACATGTGCAGGGACCATCTGTAAGCTGTTGGCAGGTAGCGTGTGGAGAGATGTCTTGGGGAAAAGAAGAACAAACAAAACCAACAATGCACTCAAGGCCACGGCGGCCGTTGTCCCGAGCAGTCGGTATCCTCTCAGTATGAATGGAATTGATGCACTGTCACCTTGATGACTGAGAGTGAATCACAAAAGTATTCACATTTTGTACAATGCACTTAAAACAAAGAGGACCATAAAGCGCCAGCACCATCCATCTAGCATGTACACAATCATGAAACTATGTTTCATGAACAACTGTAGTCAGTTCAAATTATTTGACACAAACCAACCACCCGCCGTTGTATCAAGCTCATCAATTTTATCGACAAAGAATCCTGTGTTAATAACGTGTCAGCCCAAACTGACGTGGTTTTTCCACCCCAGGACTTTACCCAAACTCTTTTTTTTTCCAGCTTTTACACACAACAATAAATGTTAAGGAATACACTGACGCAAATTGTAATGGCAGGAACATATCGCCCAACAAAACAGATCTTAAGCACAGGCGAAAAAACACTATCACTGAATCAAACTACCCTACAGGTACTCCGATTTCTTCCAACATTCCAAAAACATGCATGGTGGCATATGGGCGCTTTAAATTCTCCCGCGGAGTGATTGTGAGTGTGAATGGTTGTTGGTGCTTAGCGATGGTCTGGCAACCAGTTCAGGGTGTACCCCGCATACTGCCCAAAGACAGCTGGGATAGGCTCCAGCATGCCCGCAACCCTCGTGAGGAATAGCGGTTCAGATCATGGATGGATGAACACCAAGATTCCAGTAGATGGCGACAAAGTATTGATTTAGTCTCGGTACAAAAACAGCAAATAGACAAGATTTTCAGCTCATCTCAAAGGATAGGACCCCAAATAAATCAAACAGGCACATTTACAAATGCCAACCCATATGTGCCTGTTTTCATAACTTGGCATCAGAAGGTTTTTCAATAGCTTTGTGAATGTTGTGAACTTACAAAATTAGCCAATAACAACCGAAAAATAATCCTGACGTTTGTCAGATAAGATGACTTTTCAAACGCAATGAACTGGTGGTTTTTAAGATGGCACAAAACACAAGGCATTCATGGCAAATCATTCTTGGAGACGCCAAGATCACCTGGGGGGGGGGAAACAAAATGTACTTAAGAACAGTACCAATATTTGTTCTTGGTTACTTCCCACCATTGAAAAGAATGCAAGCGAAACAATATAGCGTTCCATGAGGCCATAGTGGAAGAAATGTAAACAATCGACAATGATGATGGTGACTCATATATTCTCCATGAGGACTGCACATGGCCTCGGCTTCCAGAGAACCACACGGTGAGCCAAACAGTGTTTTTCCAAGTGATGATGGAAAGACCATCTCTGAACTGGTTGCTTAGTTAACCCTTCGGAGAAGTGTATCCACATGCCATCTGGATAGGTCAGTAAAATGTCTTTTCTGATTGGCTAGGGGAAATACAGTAGCATGTTTTGAAAAATTGTGAGGCATGTAAGTATTTTAGCACAAAAAATTGGAAAAAGAACAATTTGGAATTCTTTGGTTACATCGTTTCAATGCTCTTGGTTAATTTGTTGGCATAAAGTGAACTAGCTTGCGCAGCAGCATAAACATACTGTACATGGTCCCATGGCAGATCAAGGCACACTTGGTAATCGCCGTCTTTAATGTGTTGTGTCTAGCGCCCTCTCATTTTTCATCCATCCACCCATCCATTTTCTGAACCGCTTTATCTTTACAAGGGTCACAGGGCGTGCTGGAGCCTGTCCCAGCTCTCTTCGGGGAGTAACGAGGGACACCCTGAACCGGTTGCCAGCAAAACGCAGGGCACACGGACACAAACAACCATCCGCACTCACGCTCACACCTAGGCACAATTTAGAGTGTTCCATTAACCTGCCATGCATGTTTTTGTAATGTACCCAGAGTACCCAGAGAAAACCCACGCAGGCCCGGGGAGAACATGCAAACTCCACACAGGAAGGCCGAAACTGGAATTGAACCCGGTACCTCAGCACTGTGACATCGACGCGCTAACCATTGGAACCACCTCTCATTTTTTGAAAGACAAAATATGTACATAAACTTTGTCCTGTTCTCCACAGTGACAATTTTCCATCTTCATAATTACTTCCTGTTTAATCCTATTGAGGTGGAAAGGTCAATGCGGCAGTCTCCTGTGGACCTGAAGCAGTTTTCAGTTCAGATTTCATTTAGCCAGAGTAAGAACTCTAATGATTTCCGACCAGCTACCTGTGGTCAAATTTGTTATTATTTTATATATTCTAGAAGTGACCGTTGCAAAATGTTCTTTTTTTTCCAGTGGTTGCTTGCTGGATGAAATGGTGCAACAGGCTCATCGATGATTCGTTTGAGCTTGGTTTTTGTCCTTTTAGGTATTTTCCCTCCGGCCAAACCACCGCCGCTGCAACTAGGTTTTCATGCTGAATGCAAGCGTAAAATCCCTCCTTATGACTCACCAGACTTTCACCATAACACAGTGGAGAAACAATGTTTCACTCCTTGCACGAGTACATTTTTAATTGCCTTGTTTTATTTTTACGGGGTATCCGATTAGAAAAATGTGGTTTATCTGGGAATGCAACTCAGCGGGGAAGTACCTCCAGCTTCACCCTAGGCTGGTAGATATAATCGTGTTCACACACACACACACACACACACACACACACACACACACACACACACACACACACACACACACACACATTTTTGGGTAAACACTAAGCCTGCAGCAAGAACTGATGTGTGCATTTTTGATGATGGATTGCAGCCCGGGAGTTCTTACTTTCTTATATCATGTGCACAAGCATGCACCGTAGCCTATAGCTACTGACTAATTGCATCACTAACAGACCAAAACAAACACACCTATATAAATATACAGTAGATGGTTCTTACTTGTGTTCATGAGGAATAGGGGAGGCCCAGGACTGGCACAGGATTCCAGTGACTGTCATCGACCTTCGACCTCTATAGCTCTCACCGGTACCAATGATGCACTCGCGAATGTAGTCTGAAAACAAAATCTGAATGTTAATGGTCTTGCTGTCATGAACAAATGTGTTTGCATGAAGACTTTGCACATGTGTTGGTCATTCAGAGCTGTTTGTAGGGCGGGAGGAATTTCCACAGTTTATACAAAGGGTCGCGTAATGACACAAAATGATTCACAATGTGCTGCGACACAATAAACAACAACATCGGTTCTTGCCCTTCCTTTGTTTACCTCTCAAAGGACGACATCCTAACAAAGCTAAAAATACGTCTGTGTTGTTGGTTTTTATTTTGTTTGTTTTTTTTAGCCGATTGCAACAACAATAGCAATTGATGTCGACACATCCCGCGAGATAATCACCTTTCTTTTGATACAGTTGGACGTTCAAGTCGTGTTGCATCTGGGCGACAGGCGAGTTACGGTCAAAAGACAGCCACTGGCATTTCCTGTTTTGCTGATCATAGAGGAACGCTCTGGGCACAAAAAAATAAAAATAAGACAGTTAGAGCAGGAAAAAAAATCGGAAAAGTGAAGCATACAGGCAACATTCCACTCAATTACCACCATTGTTACGTCATGCAATGCAATTAAGAGTGGCCTGCTTAACACCAAATACACCCGAATGAACATCGGAAAACAACTGAAGAAGAAACAAAGTCCTTTTGAAATTGTCTTGTTCCACTATCATTAGCGTAGCCCAAATTACTTTTGAATTGTCTTGTAGGCGTGTGAAAATTAATTTTCGTCGGAGTTGCAAATATATGTAACCATCAAACTTTTTTCTAAATTCGGCCCCCGAAAGCTAGTTTCGCTGAGCAACATGAAATTTGGTTGGGATGTTGGTCATGAGTAAATTCATCAAGAAGTCTCAAGATGCCACATCTGAAAAGACACAAAAAGTCAACCATTTTGGTATGAAGTCACCATTTTAGGATCATTTTGGCCATTTCTGGAGGTCTGTTAAAGTTTGCTACCAAATTCAAACTATGTATTCTTGACACAGAGTTGACGCTAACCTGGGACGAATTTCAGTTTTTGTCATTGCGTGTGGATGGAGCATTGCAACAAAGTGACTCTCCTTAAAACACAAAGCAGAGTTTTAAATATTTGAAAATTCACCAGTTTCACTTTTCAATATGAAATTCGGTCGACATGCATAACAAGAGAAGACCCACGAAGAAGTTTCAAGAACCAGGGTACAAAAAGACACAGGCAGTCTGTTATTTTGGTATGAAGCAGCCATTGCAGGGTCATTTTGGCCATTTTAAGTGGTGTTTTTTTTCTTCAGGATTTTTTTTGTACCATCGCAATAAAGAAGTTCAGTATTTTTTCATTACATGTGTAAGAGCATTGTGAAAAAAAATTGATGGGTTGCCAGGAAATATGACCCTCTCATTTAATTCACTGAAAATTCAGTCTCAAATACCAGTTTCACTTAGCAACATACACATTTCATTGCCATTTTTATCATGAGTAATGCATAAAAGGACTTACAAACCCATGCACAAAAATACACAAGTCTGAGATTTCGGTATGAAGTGCGCATTTTAGGGTCGACTCCAACGTCAGTGCTTTCGGTGCAGTGACATTTCAGTGGAGGCATTACCTGCAGGTGAAAGGGAGTTTTTTGTTGCGGCTGCAGATCCGAGCGCACTTGGCCATGCTGACCTTCCTACTTTTGGTCATGTGGGAGGAGCTTGGAAATGTGACAAACAGACGCACGCCATCAGTCCTCTGGTAGTCTTGCAGTGCATTTCTTCTACCCTCTGATACAAAGACATCACATACAGAATACATTGGACATAGCATTAAGTTCAAGCCAATGAGATACAAAGTCAATATAATGCTAAGTTTTGGTTTTATTCATTTGGCTTAGGTTTAATATTGCCGTTGTAGTTTGCAGTGGAGTGCATCATGATGTGAGATGTTCCTAATATGAGGCAACTCTTTTTTAAAAACCTTATTTGGCTAGTTAGCGTTCATAATGGACTATGAACGGATCATGACGAGGCAAAAGAACCACAAGCAGATCAGGATGAACCATGCAACTGTTATATAGCATGTTACAGAATAGTACAAGTACCAGATGTATACTTTGATATACCCCGGCTGGCCACAACTTTAATGTAATACAAAATGAGGAATCATAAATAGCTGCGTAAGCATACAGTAACTATGCCTCAGGGGCAGGGGGGTGCTTGACAATATTATGTTAGGGTCACAGATGAGCTGGAAACTATGCCAACTGACTTTGGCCGAGAAACAGGATACACTGGTCAACTGGAGGACACATATTGAAAAACAAGCTTTCACACACACTGATGTAGAAGTCTTTAATTATTAAAAGAAAATTAATTGTGTGTCACAACTCACTTTGTTTTATTGATGCACACACACTGAGGGCCTCTAAACAACCATTCACACTCACATTCACAATTTCGTCTTCAGTAGAGGGAAGCTGCAGTACCCAGAGAAAAGCCACACAAGAAAGGGGAGAACGTGCAAACCTGCTTCATCATTATGCGTCGAAGTGGGATCCCTCAGAATTGTAAACCAGACTAGCTAACCAATAGGACAATGACTTCCAAACACTGTGCTGCGACACATTATATATGAATGTTTTGAGATACGAGCATGGTCACGGAATTAATTAAACTGACATCTCAACTTGGCAATACACAGCATACGTACAATACAACAAGCATGCAATAAGCAATTAACAGTATGTTAAAAACGACTATAGCAATATACGATTATGACAACAAAAAGCTGTTTAAAAGTCATAAAAGAGTTGTTGTTGACTTATGAAAGTGTTTACTCTACTGTACCACAATGACGCACGACAATGCATTAGTAACATATAGGGGCTCATGTCATTCACGGTCGTACGTCGCTGCTGACTGAGGCTGACGCGCACCCACACCAACGCGCGCGCGCACGCGCGCACACGCAGATAGCTATGACGCACGCAAATCGATGATCCAAAGCGGTCATGAAGGATTACAATTTGAGTTCCCCCGCTCATACACGCACAAACGCACGCGCAAGTGCCTTCGCGCGTGTCCGCGGAGACGCATTTAAGGTGCGCAAGATACGAACTGACACTCACTGGTCGATTACAGCAACGATTCGAGGTTAAAAATAAATAGTCTATCTGGAAAAATGCATCCAAGTGGATCCCGTCATGCTGGAGGATGATTTCATTATTTTACCTGGTCGTGCGTCACGGCACACACAGACACACACAAAAGGGAAGACACGGTCAAACTTACCTGAGTAAGAGAGTACGTAGAGAGTCAGCAGTAACTTGTAAATCCACATTACGATCCAAGTATCGGATACCACAAATACAAATAAGTAATGGTAATCAGAGAAATGAGCCCAAAGTCTAGGAGGAATCCGACGCTCACTGGGAGATTTTGCTACCACCACTGCGCAGAGGATGCGTCTCCTCTCCTCCAAGTACTTCGTCCTCGGCTCCCTCACCCCTCCTCCACACCCTCCTCCTCCGCCTCAGCCCTCCCTATACTTTTCGTGCCCACCCCATTAACTTCTTCTTTCAGCCTTCTTGATTTTTTGCCAAAAAGTCACATTGCAGTGACAAAACCCAGTCTGGCAGTCCCCATCATCAAATGCTGTAACAATCTTTTTTTTTTTTTTTTAAACAACAACAGCCATTTCTCAACTCATATGATGAATACATTCACGATGGAATTACTGGAATACAATAATTTTTGTTTAAATTAAGAAAATTCCGAAAAATAAATAAGCACTATAAGGACTCCCATTTTCACATTTTATATGAGTACATGCAGGGCATTATGTGTGGAGAACAATCATTTTTGCCCTGAATTACAAAAAATACCATTGCAACTCGAATAGAATACATTCATTCATTTTCCGATCCGCTTTATCCTCACAAGGGTCATGTGAGGGTTCTGGAGCCTATCCCAGCTGTCTTCGGGCAGTAGGCGGGGGACACCCTGAACCGGTTGCCAACCAATCGCAGGGCACACAGAGACGAACAACCATCCACGCTCACACTCACACCCAGGGACAATTTGGAGTGTTCAATCAGCCTGCCATGCATGTTTTAGGAATGTGTGAGGAAACTGGAGTACCCGGAGAAAACCCACGCAAGCCCAGTGAGAACAAGCAAACTTCACCCAGGGAGGCCGGAGCTGGAATTGAACCGGGACCTTTGCGCTGCGAGGTCGACGCGCTCACCACTGGACGACCGGGCCGCTCAAATAGAATACATGCTTGTCGCACAATAATGCTTGCACCCCAAAAAAGCAAAGTAACATTATTATAATGGTTTACAGTTCGCCACCTGATATGAAAAAAAAAAGATGTTGCCCCAAATTAAGAAAAACAGCAGTTGAAGGACTCGCAACTTCCTGAATGATATGAATGCATTTGTGACAGAATTTGTAGGGCACAATTATGATTGGCCCAGATTAAGAAACACTGTATTGTTTGATGAAATAAATGTTTGATGGAACTTGTGGGGAATACTAATGTTTACTTTAAAATGGGGGAAAAAAAGGAACAAAAAAAAATCATAAAATGGTTGAACAGCTTCCCATCCCTAATGAACCTTTTTCTTGGGCTTTTTTTTTTTTTGTACGTGCATGTGTGTTGAGGTTAGCAATGACAGCAGACGCAGATGCAGTAAACACAGATACGCCGTGTTAAGAGATCCCGTCGCCTAAAACAAACACACGCTTCCTGTTGTCCGGGCGCGAGATTGACGCCGCTGCTCATAAGTGAACCCTGCTGACAGTTGGAGTAACACGAATTGCACACACATGCATGCACACGCACACAACTCTTCCCCCACAACTATGTTGTGACGTAACTTGTGTCAGACTGTATTTCTGATTTTGTTTTGCAGCATGCATCATATTTTTAAAATAAAGTCACCTGAATGATTTTGGTGATTCGCAATATGAGACAAAAGTCTACTGGAAGAAGAGGTAGAGAGGGCCCCAACTAAACTTCAGTAATATTTATTGTTCCCCCAGAGCATGAAGAACAAAGTATATTCTAATATTTGTTGTATAATAATCATGATATGTTTGTATGCCTGTATGCATGTATATTAAGTATGCTAATTGGCCCATGGCATTTTATATTGTATGTTAGCATATTAGTTGGTGTGGGGGAGGCTGGAATGGATTAACAGCATTTCCTTTCATTTCAATGGGGAAAGATGATTTCACATCCAAGTGTTTTGAATTACACGCATGGTCAAAGGAAGCATTAAACTCATATCTCAAGGCACCACTGTTTTTGTATTTCACATGGGAACAACAGTGAATATGACTTGTTTTCCACTCTGTTGCATGTTGTTTTACAAGTTAGCTGTCAAAAAATGGATTTTCATCCCAACATTGTTCACTTTTACACACAGATCATCAAAGTGTCACTTGTGACACTTGCTTCATCAATCACAGATAACCAGTAGAAAACAAGTCATCCATCAGCTATGTAGCTTTTAAAATTCAATGATATTGCCCTTGGAATAACTTTTTCATGTCACATTTTCAATCACGGACAAAATGTCAATATTTCAGCCTTTTGTCCGCCTTGCTCTTTTGTTTATGGGTGTCGACGTCAACCGAGAAGGCAGAATGTGGGAGGAACAATTAGTGGACTCTGTGTATGCCTGCAAAATCATAACTGTTTAAAAGGCACATCCTTTGCCAACAGCCCCCCCACCCCCACCATCTGCATAGCGTCACATGCATTGCCATTGTAAAGCACACGCAACCTACAACTGCCGACCAAACTACAATGGGAACTGCAATGATCATTTATAGAAAAAAAAAAAAAGGTCATGTTTACATGCTCAATTTTTGGGACGGTATAGAGAAGAGGAAATGTTTGCTTCTATTCTTTTGCTGTTCGTTTATTTGTTCTGTAACGCTTCCGTCATTTCTGTTTGGGCCTGTTAATAATAAGAGCTGGAAATGCATTTGTAAACTTAAAATCGCCTCAGACTGGGAATTTGAAAAATGAATGAATGACCTGAGGACAATAGTGCTGGTGGATACGAACATCCATAAGCGGTGCTCAAATTCAGACATTGCTGCAATTGGATATGCTCACATCAATTCTGTGGTCTGATATGTTTTTGCCTTCCATGTTATTCCAACTGTCTTGTTATTAATTTGCAAAGAGTAAAAAAAAAAAAACATTAATTACTCATTCTTTTGTGTTCAAGGGCCACATTCGATTCGAAAAACAAACATATGGGCCTGGTCAATTGAAAAATAGGTTACAAGAAAACGAAGAAAACACATTCCAAATTCCATTTGTTTGTATTTCTCACAAATTGTATGATGAGGCTATCAGTCTCTGTGTTGAAGAATTGAAAGACAATGTACTAACATTTTCGATAAATAAACAAAGAAATGAATAAAGTTCTTAAAATTGTATTATTCATTGTACGTATAATTAAGGGTGGCATGGTGTCGACTGATTAGCACGTCCGCCTCACAATGCAGAGGTCATGGGTTTGATTCCCGGCCTTCCTGTGTGGAGTGTGGAGTTTGCATTTTCTCCCCATGCGAACATGGGTTTTCTCTGGGTACTCTCCCACCTTTACCAAAAAACAGGAGGAGGCATGGGGCAAGGATCAGTGAAAACAAGCAAAAGAAGCTTCAGCATACTCCAGAATATGAGAGCGGCTGACTAGTTGACCTTAAGTGCCCATTGGAAAACATTAACAAGTGACTTCAAACAAAGATAAACATCATGTTAACCCTGCAACTTGGTTTTCCCTGCTTGTGTGCGTATGCGCGTGTCCATGCGTATGTGTGCACGTGTGTTCAATAGATAGCAAGGATAAGAAAGGTAGCCTCGAGGACACGAGTGTCAGGATGAAAACAACAAGCGACCCTGTGTTTCCTCATTTCTCGCACATCTGCTAACAGTTAGCTTTGTGTTGTCTGCCGCTCGTGGCTAATTCGTCCCCGTGTGACGCATGGCTGTCAAAATCCCTCAGAGCATCATTCAGGGTTACAACAGTAATTCAGGCTTCTAATATACACACTACTGAAAAGCTCTCACACAAATTCCTGAAGCGCTCTTGTACAGTCTACTGAAATACTCTCATACATACCGCTGAAATGCTCACACCTATCTTCTCACCTTCTCCCTTCTTACCTATAAAATAACAACACAACAAAAAAAGTGAAAACATACATTAATGATGCTAACACATATACAGTAGACACCTAAAAACAATAGAACAATGTCAGTTTCATTTTGGTTTGGAAGCCAAAAAATAAAGACGTCTTCAAATGAGTTTTAATCTTGAACACGGAGGGGCTTGCCTAATATTGAATGGAATTTCATTCCATAGGGAAGGACCGGCAACAGAAAATGCTCAATCCCCTCTGAGGCCCCACTTAGTCTTGTCAGCAGACCTGAGGCATCGGGGGCGTGCGTAGGGGTGGAGGAGCTCAGAGTGGTAAGATGGGGCGTGGCCATTGAAGATTTGAAAAAAAAAAAAGATCAAAGTATCATAAAACAAACTCTAAAATGTACTGGGAGCCAATGTAGGGAAGCGAAAATTGGGGCTATGTGCTCCCTCTTACAAACTCCAGCAGTATTTTGGACCAACTGGAGACGCTTGAGGGATGGCTGGCTGGTTGCAAAATAAAGTGCATTATATTTACTGTCTTGTTGAGTTTGAGGATTCTTTTTTGTGACTTTGGACCTTGGTTTTTATGGATTACTTTGTTTTTTTTTTTAATTTAAATTGATGATTTAGATTGATATTTATGGAATACTCCTGTGCAAGTGCATTTTGGTCAGCCCAGCTGTTTGTGGAAGCAGTGTGTGTTAGCTATGTCCTCAAATTAGATTTTATGTTATTAGTTATTTTTAAACCACGTACTGTCGGATGGCTTTCCAATTTATAAAATGCATATCTAAAAAATAAAATTAAACAAGAGTATTCAAGACGCATATCAATATGTCACAGATGGCTGAATTAAATGGCCACTTCAGTTATTGCCGGTTTCGACTCAAGCTTCTTGAAGGATTATTGTTTTTGCGTCCCATCAGTAACCTGATTGAGTTTCAGGGCTGATCTGAGGAAGATACTGGAGGAAGTTGGGGTCAAAGGTGTGATTCAATGACAGGCTGCCCCATTTGATTTGTCAGTGTTTTGCCAGGAGACAGCACTAAAATGATCTGTAAATAATATGATTGATATGTATCTACATAGTTTACACCAACCGCCAATTGTATGTGTTTACTGTCCGTGAATCATAAATACAAAAGATGTAGATTGTGAAACTTGTGTTGGAAACTATACACGAGATATAAACACAATCCTTGACCTTATGCTATGTATCTGCTTTATTTATTTCCGTAGAATTCTTTAGACTGTTTTTACAAGGCATTGACGTCAATGCTGGTGGCTCTGTTGCGATTTACAGTAAGCTTAAAAAAAAAAAAAAAAAAGGAAAAACAAGAAGCAGCAAATCAAAGCGTGCCAATTAAAGTTTCAGTCCACTGCCTCATGAGCAGATTTCAGGGAAGTTTATCCAGATGCGGGTTGACTGCCCCCAGGCGGGGTCAAGAGGGCCGAGGCCACTGAGAGCGTTGTGGCTAAATTTAGACGTCCGCCATTGTTGTGTTGCACCACAGATAGCGTTTGTTAGTGTAATCTCCAGTGAGGCATGCTTTATTACTATTAAAATAGTGTTGATGAACTTTTCGAAGTTGGGGGTGAAGCATGCCATGTGTTTGTCCTCGCTCATTTCGCTGGAGTCAGCGTCCGTCGCGTGTGTCACTTCCTGCAATTAGCGGAACAAACTCTGAAAAGAAGACACTTTTTTTTGACCTATGCGGCAGTGAGTCACGCGGCTTCAGCTTCAGGGTGAAGTGTTCTTACTTGAGCGGGCCAACACTGTGCTAAAATAAGCACACTGCAGAAGGAGAGTGAAAAAAGAAAAGTTACTGATGCAGAAAAACATAAAACTCTCTTTGACAGTGAAATCATAAAATGGCCTGCGACGCATGAGTCATCGTACCATTGGCCTAATATGTTCATTATGTGTCACTGAATCAGCTGTTGATGAGTTCCTGCTGTTGTACAGCCATCAATTACTATTCTGCATGTCAACCCAACAGTTTTGAGGTTTGGGTTTGAATTACCGCCTTGGACTTCCTCTGAGGAGTTTGCATATACTTCTCGTGCTTGCGTGGGTTTCTCCAGGTACTTCCATCCATCCATCCATCCATCCATCCATTTTCCAATCTGCTCTATCCTCACAAGGGTGGGGGGGGGGGAGTTGCTGGAGCCTATCCCAGCCATATTCGGGCAGTAGGCAGGGGACACCCTGAACCGGTTGCCAACCAATTACAGGGCACACTCACACACAGACAAACAACCATCCACGCTCATACTCACAGAAAGGGACAATTTAGAGTGTCCCATTAACCTGTCATGCATGTTTTTGTTATGTAGGAGGAAACCGGAGTACCCGGAGAAAACCCACACAGGCCCGTGGAGAACATGCAAACTCCACATAGGGAGGCAGGAGCCCGAATCGAACCCCGCACCTCTGCACTGTGAAGTTGACGCGCTACCCACTGGACCACCGAGCCACCCCAGTACTTCCTTCCACATTCTAAAAACAAATATACTAGCTTCTTGAAGACCAAGTCGACAACAGGTGCGAAAGGGAGTGAGAATGGGTGCTGGCATGCCCTGAGTGTATGTGTCAAGGACAAAGCGAATTGCGACATGCAAGTACATGCTTTCATGAATTTCTGTAAATTTACCGTGAATTTACAACAATGTCTTACTTTTTCAAAATGATGGTTGTAAAATACTGTTAAATATTTATCTCCAGTGAATTAACAGTTAAATCGGTCAATTAACAAGAGCAATTGAATACTGTATTTAACAGCATAAAAGTATGGATTGCTCTAAATTTCTGATGTTAGAACAGTATCTTACTGGATAAACAAAAAAAAAAGACTATTCATCAAATAGTACAGCATGTTGTGGATGCATTTTTAATAGGCTTAAGGGAGAAGTAAAATACAAGAAACGTCAAACTTAGGAGCAGCCGTGGCTCAGGAGCCACTGCGGGTAATCCGTTAACCAAAGGGTCCGCTCTATCTGTGTCATGTGGCGCTGTGGCCACTTATGTGGTTTACTGCCGCCAGAGTGTGGTGTGACGAGTGACAGACTGGCAAGAGTTATTGATGCACCCACCTTTTACACTAAGTGCATCATACTGGAAGTGAAAATGTAACTGTGGTCATGATAGTTATCATGACCAAGAAATGTCCTCATGTTTTTTTGTTATTTATCATATGTTTGGGTTCACTTGCCAATCTGTATTTGGTCATTCTTTCTAATTTAGAAAACCACACTTACACGCTCACACTTGTACACACAAACACACTTACGCAAAGTGAAATGTTATTGTAAGAACTGGAATCAAGACAAAAATCTCACATATCTCCCTGATGAAATTTATTATCGTCTTTCCTCAGAGCGTGACCTCAAGCAGTATTCTGGCCCCACTTACCTGAACAAGCAACAAAACAGAAAACCTCTATGATGCAACCTTTTACCTGGTCACTCAGAGCTCATTACTGCAAGTGCAATTTTTTTCCTTTCACTTTTGCTTTTGGAGCACTTCACACTTTGATACTTTGTCAACTGAATGAGCTCAGATGACACAAAAATTGCATTTTCCAAGTGCACTGCTACAAGAAAAGTGGACAGCAAAAACTAGCACTGGCAAACAGTTGAGTGTGAAGCGCCTGAATCATTGAAAAGAATTTGATCTTTCTTTTTTCTCTCTGGTTCTTTGAGCGGATATTTTCTTAAGAAAATAACTGATATATTTATTTCGGGTTCATTTTATTTAGGTTTGTGTTTAACCTGTCTCGACTTGTTTGCTATCTAAAGCAGTGCAAGGTAAATTCGATGTCAAATGTCTAAAGTTGAGTCATCCACACATCATCCCGATGCGCAGTCGAGGAAATGTCATCCATCCATCCGTTTGCACTCTCTGATTCGAGTGCTCACGAGCCAATACAAATTTTTTTGGAACCTTTTCTTATGTTTGTGTCTTATCAATTCTGGTACTTATTTGGGGCGTTGCACTGCTCCCCATCTTTGAAGAAGATTTTTCTCCTTTTAAAAGGAAGTTTCTGGTGGCTTTGATCAGATATCAACTGCAGTCGCACGTTCTGAGCAATCATGATTGTTCCGTTGACCCAAACCTGAAGACCGTATCATCATCAAGTGGAGGATACATTGCATTTGTGCAAGACATAACGCACCGTTTGTCTTTAAATTTGGTATCCCAAACGAGGATGATCTGCAAGACCCACCACTGTCGCGGCTTTCCCCGCGTCTGTAACCCCTTAAGTCAGGCATGTTATAGGCTACGACCTCATTGGCCGTTTACAAGGGTATCCCCTTACGAGCTGCCTTCGAGATGATCACTTTAGAGCAAACGAACAGAGACCTCCCTGTCTTCACACATCTCCAAAAGAAACAAACGGTGTCGGAGATAACAGGCCTTCGAGCTGCGGCCCAGCCGATGCTTAGATTGACATGGCAGTAAACACCACCGCGGTGAAGCCAAAACAAGACGGCTGATGAATAACAGGATTAGGAAGGAGTGCGAGGAGGTGCAAGGTTGAGGTCTACGTGTCTCGACAAAGAATGTTTGTTAAAATAAAGTGTATTCATATAAGGGGAGATCGTGCATTTCCTTGACAATATCAAACATTTCCCAGATATCCTCGTTACTTTTCAGTTCTATGACATGCTCATGTTGAAATACGCCAAGGATCAAGATTTACAGAACACTTTTCTTTCGTTGTACTGCTTTGAGGGCACAATTATTTCAATACAAGCTATTAACTGTTTCAGCGCCGTGGCTTATCAAGCGGTAGGACCAGACGGGTATTGGAGGGTATCACCCGAGAAATTCAGGTTTGTAAACCACTGCAATGTAAATGCACTGTAATGTAAATCACTGCAGCATATTTCCTGTCAAAGGTGCCATTTTATCCCTTTTCGATTTGAAATCAGTACCACTTTTGAGACGAAGATAAAGATTAGAAGTAATTTGCCAAGTTTCAAGGGGAATTGTGAAACAAAGCGTATCAACATCAAAAGTGATGTGTCGTGAGGTGCTGTCAACAATTTAAACAAAAGGTCAAAATAGCCATAACAATACAACACTTTTATTGTGAATATATTTGCACAATTATCAACACCATGTTATAAACATTTTTAACCCTCTCTGTTATTTCTCTCTTTTATACAGTAAATAGTGTACAAATGTATACAAAAAATGAATTCAGGCTATAGTCAAGTTCCACAAAAGAGTAAATAAAGCACAATCAGATATCATCGAATGGGAGGAGGCCTTCACAGCGGTAGAGATGAAACCCCAGCTGCCC
>NW_017805841.1:2660726-2708067 GCF_001891065.2 Hippocampus comes | reverse complement strand
TGATTCGGGGTGATGTTTTGAGAAAACAGAAAGTAAATTCAAGGAAATGCTGCAGCGTGAACTTGAATCGGCTTTAGGCGGCGGTGATCCAGGAGGAAAGGACATTCCTCATCTTTTCTTCATGTTTTAAAACCGTCTCACGAGAATTTATTTGGAAATTGCGCTGTTCAACTATATGCCAGCAAACTAAAGAATGTTTTGATATCGCAATTGATCCAGGCAGTGCAGGATTTATATGACAACAAAATACGTTGTTCTAAGACGTAGATTTTTTTTTTTTATTATAATAATTGAAAAAGTTACTCGCCAATGACTTCTAGGTTGCAGTGCTGCACATTACCGAGTGGGTTCCAACTGCAAAGGGCAGCGATCACTGTTTGGACCCAATGCAAGGTGACTGTAACAATCCTCCACCAAGACTCTCATCGTTTTTCTCTAGGTTGATGCACTTCGGAAAAGTTTGATGAAAATCTGTTTGTAGCCAATTCTGAGAGCTAATTCAGGGCAATCCAAAAACGAAGATGTGATTTAGGGGATAATGTTTTTAAATATTGGAAAGCGATGGATACGTTCATAGAGACAGTGATTCATTGGGCCCTTATTTCATGTCCAACGCAGTCTAACTGTGAGCAGGGAAGGAGTTTACTTTGCAAGATTAGTGCAGATAGAAGAGGGCGTTTGCGCCAGTGTGTGAGGGAACACAGCCAACTTCTGGCCAATCGAAGCGGCTCGCATCATACCCTTTAAATTCACAGAGAGAGGCAAAAGGACAGGAGAAACAGCTAGCAAAGTGCAACACGGTCTGCCAAATTCCCAAGCACGGCAAACAAGACTTGTGCTGGCACCAAAATGACACATCATAAAATAAATCATGGACCCTCCACAAATTGTTGTTTTATTCCAAACAACAAACCAATTGGTATCAAAACCTGATTTCTTTCTTGGAGGAGGTAATAATCCTTGCCTTGTGCTTTTCATTTTTTATGGGGATAATAAAACTGTGAAAATATACAGTGCTTAAAATCCGCCCGAATTCTCATGAGAATGGACTGGTGGGCCGCATGGTTAAAACCCAAAAGTTCCAAACTGAGTGCTCTTTGAGAGACCATCAGGTGTCACACAGGAAATTATACTGATGCGTCTTCAGTTGCCCTCATTTCCACCGCACGGCCAGTTTGGTTCCATTCGCGTGGCTTCAACGCTGACAAATCTCAAGTTCAGAGGATACTGAGGTCAGCTGCATCAAGAGGACACTTTGGAGTATAACGCCACCCTGTCCAAAGCTAAGGCACAGCAACAGGGTCACCATTTTTTTTTTTGGTCATTTCTACACAGATGCTTGTAACCCCGGCTGACCAGGAACTGGAGGTGGTGCCTTGTTTTCTTCAAATGGCGAATGTAGGCACTGTGCAGTGGAAAAACGGGCATCTGAGTTAAGACGCAGGCACCGGGAATTCAATGCATCAAGTAAAGGAAACCCAAAAACCGAATAAAAATGTTCAATTTGATACCGGGGGGCGTTGGTGTCATTTTTGACCACTTTGTGGTTCAATTTTCCTTCCTTTTCATCATGACATCACACATCCCTCCAGGTGGCAAACACTCAAGCAATCTTCAGTGCCACCATCAGTCAACAAACCAAATCTGCCAAAAGGCAGTCTGGCGATCTTTTGCATTTATCCCCCACAGCCACAGTTCCACTGG
The DNA here is from genome assembly GCF_001891065.2 of Hippocampus comes. Lineage (NCBI taxonomy): Eukaryota > Metazoa > Chordata > Actinopteri > Syngnathiformes > Syngnathidae > Hippocampus > Hippocampus comes. The sequence continues at coordinate 2,706,363 of NW_017805841.1, read as the reverse complement.
ATTCATTTTTAATTATTTTTTTACGGAAACAGAAAAAAAACCCCCGAAAAACAAACAAACAAAAAATCTTTGGGGATAGAGGTATATAAGATAGCCCAAGGCCAAATCCAAGTTTTTGTTGTCCTTTTCATTTCAAGTCAGCAGTGGTCAATTTCCTTTTCGGCTCCTTGAAAGGAGCCGTTTCTCTCTTGTTTGCAAACATTATGAAAAGATAGATTGGTATTTTTATCCTCTATTATGTGCTGAAAAACCTTTTCTCTCTGTAAAAATTTAACATGTTACAAGATGGCAAATCAGCTCAACCTGATAAGGAATTGGACTCAATGAAATATGTCGACGTGATACATCTCAAGTCTCTCAATATATCGGTGAGGAGTTTAGCCTGGGTTGTTAGTGAAAGTTCCAATGTCTCTGCCTCCCCCCCCGTTCTGGATTAAATACACATCGACACTTTGATAAACAGGCAGTAGCACCAGCAGCTCAGCACAAAGGCAAGATGGAGAGAAATTGAACCTTTGAAGGCATGCACATGGTGACCATGATACTGATTAAAACAGAGAGGTAAGGCAATTCTGGATGATCACTGATACTTTGTCCTCTCACATTCTCTCCAGCAGGCCCTGATGCTGACCGCGTGGGTGCTAGAAATACAACAAAAAGATCATCCCGGGAACTTTGCAGCGTTTTGGACGCGCAGGCCTTAAGCCGGCGTTTGCTTCACAGCACTTTTAATAGAGTGACAACGGAGAGGAAACAAGCAGGAAGCCGAGGAGGAGGGGAAGCAAAACAAAAAGACAGTCACATTTGATATGAAGCTCATTCACAAGTCATCTTGGCTCCTGAGTCGGGGTGATGTTGTGAGAAAACAGAAAGTAAATTCAAGGAAATGCTGCAGCGTGAACTTGAATCGGCTTTAGGCGGCGGTGATCCAGGAGGAAAGGACATTCCTCATCTTTTCTTCATGTTTTAAAACCGTCTCACGAGAATTTATTTGGAAATTGCGCTGTTCAACTATATGCCAGCAAACTAAAGAATGTTTTGATATCGCAATTGATCCAGGCAGTGCAGGATTTATATGACAACAAAATACGTTGTTCTAAGACGTAGATTTTTTTTTTTTATTATAATAATTGAAAAAGTTACTCGCCAATGACTTCTAGGTTGCAGTGCTGCACATTACCGAGTGGGTTCCAACTGCAAAGGGCAGCGATCACTGTTTGGACCCAATGCAAGGTGACTGTAACAATCCTCCACCAAGACTCTCATCGTTTTTCTCTAGGTTGATGCACTTCGGAAAAGTTTGATGAAAATCTGTAGCCAATTCTGAGAGCTAATTCAGGGCAATCCAAAAACGAAGATGTGATTTAGGGGATAATGTTTTTAAATATTGGAAAGCGATGGATACGTTCATAGAGACAGTGATTCATTGGGCCCTTATTTCATGTCCAACGCAGTCTAACTGTGAGCAGGGAAGGAGTTTACTTTGCAAGATTAGTGCAGATAGAAGAGGGCGTTTGCGCCAGTGTGTGAGGGAACACAGCGAACTTCTGGCCAATCGAAGCGGCTCGCATCATACCCTTTAAATTCACAGAGAGAGGCAAAAGGACAGGAGAAACAGCTAGCAAAGTGCAACACGGTCTGCCAAATTCCCAAGCACGGCAAACAAGACTTGTGCTGGCACCAAAATGACACATCATAAAATAAATCATGAACCCTCCACAAATTGTTGTTTTATTCCAAACAACAAACCAATTGGTATCAAAACCTGATTTCTTTCTTGGAGGAGGTAATAATCCTTGCCTTGTGCTTTTCATTTTTTATGGGGATAATAAAACTGTGAAAATATACAGTGCTTAAAATCCGCCCGAATTCTCATGAGAATGGACTGGTGGGCCGCATGGTTAAAACCCAAAAGTTCCAAACTGAGTGCTCTTTGAGAGACCATCAGGTGTCACACAGGAAATTATACTGATGCGTCTTCAGTTGCCCTCATTTCCACCGCACGGCCAGTTTGGTTCCATTCGCGTGGCTTCAACGCTGACAAATCTCAAGTTCAGAGGATACTGAGGTCAGCTGCATCAAGAGGACACTTTGGAGTATAACGCCACCCTGTCCAAAGCTAAGGCACAGCAACAGGGTCACCATTTTTTTTTTTTGGTCATTTCTACACAGATGCTTGTAACCCCGGCTGACCAGGAACTGGAGGTGGTGCCTTGTTTTCTTCAAATGGCGAATGTAGGCACTGTGCAGTGGAAAAACGGGCATCTGAGTTAAGACGCAGGCACCGGGAATTCAATGCATCAAGTAAAGGAAACCCAAAAACCGAATAAAAATGTTCAATTTGATACCGGGGGGCGTTGGTGTCATTTTTGACCACTTTGTGGTTCAATTTTCCTTCCTTTTCATCATGACATCACACATCCCTCCAGGTGGCAAACACTCAAGCAATCTTCAGTGCCACCATCAGTCAACAAACCAAATCTGCCAAAAGGCAGTCTGGCGATCTTTTGCATTTATCCCCCACAGCCACAGTTCCACTGGATTCATTTTTAATTATTTTTTTACGGAAACAGAAAAAAAACCCCCGAAAAACAAACAAACAAAAAATCTTTGGGGATAGAGGTATATAAGATAGCCCAAGGCCAAATCCAAGTTTTTGTTGTCCTTTTCATTTCAAGTCAGCAGTGGTCAATTTCCTTTTCGGCTCCTTGAAAGGAGCCGTTTCTCTCTTGTTTGCAAACATTATGAAAAGATAGATTGGTATTTTTATCCTCTATTATGTGCTGAAAAACCTTTTCTCTCTGTAAAAATTTAACATGTTACAAGATGGCAAATCAGCTCAACCTGATAAGGAATTGGACTCAATGAAATATGTCGACGTGATACATCTCAAGTCTCTCAATATATCGGTGAGGAGTTTAGCCTGGGTTGTTAGTGAAAGTTCCAATGTCTCTGCCTGTGCTCGTATGCGCGCAATTCAAAACGGTAAGACTTGAAACAACATTTTGTGGGCGTGTTAATTTAACATTTTTTGGTGGTATGGCTCAGATTACCAGGTATATTGTCCTTTGTTTGATATGAAGCGCACACCACTACGATACAACACTGAGCCAGTAGCAAAATGCCTGTTGAGCAGGTACAGTAAATGTTTAAATACTCGACGACAAAAAGAGTAATGGGATGTTGGGTTCATCGCCCTTAATACGCAATCGATACAAACAATAGCAACAACTACACAAATCAACGTTGTCAGTGAGCACACAATCTTGAACGAAACAGAATTAAAGGGTTTGGTTCGTGCTTACCCTTGCACCCCCAAGTGGACTATTCTAGGGTGCAGCATGAAAACAAGCAGTTGAGGGTTAGTGATGAAAAGAAAATGAGCGAGAAACCTTTGGCATCAGAAAATGTAGACGCCGAGACTGCGTGGGGAACAAAATAACACCGCGTTGCTGAAATCATCTTCAAACTGTCGCGGAGGACATCCTGCGGCCTCCTCATCTCACATGAGACCGCTTGTTGAGAGCGTTTTCGCTGCCTCAATTTATGCTAAGAGTCTTTCGAGCCATGTGGGTTTGGACGTTTATAAGGCGTCAGGAGCTTGGCGAAGGCGTGCCGAGCCACAGCAGCAGAAGCAGCTGGAGCGCGAGCGTAGTCCCAAGGCTCGGGCTCAGGCCGGTCCCGCCGCCGCAATCAGAGTCGTCTTCCTGCAGGGGGAAATCCTTTGTCAGTTTAAAAACACAAACAGTACAACAACAAATTCTGCACTAATGAGAAAAATGCAAATACCAAACTCCTTAAAGGAGTCATTTAATGGAATCTAAAACATTGAAAAAATATTAACGGTGTAATTTAATGAATAGCACTAGACAGTACTATAACTTATTAAAACTTACAGTAATATTTAAAATGAAACAATGTAAAGAAAATGTGCATCATGGCATTGTGCCACTAGGGGCAATATAACACATACAGTGTGAATATACACGAAGAAGACAATCGTAACTGCAGTAATGGACTTCTTGTACATACACGGAAAGTTGTGACATATTTCCGGTAAAATCTCACAAGTTCCTTAAAGAAAGGAGCGGTCTCTGTTCTTTTTGAGTGGATTAGGACTACACATCAAAAGTGAGCTGCGCTAACGTCCCCCCGGACGTTTTAGTGCCTTATGACATTGAGCGCGGAAGTGCTTTATGCTTACTCAACTCAACTCAACTGTGTGTTTTATATGTGTTGCTACACCATTTGTGTTCAAATATCCTTGGCTTGAAGTGTTATTAACGCCGCAATATTGATGCTAGTTTTGTTAACCCTGCCAAACTGCTGCTTGTGAAGGTTACAGTGAAGCTCTAAGAATTGATGAGTCAAAACATGCTCATTGTAGGTTTGAAAATTTGCAACTCATTTGGAAAGAGCAAATTTGGGGATTTTACAGATTCATATGTAGCGTGGTGGTCATAACTACAGTGGAGGTTGCGAGCAGCGAGAAATGAACAAGTTTCGACAGCAGCGTGAAACTATGCTGCTAAGCGGCACTCAAATGCCCGTTGATGACCTTACTATTTTTTGATAAAAATATTTACTATAATAATGACGTAAGTACCGCATTAACATGGGTTAGTGATAGACCATGACATGTTCCAAAATATGAAACATTCATTCTCGTTTTTAAACAGAGACCCCTTGTAAAAAGGTTTTTTTTTACCCTTTCAGGGGTAGCCTTTACAACAGTTCACAGCTTATCACGTAATCAGGTTACAGGTTATCATGATTTGTGCATGAAAGGGTGAACGTTCAATGGCTTTAATTAACTGCCATCAATTATGACAGCCCGAGAATGTTTACCATAGTGAAGTTATTTTTGTGACCTGTTTGTTTATTGTTACGCTCATTCCAGCACTAACGAGGTTGAAGTTCACCACGACCAGATGTTCTAACTAAAACCAAGTGCATTCATGCATGCGGCCTAGGGTTTTGCTTCAGAAGCAGGTCGGGAAATATGAAGCCTAAGATGACCTCTTACAATTTTACAATGTATTGTGCCCTGTTCGCAATCTATAATTAGTGTGAGGTCTTTTTATCCGTACAAACAACCAAACAAAAAAAAACACACAATGAAATAATGCGTCTCAGTGGGTAGCTTTTGGTTAGCCACAGAGTTCAGAGAGGCTAAACAGTTCATGTCCATGAACAATTGGGTCAGCCGAGTGACGTAATATACCTGCCTGCAACTGTAACTGTGTGAATATATGTTGGGTGTACTCAGGAAGCTTAGGCATGCCAGCAACAAGCCTTGAAAAGGTCTCGGAGTGTCCTGGATTCAAAAGGCAGGAAAGCCGAGCGGGGGCTTCCTCTGTTTACTTCAGTGACACAATCTGTCTCTCAATGAGGACTGCAGCTAAAAGTAAGTAAGGCAGAGATGGAAAGATGAGAAAGACCAACTTCCTATTTCCTCTTTTGGCATCCCAGGACACACTCACAGACATCAAGTGTCCTGATCTAAGAAGCTTTTAAAAAACAATGAAAGGCAGGGCGAACAGATATGAAGCCATTTTTCAGACCAAATATTTAGACAGCTTATAAACGCTGCAAAGTCGGCTGGTCAGGAGCAATATTTTATGCACATTCCTCCTTTGATTTTGCCAATTTATGCTGATTTATACAACACATGAACCGCATCACCCTTTTTTCCCCCTTTGGTGGAATCCATGTAATGAATTGAATAGTAATGGGTGTGAACAAAGCAGCTGAAATATTGCTTCCTGAAATGACATCTTATGCAAAGCACTTTAATAGGAGAGAATCTCCAAGTGTTATGAGTGGGAAATGTTGAAATATTTTATCAAAAAAATACAGCATGTTCAATTATTTTACATGTATTTAATTCATGAATTAACAATTTACATTTTATCATCATTCTTTTATATAATAATAATAATAATAATAATAACAATAATAATAATAGTAACTTTCCGTTTTTTTTAAATTAGATGATTCCTGCAATAATAACCCTATTATTTATATAAACACATCCCAGTACATGAAAAAGGATTCTTAGAAAATAATACTATTATTATTATTATTATTATTATTATTATTATTATTATCATCATACTATTTAGCATTTCATTCATATACAATAGAAGCCAATATTTGTGTCAAGTCTTACACTTCATACAAAAATTACAATTATGTAATAAAATATTATAATACGTATGCATTCAGAAGAATAATAATCGTAAAATAACAACTTCCAGTTTAATAAAGTAAGCTTTTAATGTTTTATTCATATTTGACAACGTGACCTAACGCATATTCATCGGAATATTCCTCTGAAACTAAATTGACGCGGAAAATGTAATATGATTCCGGACCCGTCTATCCTACATACAGTAGACACACTAACCCAAAAAAAGTGAGTGGCAGCCACAGAAACAAGAGCAGGGCTGAGTAGCTCAATGTGGACCCTCTGCTGATTGGACACAAGGGCTCATCCTAGCATGATGGATGAGAGCAGCAGCCAATGAATGGGAGGCAGAGGCAAATAAAATGAGAAGATGAACACAGAAATCATTAAAAAATACAACAGGAAGACAGACCAAGAGGAAACAATGACATGAAAAATTATGAAAAAAAAAATGCAAATACAGATATCATAGAGCATTTGTTGGAGTGACCAGACAGATAACATTGTACCCAAAGGCCACAACTGATCGTAATCTGACAGCGAATGACATTTGTGAACAATTACAGCTAGTATAAATCTGTCTTGTCAGCACACAGGCGCTGAGGTCGATGCCTTACATTTTCATTGTTGTCGAAGCACACGTCGGGCCCTTTGCGGTACCTCGGGTTCTGGGCCAGTTCGCATGGATCTGGACCTTCAGCTGAACACGCAGTTTTAAGGAAAACAGCTACAATGTGGTGATAAACCAGAATAAGATTCCTAACTAAACTTAAATATGCAAAGTACATGTCATTTCAAATGTGTTGGTGTCTGCTGAGCACAATCATTTTGGTTCAACATGACACTTTGGAAAGTACTGCCTGTCTAAGTATTGTACGAATGAATAGAATACAGAAGGCGTTAAAATGACAATAAATTCATAGTATTAAACAATGTTAAGTGTTGAACACACTTAATGATACATCAAGAATAATGTTGTAATTCTGATGTAAAATTTCCCAGACATTTAATAATAATTCTCATCACAATTTTCTTGAACTGTTTGCTTGTTTTATTTTAACCCCAAAAAGCAATATCATTCTTTTAGAAACATAAAGTGCTTAAAAAATGCGAACAATTCCAGTGAGAGGAACGAGAACGCTCCAATGCTTTAAAATTATTAAAAACTTCTTTGTCATCATAGGTACTTTTCTCAATAGGAAAAAAACAAACATTATTTCACAACAGCACCATCTGCAAAATCGCATTGACGGCGTTATTCAAACTATTTTCCACTGTACAAAAACAGAGGAGCACGGGTGGAAAATAGATGTTGCGCATTGTCTTTGCTTGGCTAAGCAGCATAAATCTTTGGAAGATGCATATTTGACAAAAAGCAAGATGACAAGAAATCAGTCACTTGCGCCGACTGCAAAACCTTGCAAACGAACTAACGAACCAAAGAAACTCCTGAAAGGGGTAAATTGAACCGTGCTACCGATTGGAGACAATGTATCAAAACATTATGATTGTTATTACCACCTAAAAAAGCCATAGCATGAGGTTAAGGATCTATCTCGACACAGAAGGTAAAAAATAAAACCAACACAGGCACACACACAAACACACACACACAAACGCACACACAAATGGTGAACGCAATCTTGCTCGTGCTACGTCCAAAACCTCGAACATAATCTATGAAAAATGAATGATCATTATTCTCAGAAAAAAGTAGAAGGCATAAAACCAATTGAACAGCAAAAAAGAATAATAACAAAACCTTGCTACCATTGCAAATATTTTAAAATAATGTATGAAAAATGAATGAGTGTGGGTATGATGCCTTAGTCTTAAAAATACCCTCAGAAAAAAACCTGGATGAGCACTGAACTGATTATCCCGATGCAGAAGGTGAAAAATGAAACTAACAAACACAAAAAACAAATAAAAAGTGTTAACACGACCTTATTTCTTCTAAAAAATGAATGATTGATTGTTATGCCCTTCTCAGAAAAATACACTCAAACATCGGTGAAAAATACTCTGATGCGAAAGGAACTGATTATATCAACATAGAAGGCATAAAATAAAATTTAAAACCCCAAACCTAAGTAGGAGGGAATCAAACATTGCTTCTGATGGAGAAAATTGGACGTAATGTATGAAAAGTGAATGGTTGTTATGCCCTTCTCAGGAAAAGGTTGCGTATGGAATAGATAATCTCAAAAAAAAAAAAAAAAAAAAAAAAACCAAAAAAAATTATTTCCTTCTCAGACAAAAAAAAAAAAAAAAAACATCTGAGAAAGGAACTGATCGACACAGAAGGCATAAAGCAAAATTAAAGAGACACAAATTTGACATTGGGCATGCGAAACAAATGTCAGGAAACAAACCGCAGACTCGCAAGACCCCAAATCACATCAGGAAACAATAAATCTGACTAAACACCAAATAACACAGTCCAAAACAATCAAAACTCAAAGTCCATTTGAGACTAAAGGCCAACAAATAGCTCTAAACCGAACAATTTGTCCATCCGTGTTAAACTGCACCGACACCACTACCTTAGTGGCAACAAATGTGCCCTGTAGTGACCCCGTGACAAACGCTGTGATGACACCTTTACTGTTTGAGCAGCAAGAAGCAGCATTGAAGCTACATCTGTCAAACAGATATCCTGTCTACATTTCAACACACAAGTGCACCTCTGCTCTTAACCTTCATTCAACTTGATGGCGGCGCGCAGGCCAGAAACAAAGAAACGTCAACCTGGTAGTAACGTGAGAGTGCCCTTTTATACGCACCGCATCTGGTTTACTGCTCACCCATAGACGCTCAGAAGGGGACCTGCTGAAAAGTGCTTCGGCGTGTGTCCTTGGACGCCGACTTTAAAGCTCTCTTGTCGCAAGTGCTGATGGATGGGAGGACTCGGGAGTAAAAAAAAAAAAAAAAAAAGACATGTCACTCCCATGTTGACTATTTACGACTTGAGTGAAAGGATACAGGGTTGTTCGGCTTGTCGCAGCGGCCTGGGATCACATGACAAACACGTGGCCTTGGCGTCGGTGATCAGGAACACCAGGTTGGTGTTTGGAAGCTTCTCCGCTCGATACATCCTGTTGGGCATGCAGAGATGATGCAGCGTGAATTTATTTGGCAATCACACAAAACATTGGGAACTATGGATTCTTGCGTTCGGTTTGAGTCGCATGTTTGTCTTTAAATTTGGTTGAATTTCCACTCCATGTAATTGTTCGTCTGTCTACCACCCTCACGTCTACATTCACACATCCATCCATAGACCTAACTGGCAACGGACTTCTGAAGGTGCTTAGTTGCAAAAGAAGCAATGTACTGTATTTGTGATTTTTTTTTTTGTTTCTGAAAGTCATATTGTTCCATAAAAAAAACATACATTTACAAAAAGTAATATATTTCCATTAACAAAAGTATCCATCCATCTTTTGCTTACCTGTCCATCTCTCTTCAGTATATCAACCTACCATCTATCCATCCAGCTACCACCCTTCAATGCATCCACCTATCTAGCCACCAATATACTTGAACAATCTGCCACCCTTCGATCACATTTACCGAATTATCAATTCATCTATGCTATCCCCCACTCCCTCCCCAAGCATTCATCTATACAACAACATATGTGTCCATTCATCTAAGAATCCCTCTATAAATCACATCTTGTCATCATTGAAACAGGATTAATTTAGGGCGGGTAAGCTTTTATCCACATTGTCCGAAGATGTATTTTGGGTAGTTCTGCTAACGTTACAGTGATTTACTTTATGAGCTGCTATGTAATATAAGAAGTCCCATTTGATACATACTGCTTGGACCCGTGCAGGTGTTTAAGTGGCCTCTCTAAGCTCTTCTCTTATTGGCTTTTTTATGTCTGCCATGAGGCTTCATGTGTGTGTGTGTGTGTGTGTGTGTGTGTGTGTGTGTGTGTGTGTGTGTGTGTGTGTGTGTGTGTGTGTGTGTGTGTGTGTGCAGCCGCTGACATTGGGAACCAGACACGCGGGATGCATAACGTCGAGTAATTACAGCCATATTTAACCCCCAAATTGACACACAAGAAGGTTAAAGCAAAGTAAATGCGCAGCAGCCCATGAATAATAACGAATTTGAAGAAAAGCCAGAGATTGGGGGGAAGGAAAACAGATAAAAGAACATTTGTGCTTCCCCCTGCAGTTCCTGTCAATGACGGATCAAGGTCAAATGTGCCTGATTGGAACTCGTAAGAGAAGCCGCCTGAAGTAAAAACCGGGAGAGGCCCTTCAGGAAGGCAACGCTATTCCTAACCTACCCCCACGGATCATTAAACAGAAGGATGTGCAGGAAAATGATCTGAGGAAGGGGGGGAAAACTTTATAGCGTCATTTACACCACATTCACACTTAAAGGAGAAAGTTGATAGTTTGTGGGGGCGCATGAAAAATTAATATACACGGAGCATACTCAACGGAGATTAACAGACATACCTTGAACAGTTTCCACAGTCCAGGACCCCTGAGTAGGATCTTTCATTGTTGTCAAAGAAGTATTGCGTCTGCTCCGTGATGCAGCTTTCTTTAAACATGGCGTCAGGAATGTCCTCATCCGATGACTCCGCTGAATGAGGTTTGCACAAGGAACTGTTTGTAGTAAACATATGCTGCTTTTCCACTGCACAGTACCGCGGCTATGACAAAAACAGCTTGACTCAGGACTGACCAGCAGTGGTTTTAATCACCCTTTCGGTATCTAGTCAACAAGATTGAAGAAAATGTTTGGAATAGTTCATCCAAACACTTGCCAATGATTAAGTGTGAGTGGCAAGTAAAGCCAGGTTTTGGGAAAAGGGCATTTCAAGAGAAGTAAACAGTGGCAACAATTGGAAAAGGGTGTGTTGCTCACCTGCCTCCAGAAGATTGGGGAACACGAGGCCATAGAAGAGCTGCTGGAGTATCGACCTATACAAAGATTGTTGTTGATATTTTAGTTTGACAGACCCAGAAAACATACATTTGTATCTTTAAGGCAGGATTTACTTGCAATCTTAATTTGTCTTCCACCGACAACGGGCAACTCACTATACAATTACATATTTTAAGCCATAACAGAAAAAGAAACTATCAATTACTCAAGGGGCATTAAAGTACATCAAGTGGGGACATGATAAAAACTAGGACCCATTATGCTCCCAAACCAAACATTAGGAAAGGCTACGATAGTGCCGACATACGTTTGAAAGTTACAACAATGCACAATCAACTAGTTATACTTAAGGTCACATAACATTCCAATGTTATTTTTAGGGAGTATAAGTGTTTTTCAAACAAAACTTTACTGTAATTCTGACTTTACTTTTTGTAGCATAGGTTAATGATAGACTCCCGCATTTATTACTTTCAAAGTATGTACGAGTTCGGGTATGTCACTATCTGAAACTGAGGACATGCACCTTTTACAGCAAAGGAACACACTTTGTCCATTTAAAAACATACCTTTATTCAATTTATTCCCCTGCAAGTCCTCCAAATTAGTCCTATACCGTACATACAGTACTTATACGAGTAGATTAAAGGATAGAAACTGACTGCAACTGCACTCAACATTCTTCGATTGCACATTGACCCCACAAGCTTGGAAACATGAATGTGTTAGCCGCGACCATCAAAAATCATGACCGTAAAACAGATATGAACTCACCAGGCAGCAGTGGAAGCCCACCAGCCAATATTGAGCAAGTCTGCGATGGTTGGCTACAAAAAAAAGAGTCAGATATGGAGGTTAAAACCATCGAAGGAACGCCCACATTTGTGTCAAAGCAAATCCAATGAGCAACCGACCACGTAGACAGAGCAAGGCCCCGCCGCAGCCTTGCTGTCTTTCTCCGGGTCACAAACAGACTGGTAGTCGTAGGTCTTGTTGAAGGAGTACAAAGACGTGTTGACCAGGTTGATCATCAGAACGGGATCCACCTCGCCAAAGAACTGACCCATCTGGACAAACAAAAGGGACACTCAGTTTGGGAAAGGTTTTGAAGAAGCTGCTGAAGTGGGGCTTTGCATGGCAGTGAATCAGTTCCTTAGAAGCTGGCATCTGCTTTCTACGCCACTTTGCATGGAGAGTTCAGTCAAACGCAGACAATCCCTTTAAGCAGCCAGCTGTCAACACATCTTTGGTGCATGTAATGGAGTGGGCCATTGCCATGTCCTTTCCCCCTTCTGCTCAGTTCTGCAATGTCAGATGTTATGCAACAGTATTATATTCCTGCCATAGCCACAGAGGAATCGTTTTTCTTTCTTTCGGAAGGGTGCTGTAAAAAGTTACTAGACTACACTACTCCCATTTTCTGTCTTGATAAAAAGGACAGATGTAAGTGGCCAGAGATTTTTAAAAAAATGAATGTTCCATTCCTTTTTTTTTTTTACAAGTAGCCTTCATGCATACAAAATACAACACTGATATTTCAAAGCCACTGGCATTTGTTTGTTTCTTCAATTCAAGAAAATAAAGGATCCGACCAATAAAGGCCCGATCTGCAAAATTTAAAGCAGATGGGCTGTAGTCAGGTGCCAGACAATTCACAACTGTAGAATGTCTGTCTGAATTGGTGGAGCCGCTCCAAAAGAATTAGCATCTTACAAAGGAAGACTCATGCATTGTCAAGAGCTGATTTTTCTTTTCAACCACACTACAAAAATGAAAAGCCAGAAAAATCAACCCTGAGGCCCAACTGATAAAATAATAACAGATCACACCAACTGCATGAAAAATACCGGAAAACTATTTTGACGAAACCATTTTACGAAGACACTCGAGGACTGAATGACATTGTGAAAAAAAAAAAAAAAACCCTTATGTGTCTCCTTTAAAAACATGCAGTACTGTATGTCCATTCTTGACTGACAAGGAGCATTCCTCAGACCAGTACATATATGAACATTGGACCACAGGGACCCACAGCAGTCTGCAGTCTGTATGGCTATGTGAGAGGCTCATATTCACAAGAGACTCACTACAATAAAACATCCCTGACTGAAAGAACCTGAACTTTGATCATCCTCCTGCGTCTGATGTTGTACTTTAGCAGGGGCACGGATGAACCTACCTCCTCGAGGAGCTTTGAAAGGAGCTCAGAGGAGGCAAGTAAGCCATCTTTGTAACTTAGCCGTAAGTCCTTTGCCTGACCTTGCGCTGAGATTGATGCAGTCCCGCGAGATGCAAAAGCTGACTTACAAAGTTACCAATTTCACCTTTCCGAGCGACATGGCTCAATGTTTCATCCTGTGATATTCTTTCATACAACAGACTACCTCAAGATCACCCGCAAAGACACTTTTTCAGTTTGATTTTACAAGGGAATAATTTCAGCATACCTGAATTGATGTGCAAGACTAACTAATGTGGAAATAATTGGTTGGTCTGTTTTAACAGGTCTTAGGATTTACTGGGCTAACTTGGGACCTCGGGTATGGTATTTCGTGCCATATCATGTGGAAATGTGTTTTGGCACAACAAAAAATTCATTGAATCCTTGAAAAAAAGTGTGCCTTTCATAGTTTATATTTGATAATAATGTTTTCAAGATCGAGACAAGCCAAAATCGAAATCACAATTCAAATTCAATTGTAATTGCCCAGCCCTAAAGACAGTAGCTCTGACCAAAACAACTCCAATGTATCATTTTTAGTAAAAAAAAAAAAGATTTTTTAAACCAGTGCTGTACATGCCATTAAAAGACATTGCCAAGCGTCTTTAAATATTGACACTCACCAAGCTAATGTAATCATCCTGATTGGACATGAGCAGAAAGCCTCCATCATCCAGGATGACACAGTCTACATGCTGCAAAGGGGCAAAACACTTCAGAGCCAAGCCACAAGTGTGATGTTTTTTTTTTTTTTAAACATGCATCGTTTTACCTTGTCATTCCTCATACAGCCACAGATCTCATCTTTGCACTAAAATAAAGAAAAAAGTTCATTCAGTGCTAACGCCTAAATGTGTGAAAATGAATAATAATAAACACAAGGGAGTATATAAACATCACTTACATTCTCTTTGAGTGTGGCGTTCATGAAACTGTTCATCCAAAAAGTGACATTCAGTTTCACTCCCACCACTAAAAACAGACGAGCAGCAAAAATACGGCCTTCGTTAACCGATGAAAAGTTGCAACCTTTTTTTTCTTCCATTTTCAAATGACGCAATTTGGTTTCATGTTGTGTCGTGGTCCTTTTTTTTTCATACAATGTAATTTCCACCCTTTCTAATCAGCCCTGTTCCTTGTGTCAACCAATCAGTTACCACTCGTGTCACTGTCTCATTGGTTTGCTTGGATTTTATTCCCTGGTTTATTTCGGTTTTGGTTGGTTCAGGATTACACATGAGTCTAGTCGTGTTATGATTCTTTTTGTTGTAAGTTTATGATCTCAACTCACTTTTGTTACATACGATTTAGAAATAAATCCTCATTATATTTTGGAATATGTAAAATAAATGGTTTCATTTTTAAATAAACATTGACTGAGTTGGGGTTTGGGAACGTGAAAATGGTTGAAAAAAAAGCCACTATTACTACATCAAAGGTAATTGAAACTTAAAACATAGATGTTTTAATAATGTACTTTAATTGCAAGGCTCTGTGCGATGAATATTATTTTTGAGCACGGAGCTCCCTGAAAGTTTGCACTCCCGGGTTTAACTTCCAATCTTTTTTACAAGCAGCAGCAATCGATGTGGGATTAAGCACAACTGACCCGCCGGCTTAAGCGTGACTTCATTGATGGTGAGATCTACGGCTTTGCTGACGAGGATACCAGATTCGGACACGCTCTCTCGGCCTTCTGCTGCAACTGAGAGAAGGGCACATGAGGGAACATTGATTGTAATCACTGCACATTTGGCTGAACAGCATGCAGAAGCGAACGTTTCAGAACCACACTTAAAATGGGAATAATTGTTATCCATGGCGGGGAACGCTTCCAGATCTTGTAATTCACATTGAGCCCGATGGGGCTCGCGAACCCCCATGTGTTAATCCAGTTGAGTGTTACCCCGACTGCATTACACTCATTGTTTGCCTCCCCTGACGTCTGCCGGAGAGATTAGTGGAGATAAGCAAGAGAGGGAGCTCACAGTCCAAGAGTGAGGCCGAGGATGAGTGCTGACAGACAAACTGTAAGCCAGGAAGAGACCGAGGATAAAAGGCATGATGTCATTGGTGTACGAGTGCGATCTTCACCAGAACAATTCTGGCTGACTTACAAAGGCACTGCGACTCCACGCCAGACTACACTGAAAACAAAAGCTCCAGCACCACAAGTGCGTACACATGAGGTTCTTACTGTTAAAAGACGGAGCTGTGAAAATGTAGATGTCGTTGTCCAAGGCTCTCTTGTAGAAGCTGGATTCATACGTCTCTGGGTTCTCCAACCAATCTTCTCCGGCGCTAAAAAAAAAAAAAAAAAAAGTCAAAATATTCAAATCAATTAATCTGTAGTTAACCAACTTGTTATGGTGTGAGTAAAATTAATCGAATTTAAAGATTACTTCTTCTCCTAGGATTGTCATATTTGATTTTTTTTTGTTTTGGATTTTATATTGTAAATGAAATTAGGCCCAGCAGTGACACAAAGGACCAAATGATGAAAGAATGTCCGTCTCTCTCTCTCTCTCTCTTTTTTCTTGCTATAATGTCAAAAACTGTTAAAGATTACAATGGATACTTGCAGTTAACAATACTATTACAATATAGAAATCAAAATAGCAGAGATACTTCTTGTGAGCATATTTAACCCTTTCACACCAATAATGATAACCTGTCCACTGTCGTCACCACTGTCTCCGAAAGGGTTGATGAAAATATTCTGGTCGATGGATGCTAGATGGATGTGTAAAATAAGGTGACATAATGCATCATGGTATTGATTTTGTCACAATTTAGATGACAAATAAATACAGAAATTAGCGATTACAAGAAAAGTTCGCTTGTGGAAAAATGAGACCTCCCATGCGTAGCAAATGAAAATAAAATGCATGCGGCTGTCGCATGTATGCGTGGAAGTCCTTGTACTGCCCTCATCGTTCATGTTGAAAAGCCACTGGAGCAGCAAAAAAAGAGCTCCGACTAAAAATATCACAGCCCATTTCAATTTTCACAGCACATATTTGCGTGCCCAGACAGTTGGCCAAAGCTCTCAGGCTAGTTTGGCTGCGCCAGAGAGAAACAACGTAGAAGACGAGCAGGGTTACCTTCTCGGGAAGACTCTTGTGATTCCTCCATCTGTGGCTACAAACCTGGCCACTGTCCCATTCCTGAGAGGATGGAAAAAAACGGTCAAGCGTCGAAGTGGATCACACTGACAAATAGTGCATCTGTGAATTGCCAGCTGGGGAAAAGAGACACTCTTGAATTTCACAACCAGAGTCACTTATCCATGTAGAGAGGACCATTGGAACCTGCTACCAAAATGCGGTATAAATGTCAAAAAAGAATCCAGAACCCAACGGAAACTGGAATCAACTCATCTCCCTTGCCTCCCAAAGTTTTTGACCGTGTTTTCCTAGACTCATTTTTTCTGAATATGTAGAGCCTTTCCAATGATAAGGCTAAGAAAATAATTGAATTGCCAATTTAGAAAACAACTGTGTATTTTTTGTTCACGCCTCCAATACATATATATGAACTTATTGGAGATGTTTATAGCCTTGCAATCCAACATTTTGCTGCCACAGACATATATATGGTACGTTTTTTTTAATGGTTAGGCGTGGAAGACGGCCTCGCACAGCTTGTCTTTGAAATTCAGGTTGGTAAACCACTATAATGAAAAACAGGTCACCATAGCTTTTGAACTGAAGGTAAAGATGAGAGGGTGAATCTCCGGTTGATACGTTGATTATTAGGAGGAAAAATGCCAACATGTTGGAAGTCGAAGACATTTATGCAATTTGCACTCAAACATAATATGTACCTGCATGGTAGAAACAGAGCAGAGGTGGGCATTGCATCAGACTGACGGACCTGTCAACCCATCACTGACGGATGCCTGTTTTGCTGATGACTGATGAATGACGGGAAACGTAAAAAAACAAAAACGATGGACTGATAAAAGTGGATTTTCACGCCCATCTCTGAAGCAGAGAATGTATCACTGTAGATGGTAAAGTGTGTCACAATCGTTAAAAACGATGATCAGGATCATCATGTGCTGTAAATAAGCCACCAAGTCTCAACTCGAGCCATTCGGCGAGCTAGCATAGTTCATGGCGCATTTCACGATTTTGCACAACATTCTTTGAGTCCTGAAAGATCAGTCAAAATATTCTATAATAGCGGACAATATGGCAGATGGGGAATTGACTAACTACACTAAAATGTGAATTAAATTTGAAAGTTATTGCCTATTTCCATTGTCCACTGTATTCTTTGAATTAAATATGTAAATAGTTAAAGATTACACAAACCGAGGAACCACTGTTCAAAACCTTTCTGGAGTGGATTGATCATTTGCGAATTTTCTGAGGCAGCACGCCTGCCATGCTTGAACGATGGTCCACATGCGCAGGCATAAGGAATCTCAACTTCATGGAAAGCAGTCTCAAATGGAACCCGATATCATATTTAAATTTGTGCACACACTCCAAATTAACTGGTTACATTATATGGAATATGGAACATTTTTACACATCTTTTGAAATGATTCCTGGCAGTGTTACTTGTGTTGTCTGGCAGCAGTAAGCATTGTTTGCTTTGCAATCTAGCCGGATGCACAACACACATACTGACTCCCGGGCCGAGCATTTTATTCCAAAAACTGTATGCATACAACCCGACAAAACGAAGGAGCATGGCTACAAATCTGGATGAGTCTTACTCACACTTTCTGCTCTCTCCACAAGTCAACCAGCTCGGCTGTCAGGCCCGCATCCAAGATGAGTCGACTCACAAGGGATACGTTGCCTGTGATTAGAGACAGATGCCGTCTACATATCATGCATGTTACGGCTTCTGTAGCTTGGCTTGCAAGCAAAATGAATGGAAGACAACAACGATGTCACCGAAAGCTAAATGACTGTAACATTTCTTACTCTTTAATAGTTTATACCAGGGATGTCCAATTATGTTCCACTGAGGGCCACATCGAGAAAAATGAAAGGAAAAAGGGTGGGAGCATACTTCACGTTGTGTTTTAAAAAACATGCTAAAAACAATTCAATACTGTTGGACAGGCCTTGGCTAGGTCAGGCGCAGGGGCCACATCCCGCTTGCCTACAGCCTCAGATCATCCCTCAGATTGATGATAAAGTCAAAGTAAATGTAAAAGTCAGTGGTGCTTTTATTTTGAAAGTTGTGGTTTTTCATATGCACACATGTGGACGCTAGAACAAGCGAGGTAGCGTGCAAAATCGCAATGTTTGTTTTCTATTTAGCTTCTCTCGCGTTAGTGCAGTGGTTTTTAACCTTTTTAGAGGTACCGAACCCAACCAGTTAATATGCATATACACCGAACCCTTCATTACTGAAAAATAAATATATATTTTTTTTTACAAACTCAAGATTAAAAAAAAAAGTAAATAACATTTCAAGAGATAAGTATCTTTTTTTTTTTTTTTGAATTGTACGACATACTATCACGACAGTCACACATTGACGACTGAGCAAACTAAATTTCCCTCAGCACTGTGATCATCTGCAGCCAGTGATGACCAAGCGGGCGTGTCATAACTGATTGACATATTGAGTCGGGTACTGTATGTCTTAACCTCCATGGCAAAGGCTCCGTCGAACCCCTGAGCCCGATTCATCGAACCCCTAGGGTTCGATTGTACCCAGGTTAAGAACCACTGTGTTAGTGTGATCTCTACTTTTTTTGTATAATTTTTTGAGCCATTGAGTCATTCGGCCAATTTTTGCTTGCACTTGACTGCAACCTATGAGTGCTGTATGCATATGGTAGAAATGAACTTCAGTCCCTTCACAACAAACCGACACTTGGCAGATCGAACTAACCACATAACTTTGCCTTAAAGTCCTCCGGGTTGATGCTAACACATAACAGGGGCTGTCGAATAAAATCTATGTGGTGATGTTATAACGCTTTAAAAAAGGGCTATTAGAATACACATGTCGACAGACGGTATCACAAAAATCCCACGCATGTACAGTATGCTTTATTCTCAGTGGAAAAAAAACCCGAACTAATATTACTGCAATTTTCTGAGTCACTGTGAGTAGTTTTCATTTGTGTGTTCGTGACTCTATTTTGCTGCCCCCGATGGCCCAGTTGCACACATGCGTGCGCGCGCGCGCGCACACACACACACACACACACACACACACACACACACACACACACACACCCACACACACACACACACACACACACACACACACTACAAAAATCTTTTTTGTGGGGAGGGCGGGGGGGTGGTTCTGAGTAGTGACGATTAATGAGTGTGGTCATGGATTAAATTAAATTTAAATTTCCTTATGATGTATGAAGAATATAAAGACTATGCAGTGGGCCACTAAAATGCTTCCAAACGTGAATGGCCCTCGGTCAGACTTTGGACACCCCTGGTTTGGACACCAAACTTTTCAAAGGCCAAGTGTGACCTTGGCTCCAAATGGATCAGGGATAGCTGCCTCCATTAGCAAGGGGGGATAATGGCTGTAAGCTATACCGGCCAGTGAGATCCATTAGATGACGACCAATCAAACCAGATGAGTCACCGCGTAGAATGACAACACGGAGCTTCTAGGAAGCTCAGTCGATTAGGCCTGATGTCACCCTGCTCAGACCTGACTCATCAAATGAGCTGCCCTTCAGACGCTGAGCACAGGGATGAAGATTGCGAATGAGGAAATAGACTGTGGCGCATGCACACACACACACACACAGGTCTCACGTTTAAACAACTGCACACAGTGTACATTGATGAAGGCCGAAACACCATCAGTGCAAGTATTTAAAAAGAAAACCAAAACACTGAGAGAGATGCATGACTCACATGCATCTGGAGTGTTCCTATCAATGTACTGGTTGAAATCGAGGAGAAACTGGGTGTTGTTGAGCGACAACGTCAGCTCTTTGCAGTACTCCCTGAAGAAACAGCAACCGTCAGTTTCACTCTCGGCACCACTTTTGTTCCGGCATGCGCAACGCTACGTTCAGTTGGGGAAAGTGGGCAGGGGGCGGTGCGGGGCTTGGCCCACTCACCGTGGAGCGATGAAGGTGTGACCAAAGTTGTCAAAATTCTCCAGCTGGAGGGTTTCCATCACTTTGGAAAAACACACACACACACACACACACACACACACACACACACACACACACACACACACACACAAATCTTAACTTACATCATCTGCATTTTTGTCACATTCATGTGCTGAAATACAGTAGTGACACAATCATCTTAATATATATCATGTGACTGGCATTTTGGTCCCCTAAAACGTTTTACATGCTGTCATATTCATGTTCCCTGATAGAAATAATAACATGCATTCAAGACAAACACAGATGCAGTAACACTGACACCCACAAATGCAGACAAATATAAATGCAACAACACACACACACACACACACACACACACACACACACACACACACACACACACGCCTCAATTTATGCTACTCTGTGTCAGAACAGCAGTTTTGTTCCTGCAAAAATGTGTATTGTCACAACTTAAGGGTTGCTATCTGGTTGATTTTTTTATTTTAAAGGAATGACAATACACACATACAGTCACACACACCCTAAATACATAGATCATATTTTTCATCACTTTAGTTCCCACTGAAATTTTGATGTGCTTTTAAGATTCACAGTATGTTCCCAGATACTGACAATAACATGTTCACACACACACACACACACACACACACACACACACACACACACACACACACACACACACACACACACACGGACACAAGACATATTAGACAGATATGAGGTGCTGGATAAAGAGAGCAAAGCGAAGAGTGGCGGCTCATAAGGAATGAAATACTTGCCTATTTGCCCTGTGACCCCCATCAAGAGGAAGGAGGAGAGGAGAAAGAAAGTGAGAAAGTAAGAAAGTAGTTGGAAAATGTTGTCTGATGAACTAAAATGTCAGAGCATGCATCGAAACAGGTTGTAAACACCCCCCCCCCTCCCAAAAAATCTCTCCAAGCTGTGGACGAGCATTCCAAATCTCGTAAATGACAAGACAGGCATCATTCGGCGTCATTCAAGAAAGTTCTCTTCAACTTTATAGCGTGTATTCAGCTGGCGTGGTGGCGCTGTCTGCAAAATTCATCACCGAACGGCCCACTTTGAACATTGTCATGGAAAATTGCTGTGGGATGAAACGATATCCTTCGCGTAAAAGAGATGACAGGCAGATTTATTGGCAGCATCATATATAGCAGCCCCCGGTATAGGAACGCATGTTTATGCAGTACGACTTGGGGGGGCAAGTTTTTCTTATGAATCAGTCGAGAGATGTTAGTGGTGGTCTGGCTCTGTTGTGAAACTTAAAGATTTATGGAAAATAGATTTTTGAATAGCTTGAATGTTAAAAAAAAAGAAGTTTGCTGGTCAAGAGAGGGCGCCTCCCTACCACTGACTGTGGCCCCTTTTCTTGAAGACAATAATCAAATAAAAATATTGATAATAAAATGAAAGTATTTTGAAAAATCTCTTTATCTATTCTTGGATAAGAAGGGTAAAAAGTAGACAGTTAATCATGAGTAAAGTAGGTCATGCATCTCTGTTGTCTGATTTGGTGACATATTTCCAGTGGGGCACAAAGCTTTCCCAATCGATTCTCATCTCAAGTATTTGATGAAATGTAGATTTCTTCCTTTTCTTTGGTATTGGAAATGATCAATATACATTATTGCACAACAAGGGGTAGGACTAGATAAGTTGTATACTTCTTCCTACTCCTTTGAACATATAACTGTGATGATGTTTGTATTACTTACTTTTATTTTCCTTTCATAATTTTTGTTTGCATTTTGTCATCTGTTATTGTATGTTTTATATATGTTCAATAAACAAACAAACAAACAAACAAATCATTAAATGTTTGACATGCGCAAAAGCTTCTCGTCAAGACAATCAATAGGGCCAAGGTGGGGTGCGACATTTCAGTGCCCTGAGCTAGCCGACGTCATATCCCAGCTTGAGCTCTTTGCACGCAGCACCTTGGTGATTCGTCAAAATTTAAAACATAAGAATAATAATAAATACATCCAGTGAATTTAAGCTTTTCCATGTGAGGGCTATGCCTACTCAATAAAAATAAAGACAACTGAAGATGTCACCTTTCGCTGAATGTTTGCTCTTTATGTACAAAACATTGGAAATATGAATAAAATGTTTGCAATATTTGCGTGACTGCTCTTTGTGTGAAACAGAAAAAAGTGCACAATATGTCTCCGATAAGATGTCTGCATACTGTACTCGAATCAATGCCTAAGTGGATTTTCAGCTCTTTTAACGGCCCCGCAAACGTCGACAGGCTCTTTACGACAGCAAGTGACACAAAGGCCAAAGCGCTCAGTCAAAATCTCATCTACTGGGATATCTGCACCATTAGCCAAACGGCTTTGTAGAGACACATCAAAGTGATGAAAATGCACTAGAGACAGATGTTTTTTCACGCTGAACTTGCTGTTTTTTAGCCGCTAATAATACCCTGCGAGGCATCCTAAATATCTACGTAATCGTCAACAGAGCGCTAAATGTGATTATCACAAAAATGCGCAAAGGACAAAAAGCATGCAAGAAGCGGAAGGAACATAACATTACAAAAAATAAATCAATAAATACGGATAGAAAAGGGAGTACTTGCCCCAAGACGATGCTGTAAATGTCCAGCAGAGAAGACACACCAGAGAAGTAGCAAAGAATTTAGTTGAAAATCATGCAGAAAGAATTCACTCAAACAATGTGGATTTTGTATGTGTGTGTGTGTGTGTGTGTGTGTGTGTGTGTGTGTGTGTGTGTGTGTGTGTGTGTGTGTGTGTCTATAAACACGTGCAAATATGATATAGGCAAATATTTGGGGGGTAACGAAAACCAATTTGAATTGGTACATGAACAAATGAATCACTCTGAATGTAGCTTTAATTGGTAAATAAACCATCAAAAAAGTTATAAATCTGTATGAATCGGTTTGCTATTGCTGGTGATTTGTTGTTTCTTTTAATTTAATGAACTTCAGTAGTTTGGACTTCGGGGAGCTTTCACATGTTATTGCATGTTGATAAACATGAGAAAAAGCTACTGATGCATTTCTTCGTCTTTGATAAATCTACTTGTAGGAAATACCACATTTAAAGTTCTAAAAAGTTAATTCATATTGATACATGATGGTCTACTCTCAGCAAGAAACTGCATCAGAATCTCCCGAGCTGAGCCGTACCAAATCAAATTGAGTGGTAATCCCACCGAATCAAATCAATTCGTTCAACTTGAAAATGTATTGTCCTTGAACCGTATCGCACCCAAACTACCGAGATTCTGTACGTATCAATTCATCTTTTCTGGGAGAGATGCACACCCCTAGCAACTATGCTACGAGGCTAAAGATATGTGTGTAAAGTAAACCCCTGCTTTTTGCAGGGAATAAGGACTGAATAAGGACTACTTTTACTCTAAATTCAGCTCCTCACCTCACTTCAGCTTCCCAAATGCCACCAGATTTATTAAAACTTTTTTTGCAGGCCGCAACGTACAGTTTACCAATTTGAGAACCAGTGCTGTAAATAATCATGTCATGTTTGCATTCCATCCCTTTGTTGCTTCATACTTTTTGTCCAAACTGCTTATGCTAGATGGAATAGTTGAGCGTGGGGAGACAAAAGCAAGAAAAGCCAAAAATCTAAAAGCAGATCAGAACAAAAGAAAAGGAGGAAGGCAAAAAAGTTTAGGGAGGATCAAAAGAACCTCAGCGCTCGGGCTGGGTCGCTGACAAGGGGTTCATGTGTTTGACTGTGCATGGGAGTGCGTGGCCGCTGACCAGCAGGTTACACTACAAACGAAAAAGCACATCGGGAATGCGGCACACAGGGAGCGGCCTGCGGTTCCAGCTGGGAAACAACAGTGGTGACCCGATGAAAATTTGTGAGGGAGTTTCTCGTGAAGGGCCAATACAAGGAAATGAAAGTGCAGTTTACAAGATCACGGATGGTGTTGCACTCACACATTGCTTGCTTGATGTCATCGCCGAGTTTGGCTTGAATGAAGTGCTCGCTGTATTTCGGCAGAACCAGAGCCAGGCTGCGTGAGAAAGGCACGTGACAACTTGTTTCATTTGATTAGGAAGAAACACGTGGGTGTTGATGTGGTCGGTGATGACCATGACGATGAGGTTATTGTTGATTTCATTGATGCTTTTGATGACAATGCGGTTTGTCGGTTCAATCGAGGTGTCTGTCTGCTTGGATTTTTATCGAGCTGATGTTTCGCTGTCAGTCTACCTACAGTAGGGGTCACCAACATGGTGCCCCAGGCAGCCCTTGAAGTAGCCCTTGAGGCCCAACTGAGTAGCCCGTGGGCCTGTTCTAAAAATAGCTCCCCAGCGATGGGACATTGCGAAAATGTAAACACTGGCAGAGATTTCTAGAAATAACATGTTGCATATTGATCTTGATACATCCTAAATATAAGCTATGAGATGCAAATTTTTAACAGCATTATCGATCCATCCAAATGGACATTTGAAGCAAACAGTGGAAGCTTGGTTCACAAATGTCATTGGCTTCAAGAAGCTGTTTACAAACTGAAGCAATTTCCCATTTAAATTGTTCTTAACATTCGTGCGAGAGTTGGATTCATCGTAAGTCAACCAGTCTTGCCTGGCAAGTGAGACGCAAGAATGACATAATGAGAGGCAACTTTTACATCTAACCTTCTCCTTCAATCTCCAAGCGTTCGTAGCCAACTTACGATGTGTCTATAACAAGAATTCAAATGGTAGATTTCCGCCAGACCAAACCCCGCAACGTGATAACAAACTATTCTCATGTTTAACTTTTACAGTGACCCCACACAAGTTTGCTTATTTGTGGGGTTTTCGCTGAAAAGCTCACCTCGGCAAGAAATGGCGACTTCTGAAGGAATCTTGGGGCCAAAGAAACTATTTGAAGATAGGTGAGTTTTTAGCTCGGCAAAAGGATTTCTCTGCTGTCCTCTTGTGGCATTTTTAGGCACTTAAAAATGCTGGGGGGTGGGAGGGGCGGGGCATACTTCATAATCACAGAATTCAATTTTTTTTTAAACAGTAATAATTTTTGTATATAGAAAATGAAGTGTGATGCCTGAACCAAGACAATTTGGATTAGAAAATGTTGTTCATGAAACAAATGGTTTGTGAACTGGGCATTCGTGAACAACTCGACTGTAGTTATTCTGAGTAAAGTCAGCCTGACATGAGAAACCAAGGTCAGCCCTTGTGGCTTAAATCATACCCTTCATGATTAAGTGACCACTCAGTGATGAGTTATGAGTGGATATGTTTAAATGTAGCACACTTGACACCACATAAGCTCTTCTAGAGCGCTCAGATAACTCACCTGTAATCGGTTCCATTGACTGGTGCCCAAGTGTATGTTCTTACTCCTCTATCAATGTATCTCTGCAAGATGATATGAATATAAAATGCTAATTTAGCCGCAAATGATTGAAAACTCTTTTTTGTAATTGAAAAAAAAAAAACAGTTTCTGACCTCATCCTGAGTTTTCACCAGGGTCTGAATAGTCCGCGCCCCGATCTCGCCATCGATCATCATTCTCCTGATCTGCATGGTGAAGATTTGCACCATTTCAGTTCGTTTACGACTACATTAAGACTCATATCGCTGCACGGTTGAATTTTTAATGCAAAACCATGGGTGCTGCCGACAGTACCTCTACTTTAATGTCATTCTCCAGCTCTGCATCCAGGAAGTCGAGAGTAACCGGCTCCTGGAATTTAGGATTCTACAAGAAAGAATTAAAAAAAAAAAAAAAAAGAGAGACCCTGAAGGGGGTTGGGCTATATTTGGGCAGTGGCATTTTCATTGTGCAACTGAATAATACTACTCAGGGACTTATTTTAAAGTTTTTGGGTCCTATTATTTTGTTGTATTAGTTGTTTTTTTGATAATTATTAATGACTGAGGCAATGTTTACAATCCATTTGGCTGTAGTTATTGTAGGTCCAGAATTATTTGGACAATGAAACAATCTTTCAAAGCTCTATTATGTCTATTTGTCATAGCAGCAAATAATTTGGGGTGGGGGGGTTATGGAATCATCGCGCTTCAGATCGGAATCGGACCTCTTCCAAATCTATTCCTCGCTTGCGGGTGTGCTGAAGCATATGCTAGCTGTCAGTAGGCGGTAGGCAGTCACCCACCGTACCGCCCACCTCTTCCAGATTTTTTCATGAAAATCCGATAACATATTGGATATCTGTCAGTGTGAGTATAATGTAAATGTGGAAATCGGATAGCCATACTGGATATGTGTCACCTGAAATGTTCGTGGACATAGAATATCTGAAAAGAGTATCATGTCAATCTTAAATTGGGCACTTTGACCTGCAGTGTAAATTCAGGTTTAATAATGCCGCAGAAATAATATCAGGCTCTGCTGTCTTGAGTCTGGGTCAGTATATAATCATTTCAGTCATATTTGCGTAACAATACTCATATAATAGGCTTCATTTGTACTGGAATAAGGCCATCAGCATGTCATTTACATCAGAGCAGAGTTGCAAAATTGCCACAAGGCATAATGTTTTTCTGTCCCCAACTAAGCAGCGATACAGGTTTTTCGATGTCATCATTTTCCACTTGACGCTGTTGAACAAACTGAAATCAGTACGGTTAAAGGTTTTTCAATCGGTGAATTATCTGATGAATCAAGCTTGCTGATGTTGAGTTCCAGTCCAGCCTTCCGGACTGACATTCCCTGCCATTGCGCGGATTCCTACTCTTGAAGCTTTCATCAGTGGTGGTAGTAGCTGGCATTCAGCTGTGCGGTTAGTCAAGAACAGATCATTTTTGTTTTTGGAGTATCTTGTGATGGATATGGGATATTGTTCTATGCGTTGGAGCAGTGTGACTGCCATAATGCTTCTACAATTGGGTATGAACTGTCATAGGGACAGAAAAACTTCTTGAGAGGTGACAATTTAGCAATCCTGCTCCAATGTGAATTGGCAAGCCATCAAGCAAGGGAATGATATACTGTACTCCAAAAAAAAAAAAGAAAAAACCACCGTCCTAAGCCTAAAATGTCAAATTTTGATGGCCTAACATCTGAACAACACCTGAAATGAAATACAGCGCGTAGTGTTTTTTTGGCCACCCACTAATGCGCTTTGTTTAAAATAAAACACATCTATGTGCTTGTATGATGGTATAAAATGAAATGTGAGCACAATGATGGTGCTATTGTAGTGCCTGAACATGTGCTGGATGAGATAGTGCCAATGAGATGAAGGGACATTACTGTCCTAAAACGAATAAGACACTGTTCACTTACATCACATTAAATGCACAGTTAAGAAGTGTATAAAATATTCAATGACACATTGAAATTGCATGAGTTCCTTACATTTGGCAATAAGTGAAAGGGGGTGCGTGGGGGAGTGCAGTGAAAGACGACGCATTTCAGCATGAAAATGAGAGAAGGGGAAAAAAAAGAATAAATGATCAAGGGTGAGCAATGATGCATGAGACGGAATAAGACATCAAACATTGTGAAAGAAGACAGGAAAGGATATGAAAAGAACTACCGTAAAAGGGTCGATGAAAGGAATTCAAAGAAAGAGAAGAGGGAATGATATTGAAAGTATTCCAATAACTCACAGGTACGTTCGAAACAGGATTTATTTTACACATTGGAGGGACTTAACTTGACCCTATTTGCTTAATAACACCATCCTAGTATGTCACATTGGGAGTAAACTATGAAGCACAATGCTGACGCAAACTAGGGTATGCTAAGAAGGAAACTGTGGTCAAATATCTCCATACTGTACTCATCTATGGCTACTAAACCGAATATCTACTTTTCTGGAAGATCTCACCTCATGAAAAGTTACAGCATACTTATCATAGAGCCTTAAATTCCTGTTATGGATCCTTTTCTGGGAAAATAATGATGACGTGTTTGGTAAACTAGTTTCCAGTCATACTTGACAGTTGGTGGGATTGACAAAATCACAAGTGTCATAAGAAAATGAAGTTCATAGGAAGTCAGGTACTGGTACTTAACATGTAATGTTATTTCTTTGCTAAGAGCCAATGAAACCTATTCTATATCTTAATGAACGGAATAACCAGTTTTCTAAGTGTCTGTCTAAAAAGTTGCGAGGCTTCTTGCTTGGATTAACTTTACCATAACTGTAAAACATAGTTTTGTTTTTTTAACCAAGAACATGAAATTGGTAGATTGATATCTATCGTCATATGTCCAATTTACAGCTATAGCTAACCTTACGAACTTTATGAAAAGTACACCATGGGCCAAAAAAGGTTGGGCACCCCTGACATAAGGGAATGGTTAGTTTTAGACAAAAGTCAAAAATCCATTTGAAGGTAACCTTAACAGCATACAGTAGTGTAATCTTGTGACACCTACCTTTGGTTGGAGATTAGGGTGCAGCAAGACATAGCCGTTGGGATCAATGGCAAAGTAGTATCCATTTGGGCCAATCTGATGAAAGGAACGTAGCAAAGGGCATTGAATTAAATAAATCTCGGAGATGGGTGACTCGAATCATATGACTTGACTGTCATCCAACTTGAGTTGCCATTTGTAGGACTTGTGACTTGCTTTCCAAAAATGTGAGAAACGTTTTGACTTGGTATTCAAGAGATTGGACCTGACTTTGACTTCACCGACATGACTTGACGTCATCTTGTTTACAGTTGCGAATCTACATTTGAACACTGTTTGCGGTTTTAAGAAAGAAAGGAAGGAAAGATAGAAAGGACATTTTTCTTTCATTCACGCCAACCTGGATACGCAGTCAGTGTTGTTGCACACTTACTGGTGTGAAGTGGCTACATAAACGTCAACAAAAAAGGGAGCAGCTCCAAAAATCATTACATTTCAATTCACGGATTATCTTGTCAATGCTGTTTGCAAAAATAGGACAGCAAAACGCCCTTCGAAAACAGGTAAGCTCACGTCACAGTTTACGAACACGAAGACTGGTATGGAAGCAGTAAAACTGTACGAAAATGGAGTTTGACTCACTGTGAAACGTGGCGTGAGCTTCTTGATGTCATTCAACGACACGTCGATGCCCATCACGCCGAGAATGAGCTGATTCTGATGCTGAGAAATAGAAGTAAGGAAAATACATCAACTGGCCTCTACTGTTGGCACCTGTAAATCGGTAAACATATGTCAACTTCACTGCACCTCCCCATTCCTGTCGTCTTTGGTTTTGGTCTTATTGAAGACGGGAAGGGTCCCGGTAATGACCAGACCGAGTTCCTGAGTAAGGCACAAACACGACACGGATTATATTAGCCTACTATAAATTGACTTTTTAATGGCTTGTTTACAAATATTCTCGGGAGTACCTGCTCACCCATCACGTGGAAAATTAAACACCCTAGCTCTGCCCGCGGCCACTGTGCTAACTAAAATCGTACTTGGGGTTGGACCCGCAGTGGAGGGTGTGGGGTAAGGAGTGGCTCAATACTGAAAATTATGGATTGTAAATCAGTACTCGGCGGATATTTCGAGATTTACTCATGATTCCTCCACCAACAGGTGCAAATGTGATGGACTGTCTACATATCCACCATACTTACTGGATATGAAAATTCTCGGTACTCTTTCATACCCTCCATTGACCAATGTTACCTCAGTTTCAAGATTCCCACCATTGCTATCACTGTCCTTGGTTGAGCACACATTGGTAAATCTGATCATGTACATTCAGAATTTAGAGCACAGTAATAATGTCACACCAGTGCATCGAGGTACACGTTGGTCCACTGCACTTGTTTGGCCTGCTTGTCCGCAAGAACCATGGGTCTGCCCAGGACATCCAGGTACTCCTAAATCCGACAGAAAAACACAGAGTCATGTCTGGAAGTGGATGGTGATAATATATCAAGCATTCAGTAAAATGACCTGTGTGTTGATTCTTATGGCTCCAATGGAGGGGATCTCGTAGAAATACCCTGGAGTGGATCAAGAAAACGAGGAGATGAATAATATGATGCCATATTGCGGACAATGTGGATGTGGATGATGCTGCACCTTTGTTGGAACAGGCCATCCACTGAATGGGTCCCTTATCGTAGTTGTGCTGTCCCACGGAGAAGGTGAAGATCCTCACCTACAACATCATGATGTCCGTTATGACTCAAGCTTCCTTAGCATGGCTGTTTCCTCTTTTTACAAAGTCTAAAAGATGCAAGATCACATCCTGTATTAAGCAGAACGTGCCTCAGGCTCGACTTACTTTAAATAGTAAAGTGACCCCTAGAGTCAAACAATAAACACCTGAATATGACAAGCAATTACATGCTCTTATGTATGTTACCAACTTTTTTGTCAGCGTTGTATTTCTCCAGTATGGCCCGTGCTCGCTCTTCTCCTCCATCGGTAAACAGCATGATGATCTTATTACAATTTGCTCTGCTTATATTTGTCTGTTCACACACAAGAAAGATGAAGCTACTTAGATTTTGTTCTTTTTTCTTTTCTGTTTTTTTGGTTTTTTTTTTTGTCATTTCATACAACACAGTCGATGCAATTTGGAATGGTATGTCAGTTAATTGCAATGCTGAAACCAAATGAGGTGGCTTCACAAAAAGATACTGTTCTAGTAGAGGGAGAAGATGGATCCAGCAGATGGCAGCAAACATCAGGACAATATTACAGCTGTCAGCCTCTACTTCCCCTTCATAAGATAAGATAAGAAAACCTTTATTAGTCTCGTAATGGAGAAATTCCCAATGCCTCAATAACTAACGTAGCATTATCTATCCATGAATTGAAGCGCTTATCCTCACATTACATCAAAAAATGAATAAAAATGAATGTGCAAATGTCATTGATGAGGCTAATGTTATGAAATACATTAAAAAGGAAAAGAAAGTGTTTCATGCAAGATATACCCCAAAATATACATTCTACCATTCATTATTTTTGTAAAATAAACAAAAATAAAATTTAAAAATGATGTCTAATTAATTATAGTACTGTAATTGTGATTAATTCATCAAAAAATATTTCATAATTGGGGAAAGCAAAATGACAACATGCACCAAAGCGATCCATAATAAGTCATTATATAAAATATATCATACTATAAATTGATTGTATTTGTTAAAACAAACTATTAGGAGTAAATAAGGAGTAAGTGTTTTACACGTGTATACAAAGCAGTAACTACTGGTAATTTTATTTGACATTCATATAAAATTAAATTAGAGTAAATATGATTAACTACGATTAAATGTTTCCTGCAATATACACTAAAGCAAAATCCACCCGTTTGTAATCCATCTCAGAGATGAACATTTGGCCTCTTGCTGTTGACTGAAAATTACATCATACTTGCTCTAGGCTCAGGTAACGACCAATCACGGGTCAGCTAGCGAACGTCACATGATGAAACTCAGATAACAGGTAAGAAAAGCTATACAATTAAAAATACAATTCAATACACTGAAATTTATTTGATAAGTAGATTATGCAAACTATAACAATGCAATGGATAAATACGATGTATCAATTGTGATTTTTTTTCTCTCATCCCTGAAGAAAAAAAAATACAAAACAAATATTCAAATGACGAAAATTAAAATATTGAAAGTAGGTCAAACATTACCGCAGCGAGCTGCTCAAATGCAAATTCGAATCCCTTGGTATAGTTGGTGATGCCCTTGGCCGTGATGTTCTGCACAGCATCCTTCAGCAGCTTCTTGTTCCTCACGTTGGCTTGAACCAGATGGTCAAAGCACGCCGTCTTCTTCACCATAGTGTTGAACTGGGAAACAAAAGCCAGGGCTTAATAAATGACACTGCGCAGACCCCAAAGACGCGCTGCCGTAATTAGAGTGAAACGCTTGGTCCTATGTGCTAGTTTGGCTCGCCGCAATTTAGAATAAATTATCACATGTGTAACATATGTGGAAATGAAATACAGTGCGGCATGCACACACACGCACACTAACATGCACACATGAACACACGCCTCACTCCCACCTGGCCTTGGTTGTTAGGAACCAGTGGAAAAACAGACAGATTCATCAAGCCCCACTAATTGCTTCACATCCTTGGAGCGCCACGACTCGGTACCCATGGCAACAAGATTGGAGCTACAGTGTATTAGAACAAGGTTATGCAGCAACACCGTAGTGTTTTTGTTTTGTTTTGGGGGGAATAAAATGATGAGGATGCCTAATTTTCATACACACAGCTCAAGGTCCTTGACACAACTCACTCGTACATAGAGTCCCACGGGGAACAGCGAGCCGTCGCTTGGTAGTCGGCAAAACAATGTGCAATAACTTATGTGGTATCTTTTATTTTCATTCACACCATGATGTGTTGAACAGTGTGCATATGTTGTGCATAAAATGTCTTTTTGCAAAAAAAGCCTATTTTCTGATTTATTTTGTCCATAATAGGTGATTTGGGTAAAACCAACTAATGTTTTACTGCTGATTACTAAAAAATGGAATCAGGCAGAAGCTTTTTTTTGTGATTAAAAAGAAGATAGTTGAATCATTTATTCTGCAGTTAACAAAGACATAAAATCCTATTCTCTGTGTGTTTGTAATAAAATTCTTCCCTGAACCCAAAAACCTTATGAACCTTGTTAAACATTGTTGTACTCCGACACCTTCAACTATGCCATGCAGCAATAATGCAAAACAGAGCATCTATTGTGTTCAAATTGTCAGACCTCCTCTCAACTCATCAGGGTTTTTGTGTGAGTCTGCAAACATTGATCAACAAGCTGGGAGGCAACATGATGTCTGACCCATATGTGTGTACGTGCGTGTGTAGGCGTGTGGCCAATGGCCGGCCGGCACTGAAGCGGCTTCTCCTTTGACAATAACAGACAAACACATCTCTATTTGACTGAAAGGCCATGATCACAATGTCTGCAAACACACACACACACACACACACACACACACACACACACACACACACACCAAATCAAGAAGACAGCAAGCAAATATATCTTCGGAAACACAACAGAGGTGTGCATAATGGGGCGTGTTGTCACATAATCTATTAAAAGGAGGAAAGGGGGGGGTGTGAGTAGGGAATATGAGAAACTTCGGAAGGTGTGTCATATAAATGAGTTCATGTCATGAGATATGTCATGTTTACACAGATGGTGATTATGCAGTCAGGGGTGCAGCGAAGGGCGGTGTGTTTCCTTTTTCATGCAAAAGCAGTTGTCAGACACGACATCAGTGGCCTCGCAAATGTCAAAACAACCTGTTCGAAAAGACGACATGCCAAGGTATTGGACTTAAAAGTTAAATTAGTAAAACAATGCATCGTTCTGGATTGAAAGAAATGCTTACACCATGCACAATTGAATTCAGCGATACTTTGTGTACCAGTTGAGGGAGCTTGCGGACCACACTTTGACAACCACCGCATTAATGGTTGTAACTAAAACTTTGTGTTGTTTTTGGCCAATGCAAATGTATTTCTGTGACCAAACCCTTCTCGTTGATTTCTACCTTGCCACTCTTTTTTGTCATTTAGAATTTTTCAACCATTCCTCAGATCAGAACTCCATTTCTCAAAATTACTCGTCCAACTTTCACATCAGTGTCACTTGTGGGCAGCAAGTATAAAAGTGATGGAGGCCGTCATATTAACCCTGTCATGCACACTGTAACCTGATAACATGATTAGCTGTCCACTGTAGTAACCGCTGTCCCTGAAAGGGTTAAAAAGTAGGTCAGATGGTTTGTACATTTTGGTGAGCACCATAAGTGCAAAATGGAGTTCGTCATAGGTGATATGGCACGACTCCTTCTTGTGACTGACTCGAAGTCAGCCCTTAGATCATTAATTTCTCAAACAAAATATGTCACACAATTGTTTCTGGCATTTCAAAAATATTTATGGAACTGAAAAGATCTCTCCGCACACTGAATAAATGTATTTTCATTTACTCCTCCCGGAATGCACACAATTTCTTTGTTTTGCCCCCTGCTCAGTAGATTCGCTTTCACATGTGTTTGCGTGAGTACGTTGGTGGCCATTTTCGGATGGGCAGACCTGAAGCAAATCAGGCTTCAAGTGAGCAAAGAGGATTAAAAGAGGGAGAAAAAAGAAAAAACATGAAAGAAAAAAAATGAGCATAAGAATGGGAAGGAGTACCCAACAGGCGTTCCTCTGACCTACAACAGCTGTCCAGGGAGTGTATACGTGTGTGTGTGTGTGTGTGTGTGTGTGTGTGTGTGTGTGTGTGTGTGTGTGTGTGTGTGTGTGCGCGTGTGTGCGTGTGTGTCTTCCTTGACCAAATGCCAACTTGGTCCCTTGGCTGCTGTTAATGAGGAAGGATTCATTGCTAACATCAGAGATTAATGATGGCATGTCATGCCCCGACACCTGCAGGTGGCATGCACCAGTGTTAGAGGTTTTTGAGCAGGTCCGCGGATGAAAAGACAGACGTACTGAGAGTGTGACACTGAGACAGAAATAATGACTTCTGATGAGTGTGACCTCAGTTAATTTGCTGTTTTCTAATTGATGTTTCAAGGGGGGCGGGGCTAAGGGAATGATGAGGATGGTGATTGCCTATCCCTTCAACTACTCACTTGACCAATCAGTAAAGCACAATAGGAAAGCAAATACAGTCAAATTATCTTTCCCCATTGAAATTCATGAAAATGTCACAGATCCATTCCAGCCCGATCAAAAAAATAGCACCTGACGACCTTGTACTTCATAAAAACAAAAACATGATAATATAATTAAAAAGAATGCATGGAAACCGTCTGTGCATCAATACTGGAAATAAAATACTCTTAAAAAAATCTTGAACTGTTTAACACCACAGTGCTGCAAAACTATTGCTTTGTCCTCTGCCTCTGGTGTGCTCTGTTACCTTTGGTCAGTTGCTCAAACTCTGTATGGCTTATTAGTTTCAATGGAATTTAATTTAAATATTGAGACACGCGAACTCCTTGACAGCGTCGCCTACGAAACCAGGGACCAATTGATTTTCACTCCAAGTTTTGGCCAAATGGTGACCATCCCATCAAACTTATGGTTGAAATACACCCTAAAGCCAATATCTTAAAACCATGAACCTGTAACCGTTTTTTTAAGCATACATGTCTCTTCTTCATTTGCTTGTATCTGTCCCATTCTTAAAAACACAAAGGATGACAGGGCGCTAAAGATCTTCACAGAATCAACGTCCACTAAGAAGCATGACGCATTGTTTTCAGAAAAACAAAGCTCCAAATCTGCAGACTTTGTTGCAACAAACACCTCATAGTTGGCAGCACACCAGTATGGATACACCGCTCGCCTGATTGGCTCTTTGGACGCTTAATCGTAAGTCTGGAAGGTTTCGAGAAATGAAAGTGCGGCGAGTCGTGGGAATGATTGGTCGATAACAAAACAAGAAGTGACGGGAGAGAATGCCGAAAAATGTAAAAGGGAAAGTTGCAGTATTGTACATGGGAAAGTTGCACACATGCCTTGGTCACTGGCGCAAAGAGATGAATGGGGACAAGTAATAGAGATGACGAATGAACTACTCCGTGTTGAGGTTTAATTATTGTAGTAGAACGCGAGGGTGGCAAGAAAACTTGGTTACATGTCACAATACTTTTGTGCATGCGGTATATAAAAAGAAGGGGCGGCCAAGAGAGTGCAAAATTTCATCCAGTGCACCAAAATGGAGCAGCAGGCATTTCATTAAAGGCTTGCTTGAAGGTGGCCAGACGTGGTAGAAATCCATACTTCATTACATGTCATCCATCTCTGGGAACCGCTTGCTTCCAGACCCTTTTGCACTAATTAAAACATAATCTCAGATTAAATTTTAGACAAACATTCATTGCATTGCAGTCCAAAAGGGGGGAGGGAATAAAAACAGAAAAGTGCGTGTGCATGTGTGTGTGTGTGTGTGTGTGTGAGAGAGACAAAGCAATCGTGGAGTAGATGTGTAGTGTCTTTGCTTGTGTGTGTAACCCTAAAGTACCCTGAAGAAAAAGGTCTGTATCCCAAAAAATATTCTAAAAGTATGACATATAATAAATGTGTTCCTCTTGAAATGAGTCCTACCAAAACGAACTACTGAAGGTAAATTGGTTATAATTTCAGTCGTAATGCTTCTTTGCTGAAAGCAGTAAGCAACGTGTCATTTTACTGCATGCAAATAACGAAATATTGAGATACCTGAGGATCAAATAATAAATTACAATTTGAAACGTAGTAAGACCCGTGAGAAATGTCAATGTCCCAAAAGCTGCTTTAAAAATATATCATGCATTCAAATTATTTCCCACTTTAAGTGAGTTAAGTTTTTAAAAGTATTTCAGACACAAATATCCCGATCAAATTGTTGCTGTCCTGTGAAAAAGACATAGGCTCATTTTTATCATTTTTAAAAATGTTTGTGAAATGTTGATTCCGAAACGCAAGTCTTTACGTGATTTATTTTTATGATAAAACATTTTAAAAATGGACATTTGCTTTTCACTGAAAAATTACAAATGAAAAAAAATATTTTTCAGCAAATATTTCTTGTCACTAGAAAATTAGAATTTTGTTCTGTGTAGCTTTGCCATTTTAGGTTAATTTCATGAACAGAGAGGAAACTGCTTTCAAAATGGAATATACTCTGGTAAAATACACCTTTCGTCATTCAACACAGCCAAACTGGTTCAAAAATAAAGTGAAGAGTAAAAAATGTCCCCATGAATACCGAATCGTAGAATATCAGAACTCACATAAACCACGTTGACGTAATCGTCATCCGACAGCGTCTCCAGCATCTCGCTGACGGATGTCCGGATCAGTTTGAGCGTCAGGCCGGAAACGCTGCCACTCCTGCCAAAACGAGACGAAAACATCAGTCTGCTGCACTTGTGTTTGTCAGTTAAGACCAATGGTAGACCCGAACAGATCTCAAGGGGCATATAAATGTCGAGAATGTAATATGATCATCGTAAGTCATACGGGGACAGATCAATGACGTTAGCGTAACTCACGCGTCCACCAGGATGAGCATGTCTTTGGGGGAGGCGGCTCCTTGAATGTACCTGCACACACACTTAACCAGTCAGCACAATTGTAGCTTGATTTACGAGATTAATTAATTCCGTACCATGTCCATTACTCAAACAACACATATCTCAAAAATCCCTCATGACTTTAATAGACATGTCATTAACCACTCCCACTTCCAACATTTTGTGAAGCATGTTTTTTTAATAACCATTTTTCCTTCTTTGCAACACATTGTTCGACTTCCACTGAACGTCTTCAGTGTTTTTCTGCCTTTTTAACCAGACTTTCCACCCATTCAGCAGCTTGTCCATCTTTTCATGGATAGAGCTCCACAGTTTAGAAATTATAAATTATTCATACCCCGACTGGCGTTATAGCCTTTCTTTGGCCATGACTACTAATGTATATTATCAGATAATAATTTGGGAAAAAAAATAGGATTTGTTTTCTGTAACACTGTTTGTACAATATTTTGAATTTCTATAATCCATTGCTCTTGTTCTCTCAATATACATTTAAATGTGATTGTATTAGTTTAAAGGTGTGTTTAAAGACAAAAATAATTGAGTGTCATAATTTTTTTAAAACATGCCGAGGAAGTATTTCAATTTCTCTCATTTCACTTATTGCAGGGGTGGTCTGGAACTGGCGATGGCTGTGGAAGCATCTTTATAAGTGGTCTAAGCAGTTAGACTGTGGAGATGGATTCAATGAGTGTATTATAGTATGTGACTCTTGGCGGCACGGTGGTAGTGTGATCTCTTACCAGGGTCTCCTGCGTACGTCATACAGGTCAATTTTACTGGGTGTCTTGCGAGCATCCATCCAGGGAGACGCTGCAGGACATAAAAATTGTGTCGATTACACCTGTCTCACACAGCGAGGAGAAAAACCCACTAATTGCTTATTTTATTGATCACACGCCCTTCATGTCAGGCTGTGTGACATACTTCATGGTGACAATAAAATTGTGGATTTCTGGGTTCCATCTTACATATCATTAATTTGTTTAGCCCAGAGTATAATTTATGACAAGATGTGCAGACTTAATTTAATTGCTTTGACAATCACCAATTTGGCATGAGTGTGGGGGAGCATGAAAAATGAGCACGCATGAGAGAGTGAACCCACTCTTCATGCATGCTAAGTAGTTTTTGAAAACACAGTGAAATAAAATAGTCAAAGCCAGTGTTCATCCCGGAATATTGCACATCAACCTCTCCAGTGAGGCCACACAGACGATGCCATGAATAGAAAACACTATGAAGCTTAAGCACGGATGATTGGTTCGTATAGGACAGAGCTGAACGGGATTCTATGTTGAGCCTTTGTGAGCGTTGATATGAGCATATTGCAAACATGGTGACTGTTGAGTCAAGGTCATTTGAGTAAAAAAAAAAAAAAGCACTCCAAATGCACCCAGGTTGATTTTGTGTATCGTAGTCTCAAGCAGAGAAAACTGTGGAATTGAGCAGGATAATAAATGCCACGTAGAGACAAAAAATATTGTGCCATATGGCCATTTCACTGAGAGATGATGAAAATGTAATATGGAAAATAGAATGGAGGAGGAGCTTAAAAGGCGGATCGGTGCAGCGCCCGCGGTGATGTGAACTCTGCATTGGTTTGTCGCGGTGAAGAAGGAGCCGGTGAAGTTCTCAATTTAGCGGTCGATCTACATTTGAACCCTCACCTTTAGTCATGACCTGTTGGTCACGACCGCAAGAACAAGAACGATCGCAGGTACAAGCGGCCGATCAGTGTGAAGGAAGAGGATCAGACTAGAGCCACTTCTTATCGAGAGGAGCCAGATGAGGTGGCTGGGGCATCTGGTTAGGATCCTGAAAGTTTCTCGAGGTGGTCTTTAGGGTGGGGATTTGGGGGGAGAATCAAGACTCGCTGAAGAGGCAACGGGCTCTATTTTTGTAGACAGTACATCTGCACCATGGTGGAAAGGCGGGTGGATCCTATTTTTTGTAACAATGCAAGGCTCACTGTCCATATCTTTTAGCAGACCAGCCTCTACCAAAATGCGT
The DNA here is from genome assembly GCF_001891065.2 of Hippocampus comes. NCBI lineage: Eukaryota > Metazoa > Chordata > Actinopteri > Syngnathiformes > Syngnathidae > Hippocampus > Hippocampus comes. The sequence goes on along the minus strand of NW_017805841.1, from coordinate 2,666,893 downwards.
GAGCTAGTGCAGCAAAAGAAGGGTGTTGGCGATACGCCTGGGAGAATGACAATTGGGTGGCAGGAAGTCGATCTAAAGCTGTTGCCTTGCCTATCGTTCCTGAGAGTGCAATTTGCGCTCCGCATTTATTGATTGATTCATTTATTCTTAGTTTATTTGTTTAACCAAATAAGGAAAATGAGAGCAGGTTGTCATTTACAATGGTGACCTGGAAGCAATTTAGTTGCAGTGTCTTGTAGAACCGCCCGCAGAAGAGCTGGCCGAAGTGGTTGGGGAGAGGGAAGTCTGGGCTTCTCTGATTAGGTTGCTGCCTCCATGACTTGACCCCAGATAAGCTGACAAAATGGATGGCTAGCATATGGAGCAACTCTGTACTGATCAACCTGACCAGTTTGTTTTCTACCTTCCCAGCTTGCTCACTCTGTTTACCTACCAAATTTTCCCTCTCTCCCTACCTGCCTCTATCAATACATATGGCTTTGCATGGAAAAACTTCTCTGTACTTTCTTTTTGCCTACCTGGGTAGTAGCGGGCCAGACCTGTAGCGCTTCCAAACACCTGCCAAAGAAGGGTGGGATCGTCCTCTCTGTTTTTCTTAAACACGTCCTCCAGAGCCTCGGTCCAGTTCAGCTCGTTCAGCACAATGGTTGCTAAAAACAAAAGAAAGATTGTGATGGATCTTTTCAAAATGTTTGTGAACACCAGGGACTAGGGTATTTCCTTGTGACTACTGTTGACTTGAACTGAAAAGAATGACTCCACTAAATACCATATTGGCCCGAATATAAGACGGCCTGATTATAAGACGACCCCCTCTTTTTCAAGACTCAAGTTTGAAAAAATACTTTTTGAACACCAAATTAATTTTTATACAGAAAATAATTACAGTACAGTACATCAGAAACAAATGATAATAACAATATATTTGAGAGAAAAAGCATGTGATTTTGCCTCATTCAAATCCAAAGTGCAATCACAATCGTAAATGAATGGCTTCTGGTTTTTGAAATGGAAATTACATCATAACTTCTTGTCAGCTGCCGGTTAACCTGGCCGATCTTCGACCCACTTTTCTCCAGATTGTCGCTACGTTTCTCCATTTTCTGTTATCTCTTCTATTATTTTCTTCTCTGTTCCTTCTTACCGCTATTTTTTATTTTTCTTCTTCGTGCTACCGCTATTTTTATTTTTATTTTTTGTGGCAGGGGGTCACTTTGGCCTGGGGAGTCAAGTTCAGCATTGGCTTCAATGATATCTGGCGCCATCTAGCGTCGTGAATAGGTACAATGTCTAGACCCCGAATATAAGACGACCCCCACCTTTTCAGTCTTATTTCAATGCATAAAACACCGTCTTATATTCGGGCCAATACGGTACAGAGGATTGCGGGTGAGGACAATAACTTGAGTGGATGTCATGAAAAGTTGTCCAGAGAAGATCGCAAAACCGCCTAGAAGGACAGGCTGGGAGAGCTAGCGTCACAACCGTATGTCAGTGCCATCAAAACTTTTCAAAGATGATATTCGACGATCACATCATTGAAGTCATTTACCCTGTTTTCTAAATTGGTCTGCTTCGGGTCAAATGGCATTTAAGGAGTTTACTTTTCTATGAGTGAAGCAGTCGAAGAATAATTGAGCTTTTACAACCCACAAGTATGTTTGACGTCATGGTGAAAATGTCTAGAAAGAGACAAAGATAAACACCTTAATACACATCATTGTAATTGCCCAGGTTCTGTGAAGTGAACACAAACTCATGTGGATATTTTTGATAAACACATTTGTATTCCCACATGAACACGAGCTCGTTCATTTCTACCTCGAAATAACGCGTTTGTGTGTGTGTTTGTGTGTGTGTGTGTGTGTGTGTGTGTGTGTGTGTGTGTGTGTGTGTGTGTGTGTGATAGCAGCTGATTGATGGTGTGTGTTGTGGGAGGCAACAGGCATTATGGATGCAGTGACACAGCACTTGGACAGCCTAGAGCCACGTAACACAATGATGGATGAAGGGGGGACGCAACACTGGGCGCCCCCAAACTGGTTCAGCCTCTCACGACACTCTTTTTTTTCCCCCTCTCCTCAATTCGCTCTCATTTTTAGTCTCCTTCCCTCCACTGAGGATATTATTTGCACACTTGTCTCATTTATCTGACAGTATTGATTATGTTAAACATTGCGTTGTTCAAGTTACACCCGACACAAGTTTAGGTATGCCTTTCGAGGTCTCATACAAGAGCTGTATCAAACCCTCTGCTTCCATAAAGATAATAATATTCAGTTTTGCCGAGTTTCAACTTTAAACTCGGTGGAAATGTCACTACTAATGTGACAATATGTCAGTACAGTATAGGCATAGGTGGCAAGCAAAAACCCTACCGCAGTTTTGCCTTCAGCCACAGGTGCCTCTACTCATCCGGCAGTTCCACGAGCTCCCGGGATGCAGAAACAACTGTGTCTAAAGTAAAATTGGCTTGGGCTTGACTTTCTGGACCTGATTTTGCCACCTGTGAGCAAACATAATCATCAGGATTCAGAATTACCAAAATAATTTTTAAAAAGTTTCTTTGATTGGTTCATTTGTGTGATGTATGTTATAAACATGTCATGCAAAAACAGGGTTTTTTTCTCTTTGTCCTCAAATTACACATATAAAGGAAATAAATGGATAACGCAATATCAGTAAATTGAAATGCAGTTTTGGCACAAACAACATACTTTTTAGAGTAAAATGTTTTTTTTTTCTTCTCAGTTTTCAATTTGTACAAAGTGTACAAGAGTGAAATAGATGGATAATCATTGTATCGATTGTGACGTGGCTCGTTGATGTGCAAACACTTCCATTTGCATGCATGCCTCTCGAGACAGCAGTTAATGAAGCCTCGCTTTGCCAAGAGTGGCAATTTTATTGTTTTTAAATTGAAACATACGTGTGTGTGTGTGTGTGTGTGTGTGTGTGTGTGTGTGTGTGTGTGTGTGTGCGCGCGTGAGCATGTGAGTGTGCACATTATGCATTTACCTCATTAAGTGCAGAATTCTAAATGGGGTGAGATAAAATAGCACTATAGCCAGCGGTGCATAATGAGAAAAGTTCAAATTGCGCGAGGCTACGACTAACAATGGAGCTATAGAATAAAATAGCTTTGCGTGTCGTCAGGATAATACATTGCAGTGCGTTTATTCTGCATTGAACCCAGAGATTAAGTCATAGCATAAGTGACAATAATATAAATAGGATGACTAAACGACTGCACACTTTAACCGGAATATTAATCGCTGGCGTCTATGACACAATCTGGTAAATTTCACATTTTTTCACAAAGCTATACTACGGGTCAGTCCACAACTGTGGGTGTTATTTATTTATTTTTTTTACAAATTATTGACCAATCGAACATGTTGAAAATGGCTTGATCTCTTTGATGTTGCAATGTTAATGGTTGAACAAACATGCCATTTTTGGGGATCGCCTGAAAAGTGAGGATTTCGCCCGTTGTTAGCTCTATGGTTCATAACTCTGTGACCATGACACCCAAATATTTCTCTGTGTGTATGTATAAAAACAAATCAGCTTCCAAATTGCTTCTTTTGGGGATCACATTTTTGGTCCCCACACTACAAATGCTGATTGTCTTAAAAGATATTTGATATGTGGCCCATTGTGAGGAAAAATGACCTTTTAGCGTGGCTCCTGCAATCATATTTCAGTCTTTTGCCCGATTCATGGTTACCAAGGACTCCAAGTGAATTTCTCTGCCCATTGTTATGGAAAACAGGTATGAATGCAGTGTGCCATAATTAAAAAACATCCGGCTTTATAAGGGGGTCTCCCGATTTGTGGTCACCGCACAACCAAAGGTCCCCAAGATTTTTTCATATGGGAAAATAACCAACGTTTAGAATTTAGAATGGCTTCTGCTATTATATTTGGTTGTATTTATTATAGGAAGCTGATTTATGGTCCCCAAGGCCCGAGAGGTCCCCGAAATATGAAAAAGTAAAAAAAAAAAAAAATCATAATAATCCCCATAAAATCATAGCTAGCCGACACACACTGGCAGCAAACCTGTGTGGACAGTATGTGCCATTGCAAAAATAAATAACTGAATACATTAAATTAGAAATCTGCTTCAAAATAACTACTACATTCATGTTATGGGGTTCCCAATTTTGTGGTCCCCACACCACAAGAGGTCCTCAAGACGTGCCTTGTATCATATGGGACATTGTGGAAAAAACAACAACCTTCAGAACCGCTCTTTTTATCATATTTTGGGTATACTGTATCATTTTATGTGGAACTGATTTATGGTCCCCACACTCCTCCAATTCATATAATGGGCTTGAAAATTATCCAACATTTTGTTATGAGAGCAAAGTCAATTTCCTTCTATTGAGAAATGTTAAAAATAAATAAATCCTACTGGAGATTTATCGCATCTAGTGTTGAATACAAAACAATTATGCTTCACTCCACACTCCCTCCTTTTCCCTCAATTTGCCAAATAGATAGGATATTTTGACATGTCCGTCATCTGCTGTATTTCCAGTCTTACGGCCGGCAGGCCAGTGCCCACAGGGGGTGGGTAGGTTGATGGGGAAGCTGAAGGGTGATTTCATGACTCCGCCTCCCATTTTACCCAGAAAATCCAATTTCACCCCCTGACTGAGTAAAGGCTATTCCTGGAACATTTATGGGGTGGAGATCAAATTGGGCCAATTGAAGCCTCAACAGTGTACAAATGTCTTCTTTTCCCCTTCCCTCTGAAAAATATGTTCTGCGGTGAAGCTGGCTGTTGGCTGTAAAAAAAAATATGTGAAGTCTGTGGCTGTCTCGCATGCAGACTGATGCGTGTCTCCAATCTGTCTTCATCGCGAGTGATAAACGCCACATCTTGAGCATTGCTTGAGGTCAGCTTAAGGCAGAATCTATCTCCAAGCAAATTGAGTTTTACACACATGGAAATACCGTGTGGGTTTTCTCCAGTGTCTCCGGTTTCCTCCCACATTACAAAAACATGCACGGTAGGTTGATTGAACGCTCGAAATTGTCCCTATGTGTGATTGTGAGCATGAATGCTTGCTTGTCTACGTGTGCCTTGCGATTGGCTGGCGACCAGTTCAGGGTGTACCCTGCCTGCTGCCTGAAGACAGCTGGGATAGGTTCCAGCATGCCTGCAACCATTGTGAAGACAAATGGAGATAAGCGGCTCAGATTATAGACGCATCGACATCAGATTGTGTCGATCACTTTTATATTTTCACAGAATGTGACAAAACATGCCAGGAAACAAGATTACAATGCTTGCTTCCTTCTGTTAATGATGTTGACAGGCTGAGATTTAAAAAAATCAACAAAAACAAACAGGCCACACCCATAAAATATGGGCATCATTAAGGTACGTGGAACAGAGTCATAAAAAACACATTAAATCACTGCTGAGGTTTTCAGGGGGCTGAATTTTAGTGCTGAGATCATTTTTACAGAGACCTATTATTCAAAGGCAGATGTTTCACCCCATCAAGTGTCCCTATCAGGGTGGGAAATGAAAATTGTTTTAAGTTAATGTGGTTCCAATTAGGAGTGTGAAATAACTGGTTATGTTTGCATTTATATTTAAAAGAAAAAAATGTCTCTGTTACTTTTACTGGTATTTGTTCAGCAAATAAGTGTCATTTTCCTTTGATTTATTCACAAATGCGGTTGAGAGTTTTGTTACAATAAAAAATATGAATCTGTTTTCCAAAAATCGCATTTTTTATTGTTTTCTAGTCCATCCGAGTTGTCTGCGACAGCCAAGAAGCGTTGAGAACCGACTCAGCAGTACTACATCACGCGCAGGTGCCGCACATCTGACACACAGCCAAATACAGAAAAAAATTATTACCAAAAAAAAACAGAGCTGTATATCTTTCATTCCCACAGACCTCAATGACATGTGTCCCATATCTTTTTTATTTCACCAATCACCACGCTGTGTGTGTGTGTGTGTGTGTGTGTGTGTGTGTGTGTGTGTGTGTGTGTGTGTTGTTTTTGTTTACATTTTTTTTCATTATTTGGCCGCGTTTCGGCTTGTGCGGCACCTGGGTGTGACGTGGAAATTATGTTCTCTATGCCGAGTGCCTCTCGCCGACGAGGGACGGACTGAGTCCACGTGGTTGGCCTGA
>NW_017805841.1:2652386-2660686 GCF_001891065.2 Hippocampus comes | reverse complement strand
ATGAAACCCCCCCCCCCCCCCCCCCCGCCTCAATAAATAAAAAAATTAATAAATAAACACATGGAGCCAATGTTAATGTGATTTTTAATTCGGAAGATCTGCTCAATTAATGTTACTGTATGTAGTGTCCTTGTGTTTTGGTCGTTACTCTGCAGAAACTCCCCATAATGTGGCTGTGTAAACAGACTTTTATCCCCACTGAGCAAATCAAACCATCCCTCAGTCCTGGAGAGAAGCCAGTAGCTCTGATATTCATTACTCGCAAGCAATACACGGCATCTTTGAGTGTGAAATATTATGGCCCACGGCCCAGAAAATAACGAGGGATTTGTCACAGGAACGGCAAAAGAGGACAAAGTCAAGACAGGTTCAATCCTAAGATAACAAACAAGCCCTGAACCTTTGGAGAAAGTAGTGGACACCTGCCTGCATTATTTCCTCCAAAGCGTGGAGCCCAACAAAAGGTCAGCGGTCTAACCTTGGGGGCCAGACGGGCCCACAGCAGGACTTTAACCCCTTCCACTGTCCCCTTCCTTTGTGGAATGCTGACACATCACATTTCACAAATTTCTGATTCATGAATGCTGTAATTCACTGCGCCACATAGTCACTGTCTCATACTTTAGGTCTCACGCTGGGAAAAGTGAGTTTCCTGACCAATGATGCAAAGCTCTCAAGTTTGCTGCTGACACTCCCCGGCTGAGTGCTGTTCGACTGTGAGGACATGACTCAAATGTCAAATGTTCTCACAATAGACCTTTTTCACCATGATGTCATTCTGGTTGGCAAAACCTCAGATGGTGCCATTAAGGAAACATACTATTTACATGTCCGTTAACCAAGGCAGAGTGAGACCGAGAATTATATAATATTCAACTGTCGAAATAAAGCGTTTAGCACTTTTTTCAATTCTATTATCCTGAAGTTTTGTACCTGGTTAAAACATGACGCATTCATATATATACTCATTTATTTGGTTGTACTGTACAGTGCAATTGCGACATGTGGTGAGCTATGCCTACAACCGAAAATCTTTCCTGCAGACAGTTCATTGGCGTGGCACCTTTAGAGCGCCTTGTTGTGACCCAGACAAAGGTGGACTTAGCAAGAAGGGGGAAAATATACTTGTTTATTGCAAATGTAGGATTTCCAGCAAAATCGTTCCAAAGTGTTATTAGAATTGGATGCAGTTAATTGCCTTTAATGTAATTAAAACCAAAGCCAGGACTAGAATTCATCCATTAACAACAGTGAACTATGCTGATAAAAGGCCAACAAAGCAAATGCATTCATTTCAAATTCCTTGGCGAGTAAAGGAGACAAACAGAAGCCAAGCAGCAAAAAAAAAAAAAACAAACAAAAAAAAAAACCTTGAGCTTGTAATTAACAGTTTAATTTGAAGATGCCATCACGCACAAAGAGAACCATCCATCCATTTTCAAATGTGTAATGTATTGATTAGGATCTCAGCAGTGGTGTAGTGGGGATTTTTTAAGCGGGTGTACGCGATTCTGGGATGTTCTATATATACATACAGAACATCAATCATAGGCTACAACACCAGTTGAACTAACGTTAAATTTAATGTTTTACTACTCCAAAATAATCACAGGCCAACGTTATTAAGCATAACTCGCATTAGAACAATGATCAACAAACATTTCAGTAAAAATTGAATGTGGCGTCGGGAGAAGTGGGTGGACGGCGTACCCCCACGTACCACGCCCACTACACCCCTGGATCTCAGGTCAACTGACCTTAATCACTGACCTGTGGTAATGATTTAATGATGTCATGCACACGGTGATACACGCACGTTTCGGACTTGTGCAAGTTTTGTTTTTGCTGTTGTTTTAGCTTTGGCGAAAATATTGACGCTTGTTTTGGGTAACCCTGTTCCACGAACAAACTTAGAACAAATGGGGAGGAGAAATAAAAAAAAAAAAAGACAGGGGAAAAAAAAGCACTCTGCGGTGGAAAGAAATAAAAGAGAGAATAAACGAAAGCACTGGAGCCTTCCCATAGCCAGTGAGCTATTAAACATTTAAATAGTGTTCATAACAGGTGATATGACCAACATAGCTCAGCTCAGAGAATACTCAATGGCGGAAATGTACTGAAACCATTGAAGTGTCGCTATGAAAGATCGGTGCACTTATTGCGTTGAATTATTGAATGCAATCTTTTTTTCCCTTGGAGATAGAATTGTGAGTCTTGTTGATTTTTTTGGGGTCATTGTGATGAAATTGCGGAATTAAACTGACCATTTTATACTTGAAACAGATTAAACCCCAAATTTGTCTTACCCTTTATGCAAACTCAGCTCTCTGTTATCGTTATTACCATATACATTGTGTATTTAATTTTTATTTGATAAAATCTGAAGCATGTCATGATTTGTGTTTTTGTTGACTTTTTTTTCCATATTATGTCACAATGTCTATTTTTTTAGATTTTCATTTCCTGTTCTCGTCAGCCCTCGTTTCCAACAGTCTGTGTTGGGTCGTTGTTTTTAGTCATGCTGATCAACCAATGTTGTGTTTCCTGTGATTTATTCCCTGAGTTTCTTTGTTACTTTGAACCTAGCATTTTGTGAGGGAATTAGTACTTTTATAATTCCACCTACTTTGTTTGTTGTTGTTTTTTTTTTTATTGTGAATACATCTTTTTTTTCCCTTAACAATGTCTCTGTGTGCACCCGTTTGCCTCCACATCACAAAACCTTGCTGCAGTATAAATGTTTGTCTGTGGTATAATCCATATTCGTTCATAGAGAAAACCCACACAAGCATGTGGAAAACATGCCCCATGTTCACACTCTGAACTGGTCGCCGGTCAGTCACGGGGACACGTGTGGAGACAAACATTCGCACTCAAAACAACAGAAAGCAGAGACTGACCTCAACTAAAAATAATAAACATACAGTATTAATACCCACCATGTAAAAGTGAGCGTCATCATCTTCTGCTTTGGATCATTGTCCTCTATTAAGCCCAAAGGCAAACTTGGCAAAAGCGCAAACCGCAACATCTTTGAATGCAGTTTTTGTGTGTGTCAGCTGTATCCATGGTTACTGTGTGTGTGCATATACGTGTGCACTCACAGCCATCATAGATGTCGGTGGGGATGTGCACAGCCGTGTGGCTGTGATCCGTGAGGCGTCTAAACGACGGATCCTCCTTAAAGTCGGGCCGTAGTCGGGATTTGCGTCCCTCAGTTTCGTTTGAATCCAGCTATTGAAGAGAAACATCAGAGATAATGGGATGATCACTTGAATTTGAATTTATCGCCCTGGCATGCTTTATATGTTTATCACCTTGCTTGAGATGAGGGGGGGAAAGGTATAGTGTTGCATAGATGGCATGACGATATGCAAAGAAACATGCATTGAGATGTGGAGGACGGCGGAGGAGGAGGAGGAGGAGGAGGGAGCAAGAGGAGTGCGCGTGACCACTTGCTTCCTAATAAAGCAACAATACAGCTGCCTCATCTATCTCATCTGTCAATTAGAGGAGAACCATGGCAGGAACCTCTTCACCTGTAAAATAGAAAGGGTGCGGGGGCGGGGGGAGCGATGAATTAGAGGCAACAAAAGGAGAGGAAGAAAAGAAGAAAGCCTTGAAGGAGACGACAATACATGAAAGCAAAGCGGTACAAGATGAGAGTGAAAAGCGCGAAGATGAAGGGAATGAGATGGAGGACGCAAATGTGAAAGGGAGGTCAACATCTCGACTGGTGCACATCCGACTTACTTGGGTGACAAAAGTCTTAGGGCACACTTACCGATTCATTAATCAACGTGGGATGTTTTTTTAATTTTCCTTATTGAATGTCTCTTTGAATCTCTAATGTTCTCTTTGAACACCGTATTTATCCTTCTTTTTTTTTTTTTTTTGCATTGCTCTGCCAATGATGCAAATGTTAGCACAGTTCCAGCGATTGTGTGAAGATTTTTATCAACATTGCCTTGGATGATTGCTGTCGGGAAGAAACCTCATATGTCCAAATTTCTTTTTTTTTTTTAAATCGTATTCATCTGCGCCCACATCGGCTGTTACTTTTAGGTATTGTTGAACAATTCAAAGTGCTGAGAATAGCTTGAAAATCAATCTATTAACTCAACTGCACAACTGTCTACATACTGTTGTAAAACGCTTCCTCTTCCCTCACGGCGGGAGCTGTGCGGCATTACGTCACCTCAAGATTTAATGTATAGGTGTTAAAGACAGTAATGACTGAAAATGCAAAAGTTAGAGATAATCGATTTAGTTGCTTTTGTTAAAAATGGATTGTATGAAATAACCGGTCAGTCACTGAGTTGAATGAGTGCAGATTCATTTCCGTCTGTTTAACTGCTCAGTCAACTACTTGTTTAATTTCTTGCATCGCTAATAGTTCGAACAGCTTTGTGAAAGAGTTCGGGAAGATGATGCAACAGTTGTCTGCTTTTATAAAACAAGAGAGACTTTTGGTCTGGTCGAGGCGTCGGCATGAGTGCAACGAATTAAAATATTTTGTGTATTAAATCGGCAATTAATATGAATTTGCGGTGGTGTTTGGCATTTTTTTTTTGGGGGGGGAGATGGGATGATATACAATATGTGACTGCAAATGATAATGCTTTTGTATTTATAATATAAAGCTGATATATTTAAAATGTTATCTGTTTTTCCTAGCACTAATTTACAGATGTAATGAATCACGTTTTCATTGATCATTTGAGCAGAGTACAAATTCCCAAAAACACAATCCAACATTTTGGAGAAGGTCTTCCCAGGAGAGTGTGTCCCAATACTTTGGTCCGCTTACAGTGTTGGTTGAAGGACAAGGAACACTTACATTGTCCTTGGAATTGTAGTATGCAATTTCATCATCCTGTAAACAAGCACATGAGGGAAAAAAAAGTCACACTAATTTGACCAGAACAAAATAATGGCTTTAGTTCGTGTTAAAAGTTCCACACAGATGTGAGGGCGCTCCGAATGGGAGTTCTAATGTGTCATGATGTGCAATATTTCCTGACAGGGCTGCAATCACTGCGAATGACATTCACTCAGGCAGCCATATTAAAGAAACTGAGATTATGAAATAGACCCAAGTATTAGTACATTGACCAATGTGTGTGTGTGTGTGTGTGTGTGTGTGTGTGTGTGTGCGTGTGTGTGCGTGTGTGTGTGTGTGTGTGTGCTTTCTTTTGAGGTGTGTGTGTTTCTTTTGAAATGAGATTTGTTTGTTTGAATGGCTATTTTTGAACTCAAAACAACAAATTAAACTGAATGGGGAAAAAAAAAAGTTCAATCAACAATGGATAATGAAACACTTGCGTTGGAAAATTAGTGGGAAGACCTCCAGACTTCAAGACTTGAATCCCACCCCTTCTCCACATTCTGTAAATTTACAGTATCTATTCTGCTTCACTGATTACTTGACTGATAGTCTTTAAAATAAGACCACTGTTTTATAAAGTTCCACAGGGTTCAATTTTAGGGCCCCTTGCTGTCCCTGGGTTTTATCTTCAAGCCTGGGATTTCCTATGCTGATGCCAATTGTATTTATGTTAAAATTAATGAAAGATGTCTTCTTCTGGAAAAAAAAACCTTTATTATGCTTTGAAGACATTAAAGCCTGAATGGCCTTGAAATGGATTGAAATGTATTGTTAATGTTGTGGCTGATTCTTATTGCCTTTTTTTTTAGTTATTATTGAAATGCCTGAACTTGTGGAATTATTGCCATACATCTCTGCACAATTTATATGCATGCAGAAATAATATATAATAATAATAATAATAATAATAATAATAATAACTAAAACACCTTTTACTCACCTCAAACTCATCTTTCCACTGATGTTTCATCTGGAACTTCTCGGCAGCTGTAGCCAGTTTCTAGAGAAGAAGGTAGGGTGGGGAATGATGGATAACAAGGATGTTAGTTGTGGAACTATCCGACATCCACTCAGTCATTGGTCTGTGTAATTATTGGCTATGTGCACAAAAAGCTGCAGACATAGATACACAGTATACTACTACCATCCCTCCCTCACACAGCTCAAACCGTCCGAGCTATCAAGGTCTTACAGCACTGTGAGGCAAAAGGCCACGTCGCATAGCATAATAATGTCAGAGTGAAATGGTTTTACTGCTTTTGCGTGTGTATGTGTGTGTGTCTCTGTGAATGTGCACTTCTGTCTGTGTGTGCGTGTGTGTCACAGCCGACGAAATGGCATGTCGCCGAATCACGTCAAAGGCGAGTGAATTAGTGTCTGAGCGTTTGTCACTCAGGGAGGAGGCTGGTAAATAAAGGCTGGGAGTGCCACTCTTGTTATCCGTCTATTTTCTATACTGCTCATTCTCACTTGGGGTCTCAGGTGAGATGGAGCCTAGCCCAGCTGACGAAGGGCGAGAAGCAGGGTAGGCAACGGACTGGTAGCCAGCCAATTAGAGGGCACATGGAGCCAAACAAGAATTCACACTTACAATCCGCTGTTTTCCTTGGTCATTGTTGTAAAAATATTAAGTCTGAGCATGAGGTTTGAGAATGACAAAAATACACTATTCCTGAGCAAATCCTTATATCTTGTTTCCAAAGGTATCATTTCCATCGACAGTCCTTTGTGATTCCAACACAGCACATTGCTTGTGTTTGTCAAATCCTTCCAAACAACTTCACGCTTCAGTGACTGATACAAAGACAGACGGCTGGTTGAGGAGTGGGGTGGGGGTGGGAGGGGGGAGATGACAAGGCACACTGCTGGCCCAACCAACCCACAAAACATGAGCATTTTACACCAAACTACAACAGATTGACATCAGTCACAATCAAGTATTGAAAGAATGTTGAGCATACTTTTTAAAGTGTAATTATTGGTAGATTTTACCAAAGTACAGCACATTCTTTTGACAAACTGAATGCTGACAATAGACAATAGTACACTTGCGCTCTTCGGTTTACACATCATGGCTAAATTTGCAAAATGTGTACCATTCTTTAGGGAAAGCGAGTGATGAGGCCGAACACATTTTATTTTAAATGAGATTCAAATTAAACTGCATGCAAAATAGCGCAATAATTTAAGAAAACACAACAATAAAGCAAACGGAAGATACTGTACGATTTCTGGAGAAACTGCATATGAATGTTGAACGAAAAAAAATGTGGAAACATGGACTGATATGGAATGATATTGAATGATAGGGAATGCTACGGAATGACAGGGACATCCTGAGACCTAAATTCAGCCCAGAAATGCGATGGGGCTCGGGGAATACGTGCAGCGGTAATGCGCTGAAAAGTTGTCCCCGACGGGCTGTCATGCTCCAGAAATGTAGTCATCGATGGGATGCGGCTGTCACGCGCTAAAACGGAATCATTGACAGGGAAGGGGGACGGCTGCTGTTGGCCGTGATGGCCGGAAATACCCCGGTTGTTTGGGAAAACATATTTTCCCAAAATTCCCCATGGGCACCCTACTCCTGGCGTAAAATGAGCAATATGTTGGTGAAAAATATGTATAAAATATGAAATTATATGGTAAAGTACAGTGAAATATGTCTTATGTATATGCAAAAGTTGAAAAGCATGGAATTGAGATGAGAAAACCTCTACGAGCGTGAATTTTTTTAAACGTATGTAAGTTGCAACGGATATAAATGTGGATGGAGCAGACTATTATAATAATAGTGAAATGTAAAGAATTTAATATATCATGGTTTATGTGTAATAATTAGATGATCCATTTTTCTGAGAGCAATGAGTTAGTTAAACCCCATCTCCGATGGTGTCGGTAATTCACTAAAACAGGTTGTTTCATTCATAATAATCATCATAATAACAATTATAACAATAACAACAATAATAACAAGGACCCCTATTTGACATATGAGATTGAAATGCATACACCTGCACAATTAGTAGGGGCTCACTGATACTCAAACGTGGATCTGTTTCTTAATTTACGGTGTTAAGCAGTAGCAACACAAAATATTGATCCTTCATTATTTTGTAAAGTATTTTTCAACAACTGTGATTTGCTTCCACCCAGCTCAGATGTGCCCCGCATTTCATTTTCATCAAATTGGTTAGCTTTCGGATCTGTTGAACCTCCACCAAAAATCGGTCGAAATAAGGGCCAAACACTGTAAAATATGTAAAGGTTTGACAAAGAGCTTGTCTATTGGTTGCTTTCCACCAGGAAGATCGACAGAAACTACTACAGGGGATATTTTAGATTAGCACATTCACCAATATTTCTGTACGCGTGCAGATGGTTTATAAAACAGGCCATGTACGGAGGGTGG
>NW_017805841.1:2644886-2649886 GCF_001891065.2 Hippocampus comes | reverse complement strand
AAAATAAAAAAGCACCTTTAAATTTGAGTAAAACAGTGCAACTTGATGATTCATCAAAAGATCTCCTCAATGTTTTTGTTTTGTCAGCTACACCAATTACACCGATTTTACGGCACTTGTTTTACTGCCTATTTTTTCACATTGGAGGCTTGAAATTGTGTGTTGTTTTTTTTTTTTGTTTTTTTTTTTAATGCAGCATACATATTCCCCTATTACAGCGTTAGAGTAGCAATCTGAAAATATTTTTTTTCTCCCATGGGCAGCTCCCTGGGCATCACTAAGTCCTGTTCCTATGGAAATTTAGTCGGGTTTCAGACACAAAAAAAAAACCCAAATGAATTATCATGATAACAATCAATATATTCTTTAAATATTTTGAAACTATGTCATACTTAAGCATTCTGAGGGAAACTCGTCTTTTCCGGCTTGTCCTGCTGGAACATAGTTGGGTTCTCATGTTTTATGCAGTGCTTAACTCTTTGTACCAATTCTTGCAAAATTCCCACGAGACATGTTGAAGAAAGACAAGCACATATAGACTGGAAATAAAAGATCAGCCCGACTAAACCCCAGACTCTCTTGTGTGTGCATGCGAAAAAAAAAGGCTCCGAAAGCTTGAAATCAATGGTCCATTCAGAGCATGCTGTTTTCTCCCTTAGACAACAAAGCAAAACTCGCAAAGAGCAGTAATGGCCTGAAAGATCATTAACGCACACACATACACACACACTTGTATTCCCTCCACCCACTCCATCCACATTTGGGGAGTTCTATCATCACGAGCCCATAAAAAACATAAAATAGGAGGAATAGGACAACGAGTGGGGGCTATCTTAGAAGCTGAGTAGAAGTGAGTCCACGAAGGACAGAATGATCAGGTTTATTGATTAATGCAGCGCAAAGGGGAACACAACTCATTAAAACAGGAGAACAAACAAATAGAATACCTCCACGAGTAAATAACTTGTTCTGCATGGTTGAAGAAATGAGGCAACTGGATTATTCAATTATTCAACAAAAACGGGGAGCGCATAAAATCAAAAAGAGTGGGCCGAGTGAGGGCGTCGCACATCAAACGCTTGACGTTGAGGTCAGGGCAGCTAAAGAACATGTTGGTTTTTATATTCCATTTTGATAGAGTAGGGTGGCAAAGGGCCAGGGAGAAGGCCACAGTGGAATGAATGCGATAAAAAAAATAAATAAATAAAAGTGAGAAGCGCTCTGGTTACCCACTGAGAGAGCCTCGCTCGAATCTCCCACAGGAACGTCGGCAGCTGCTTCTGTCTCACCCTCCAATGTCAATGCTGTCTACCCCTGAGAACATCTTGTGGCATAAAATGTCAGCCAAAGATTCCTCTATAAATATAATATCTATCCCTCGATCCATCTATTTCCAAACCGCTTATCTTGTTCTGGATCTTGAGACCATCCAAGGCGACCGTGGACAAAAGACGGACAACACCTGGTTGCCTGTCAGTCACGGGACACATTTGGAAAACAGACAAGCATTCACTCTCACATTCACACCGTCACTGAGTGGGAAAACTGACTGATGCTGCCTGCACCAAAGTCAAGCGAATGCACATTACGTAGTTGTCAGAAACCTTTAACACCATTCGGGCCATCTGCAACAGAAAAAAAACCCACACACACACACACACAAACAGCAATAAAAAACACTTTTGACATCTAAAGTGAGATTAACACCTCCCTACCTACCGAGCGATATACACAAATGGTGACACAGGTAAAGAATTAATCAAAAATGTTATTTCAGAAAAACACAATACCGACAAAGTACACCAAAGATTGCTGGTAAATAAGTGCTTGGAAAACACGAGAATAATACAAATCACCTGCAAAAGTCAAGGAGGAAAAAAAGAATGAAAATCGCTTGTCATAAAAAGACACAACTTCCCACATCGGGGGTGTATAATAAGTTATGCGCATAATATTCCTGATTTTTCTGGATGTGCGAACGTGTGAAACAAGTGTTAGGAGGCGACAAAGTTTGTGCGAACAGAAGCTCTAATGATTTGATGGAATCATCATTGTTATGAATTGAAAAAAAAATATGTGAGCAGAACTTGACGATGCTGTCCATATTGCTTCCCTATCAACTCATCGGTTCTCATCAGCTGAAAAATGTTTGTGCGCCAAAATGCCCTAAAATTTATAAATTAGGTGTTGAACAACTAAAGGCAAAGATGTCACTGATCATTTTTGAGCACAGTAAAGATTTTCTCCAGCTTTTTTTGCATCACAGACCGGTTTCGACAAACATGAATCGAAACAAATAAAAACAAATGATTAAAAGTCACCATTTTGTTAAAGTAGCTGAATGAAGACGAGCAGTGATCAGAATTGCCAAAGCTAGCGCGGCTAACCTCTATTCTCATCTTCAACCATCTTATTTTGTACTCTCTGACCAGCACTGATGTGTGAAAATTACTAATAGGTTGAACTAGTCGGTTCCTTGTCTGAAGAGCAAAGTAGTACAGGAGTGATAGTGACAGCAGTTCATCTCGACTGAGAGACAAACTTTGTATGTTGCGGAGGAGCTAAGATTAGCCTGGGTTGTTCGTGCGTTGTTAGCGAAAGTTACGGAGAGTCCTCTAATCATCTGTAAAAGCAAGGTTATTAAATTAGTCCTAAATGAAAATAAAGGGCTTAGACTCCATCATTTGTGTTATGTTTTTAGTTTCATCTGTTAATAAAGCTCATAATAAACATTTTGACAGGGGATGTCAATTATTCATGTTTCATTTTTTTTCACGATTACTGCTAGCTCGGGCCATCTTCAAAACAAATATGGTCCATGCCTGGAGATTCTTATCCTCATGAAAAGAAGATCGAACAATGTGTGTGCTGGAAGTGAAGTTTGCAATATTCCCGAGTTGTTCGAGTTGTACGATCTTTTCTTGGTGACCCCTTCGCTCATGAGTAATTAAGATCCGACCGTGGACAAAAGACGGACAACACCTGGTTGCCTGTCAGTCACGGGACACATTTGGAAAACAGACAAGCATTCACTCTCACATTCACACCGTCACTGAGTGGGAAAACTGACTGATGCTGCCTGCACCAAAGTCAAGCGAATGCACATTACGTAGTTGTCAGAAACCTTTAACACCATTCGGGCCATCTGCAACAGAAAAAAAACCCACACACACACACACACAAACAGCAATAAAAAACACTTTTGACATCTAAAGTGAGATTAACACCTCCCTACCTACCGAGCGATATACACAAATGGTGACACAGGTAAAGAATTAATCAAAAATGTTATTTCAGAAAAACACAATACCGACAAAGTACACCAAAGATTGCTGGTAAATAAGTGCTTGGAAAACACGAGAATAATACAAATCACCTGCAAAAGTCAAGGAGGAAAAAAAGAATGAAAATCGCTTGTCATAAAAAGACACAACTTCCCACATCGGGGGTGTATAATAAGTTATGCGCATAATATTCCTGATTTTTCTGGATGTGCGAACGTGTGAAACAAGTGTTAGGAGGCGACAAAGTTTGTGCGAACAGAAGCTCTAATGATTTGATGGAATCATCATTGTTATGAATTGAAAAAAAAATATGTGAGCAGAACTTGACGATGCTGTCCATATTGCTTCCCTATCAACTCATCGGTTCTCATCAGCTGAAAAATGTTTGTGCGCCAAAATGCCCTAAAATTTATAAATTAGGTGTTGAACAACTAAAGGCAAAGATGTCACTGATCATTTTTGAGCACAGTAAAGATTTTCTCCAGCTTTTTTTGCATCACAGACCGGTTTCGACAAACATGAATCGAAACAAATAAAAACAAATGATTAAAAGTCACCATTTTGTTAAAGTAGCTGAATGAAGACGAGCAGTGATCAGAATTGCCAAAGCTAGCGCGGCTAACCTCTATTCTCATCTTCAACCATCTTATTTTGTACTCTCTGACCAGCACTGATGTGTGAAAATTACTAATAGGTTGAACTAGTCGGTTCCTTGTCTGAAGAGCAAAGTAGTACAGGAGTGATAGTGACAGCAGTTCATCTCGACTGAGAGACAAACTTTGTATGTTGCGGAGGAGCTAAGATTAGCCTGGGTTGTTCGTGCGTTGTTAGCGAAAGTTACGGAGAGTCCTCTAATCATCTGTAAAAGCAAGGTTATTAAATTAGTCTTAAATGAAAATCAAGGGCTTTGACTGCATCATTTGTGTTATGTTTTTAGTTTCATCTGTTAATAAAGCTCACAATAAACATTTTGACAGGGGATGTCAATTATTCATGTTTTATTTTTTTTCACTATTACTGCTACCTCGGGCCATCTTCAAAACAAATATGGTCCATGCCTGGAGATTCTTATCCTTATGGAAAAAAGATGGAGCAATGTGTGTGCTGGAAGTGAAGTTTGCAATATTCTCTAGTTGTTCGAGTTGTACGATCTTTTCTTGGTGACCCCTTCGCTCATGAATAATTAAAATCATTTGTCGTAATTTTCTGATGCAAAGTTTAGCGAAAGTTACGGAGAGTCCTCTAATCATCTGTAAAAGCAAGGTTATTAAATTAGTCTTAAATGAAAATCAAGGGCTTTGACTGCATCATTTGTGTTATGTTTTTAGTTTCATCTGTTAATAAAGCTCACAATAAACATTTTGACAGGGGATGTCAATTATTCATGTTTTATTTTTTTTCACTATTACTGCTACCTCGGGCCATCTTCAAAACAAATATGGTCCATGCCTGGAGATTCTTATCCTTATGGAAAAAAGATGGAGCAATGTGTGTGCTGGAAGTGAAGTTTGCAATATTCTCTAGTTGTTCGAGTTGTACGATCTTTTCTTGGTGACCCCTTCGCTCATGAATAATTAAAATCATTTGTCGTAATTTTCTGATGCAAAGTTTATTGAGTGCCTTCCTGTGGAATGTTTGCATTTGTTTCAAAGATGGCATGCCCAGTGGAATGTGTGTGTGTGTGTGTGTGGGGGGGGGGGGTTTTTTTATTTTGCC
>NW_017805841.1:2643623-2644786 GCF_001891065.2 Hippocampus comes | reverse complement strand
CGCCCGGGGGGAGGTGGGGGGTTGTGTTTGTGGGGGGGGGGGGTATTTATTAATCTGTCGCCTTCTGCCACAGTGTTTCCATAATGAGCGCAAGATGCGACATTATGCGCGAAAATGTAATGAGCAGAGGTTATGATAGGATCAGAGATGTATCAGTCTCCAGAGCAGATGTTACTCAACCGCCCTTCTCCGCTCCGCACTGATTATATTAAGCAGATGAGATGTGCACATGTGTGTGTGCGCTGGTGAGAATATGTGTGTGACAGACAGAAAGCCGGATTCTTAGAGAGCAGCACAGATGGGGAATTCTAACAAGACTTATGGTATGCCTGGGAGAGAAGTCGCATATAAACCTTTTAACCATGGTGTCACACCAACTTTAGGGTGGCTCAAGCAAACAATAACAAACAAGCCCTTTGTCGTTTGAACAAGAGCCTCTACGGCTGTAGTTTGAATGCGTGTTGTGTCAGTCGAAAAGATGATGCTATGTTTGATACATTGCTTCCATTCCAAGATAGGTGGAACACCGGCTGCAATTTACATATCAACAGGTAAAAACTTGTTTGAAAATAGGCATGGTAAACAATTGAACGTAGTTAACCGGATAATTTCGGATTCACAGCCCAGATGTGCTCTTTTGACGCTGGAACCAATACCGTGCTTTCGAGCTGGTATGAACGAGCAACCAATCCATATCACGGCTTTTGATGAAATTCAGTACACCTGCACTGCATGTCTACACAGAGACAAGACAGCTGACAGTATACTAGGAACAAAACCATAACCCCCAGCATGACAGCATAAAGTACATCATGATATACGTTTGTCCCTAGCGTGTCATAGCAGCAGTACAGCTTCTCAGCATCACAAATGTAAACAATCATACACAATACAAATATTATATTACAAATGCGACACAGTGTTTAGTTGTTCACGGCTGACCAATGCCCTCCACTAATTTCAATGAGAGTCACGATCAAATTACGCCACTGGCATATGAACAATTCATTCAATGATTGACACAACTGTACTGGAGCATATTGTCATCATATTTCACGGATTATGCCTGTGGTTCTCAAATGTTTCCCACCAAGTAGCACCTCAAAAAATACTTGGCTTTACAAATACCACCATCGTGATCGGATGGTGTGTATATATATATA
>NW_017805841.1:2627169-2643606 GCF_001891065.2 Hippocampus comes | reverse complement strand
ATATATAAAATTATTATAATATAATATATATATAATTACTATATTATTATTATATTATATATAATAAAGAAAAATCCCAAACTGTGCGAAAAGAATAAATAATTATTATTCATAATAATAATAATAATAATAATACTTGTCCGAAACTGCAACCGCATTGGACTTGCACTTAACAAACGTCCTGTCTTCTCATCAAATGTAAAGTCTACCTTTGAATCCAACTTTATCTCCCTGGCGGTGGATTGTGTGAATCAATGATGAGCATCAGCATCGAGCATTTAATAAAAGAAGAAATACGCCTGCACATCGAGACTATAACTTATATAGTGCATACAACTGTGAGGCCATAAACGGCAAGATGCATGTTGTTGCATCCACTACTCCACTTGGAAACGGTAACAAAAAAAAAAAAAAATCTAGGGCAGTACATGTGATGTAATATAAATATGTGTGTTGTTATATTCGTATTATATCACCACTTTGCCCTAGATCTTGATGATCTACAGTAGACCGAACATAGCCATAAACCTTTAAATGATGTTTATAGTCATAGTGATTTACTGTATGTAACTTTGAAAGCAAAACAGTTCATACCAGCTGTGGTTTATTGCAGTGGCTTGAGCTTTTATATTAAGTGGTGTTGCAGACCCGGCCATTTGTCAACTAACGCACGTCCAAAGTACGGCGCAATGCCCAATTAGTGTCTATGCATAGCTACTATCTGTATGTCAAGCGTTTTATCAGTTTGCCAGAATTCTGAAGCACCAACAATTTAATTTTTAATCAGGCTCCCCCCCCGTGCTTTCACATTCACGGTGTGTTCATCCACTTTGGAGCAACAACCTTGTCCCCTTTTCAGGTGTTTACTCCAAACCTTCACACATGCATTGCTTTTTGGGTAGCACAAAATTTCATGCAGCATTTCTAATGGGAAGTTTCTGATACGTGAAGTGTTTGTTAAGTTTAATATTGCCTGCCGTCTATTTCAGACCTTAGGGCGCACTTAAAATCCTTTAATTTTACCAAAAGTCATAAGCGTCCTTTCTAGTATGTTTGAGTTCTCATTGTCATCTGCAACTAATCGCTAGCAGGCATCTATGTTTTTGTCATTCCGGAACTGGAACTACTTCCAGCTTTCGTGTCTAGGAATCATTTTTTCTTACTAGCCTAATTCTGCAGTCCCTCCTTAATTTGTTGTCTTTTTTTTTTGTTGTAGAAAACTACAGTATATTCAAAATGGCCTTCACTCGAATGGACCTTGCGCCTCACTTCATTTCTCTGTGTCGTCCACTGCAAAAAAGAAATGCCTCACATTTGGCAAACAAATCTGAACCCTCAGAAAATAAAACAAAATACTCACTTCTGCAACTGGAAAATGAAATGTAGGAATGGCCGAATGTGTTTACAATATGTTGTTAAAGTAGTTTTCATCAAAACTTCAACAGTATTATAATAGTGTTTCTTCTGTTTTTGCTAAGAAAACATTTTACTCAAACTCAATTGCCTTCATGTTAATAGATGCAAGGATGCTTTTGTAGTTGAGCAGCCCGGTGATTCAGTGGTTAGCGAGTCAACCTCACAGTGCAAAGGTACCGGGTTCGATTCCAGCTCCGGCCTTCCTGTGTGGAGTTTGCATGTTTTCCCCGTGCCTGCGTGGGTTTTCGACAGGTACTTCAGTTTCCTCCCACATTCCAAAAACATGCATGGCAGGCTGATTGAACACTCCAAATTGTCCTGAGGTGTGTGTGTGTGAGTGCGGCTGGTTGTTCGTCTTTGTGTGCCCTGCGATTGGCTGGCAACCGGTTCAGGGTGTCCGCCGCCTACTGCCCGAAGACAGCTGGGATAGGCTCCAGCATGCCCCGCGACCCTCGTGAAGATAAAGCGGATCAGAAAATGGATGGATGGATATAACTGACTGCTTTTGAGATCAAAATCCCAATATTGATTCTGTTATTCTTTTCATCGATGCATATTTTAAGTAGTTTAAAGTGATTTTAAATCAATTTTCAATTCATCATGACATCCCTAATTCAATTTACATGAGTGTCAATTTCCATTTTATATTATCGCATGAAGTTTGATTTCTTTGATTCAGACTATTACATAACTGATCCTCAGGTAGAGTAATGGCCCGAGACAAACCCTTTTGCTTTAATTTTGTGTGTTTTGGTTCATTAACCTCGAGTAACAAGATCACCGGGACCACAGCCAGTCAAGCGTAATGCACCGTGACGGCCACAATGTGTAAATGCGCTTGTCCGCTGGCTATCAAGGCCCGGCGTGGATCATAAAGCCTTTGATACTGTGCTCTCTCTCTCATAGCAATGTGCGGCCAAGTGCTCATTAATAATGCATGCCATGCTCTACCCACACACTTATTTATGGAGACATGAGTACACATGGATGGCCACACATAGGTGGCTGGTTAAACCGTCGCCTTGGTTTGGTGCTGTTGACCAAGGGACAGAGAAATAAAAACAGGTTGACATCTCGATGAAAGATGGACTTGTTGGATGTGTGATGAGTGTATGTACGTGTGGATGTGTGTGTGTGTGTGTGTGTGTGTGTGTGTGTGTGTGTGTGTGTGTGTGTGTGCCATTAACACATTCAACCAGTTATGTTTTTCCTCGGCCAATGCCGAAGGCAAAATTATTATGCCTAGAGGTCACTCACAAGGCAGGCAGGAGACAAAGATGCAATAAGTAGCAAGAGGTGATTGATGTTTCGAGGCGAGTTGGACTGTCTGACTCTCAATCTCATACATGCACACAAACACACACAGGCACACACACACACACACACACACACACACACACACACACACACACACACACACACACACACACACAATAAAGAGGATTTTTGCGTTTTTGTCTTGAGATACAAGCAAAAATCAGTGCTACAAGTACTTCAGATCCCCATCGTAAGATGGCGAGAGCAAACGTCATTCTACGTCCAGCCGCTATCAACTCAGATTGGTTTCTTTCCAGTGGAAGGACCATATCAGTTGGTGGCGGTAATAAACCATTGAGCTGGTTTTCAAAAAACAGGAAGCGAAAGAAAAAAACTTGAAAGACAAAACATAGCAGTGCAGTCGTGTTTTATGCATGCATTTTCTGTATGTGAAGAGCAAATGTTATGGCCGCGTAGTGTTTAGCACTATTTTTCTTAAAAACACATTACAAAGGACGGTACTGTTATTCAGGCATATTTGATTTGAAATACAAGTGATTTGAGTTCACGAGCATGTCATCATAAGTCAAAGTACCGCTGAAAACGTATGTTACCCTCCCACAGAGCCAATTTCGTTCCCATTGCTTTTTTTAAAACACACCAGACAGACACTTGGCAGGAGACGTGTTGATGAAGCGACTGTCTGCATTACTAATAAAACGACGCGGAGGTTACTTCATAGAAGGCGTCGGTCGGGATGCTGAGAGACGTGTGCTATCGGCGGCCCTCTGAATGCACAACCACATTTATGACCGTCTATCAATGACCCACTTCTGTGTTCAGAAAAAAAAAAAAAAGAGAAAGCCTCTGCAGCGTTATAGCTTTAATTATCACACTACATCCCTGCTTTTATGTTGAGATGACTTGTATAATGAAGCTTATTTTGGAGGCAGTTCAGTAGAATTTTATGTGTTACTGCTTTTACTAACTGCTAAGAGTGACGGACGAGTACTCGCACTTTCTTTTTCACATTCCATCCTTGGCATTTTATTTACATCACCAGTATTAAATAGTGTCGGCTAAAAACATCTTTGTAATTTACTGTCACAAATGTATCATGCTTGCTCCCAATTGGGGATCATTTAGCCAAATTCCCGAGGACACATCCAGCTCGGTGTGTCCCCAACGATCTGCCACTGGATCCGCAGCTTCCTGACGGGACGGACACAACAGGTGAGGCTGGAAAGAACAACATCATCAACATGCACCACTAGCACTGGAGCCCCGCAGGGATGCGTCCTCTCTCCACTGCTCTTCTCCCTCTACACAAACAATTGCACCTCAACACACCCAGCCATCAAACTCATAAAGTTCGCAGATGACACCACAGTCATCGGTCTCATCAAAGACGGTGACAAGTCTGCATACCGACAAGAAGTGGAGCAGCTGGAGCTCTGGTGCAGCCAACACAACCTAGAGCTGAACACGCTCAAGACGGTAGAGATGATGGTGGACTTCAGAAAACATCCTTCACCACAGCTGCCCCTCACACTATCCAACTGGCCTGTGTCAATCGTCGAGACCTTCAAGTTCCTGGGAATCACAGTCTCCCAGGACATCAAGTGGGAGGTCAACACCAACTCCATCCTGAAAAAGGCCCAGGAGAGGATGTACTTCCTGAGGCTGCTGAGGAAGCATGGCCTGCCACAGGAGGTGCTAAGACAGTTCTACATGGCAGTCATCGAATCAATCCTGTGCTTTTCCATCACGGTTTGGTTTGGAGCCGCAACAAAAAAGGACAAAATCCGACTGCCACGGACAGTTTGGGGATCATTTAGCCAAATTCCCGAGGACACATCCAGCTCGGTGTGTCCCCAACGATCTGCCACTGGATCCGTTGGATTTAGGAAGCTCTCCTAGCGTTCTACCCATTCTTGAGGACTTGCACACCGCAAGAACCAAGACAAGGGCACGGAAAATCCTCCTGGACGCCCCACACCCTGCCCACCGCCTTTTCCAGCTATTCCCCCCGGGCAAGCGCTACCGATCCATGCGTACCAAATCCAGCAGACATTCAAACAGCTTCTTCCCTCTAGCCATTAACTACCTAAACAGTAATCCAAATCTACCTGGATAGTGGCTCTTTGCAAATTTGCACAACCCTGTGGAACAGCATCACCGCGATAATCATTGCAGCTCCAGCTCTGTACTCATTTGAACCACTGTCACTGATCTGTATTCCACAGCACCAGACACTTTAAATCGCTCAAGGACACCTGCATAATTGCACACTTGTTGTACCACAAATACTGCTACTGGTCACTTTAAAATGGTGCAATGATTTTCTGCACCAACTGTACAACTGTTATAGTATCGTATTTTACCACTGATCACTTTAGCTCTGCTTGATACTTTGCACATTGTCTCACAGCTGTCATTGGGTGGTACGACCGCACAACGGTACCCTTACATTCCGAATGTCTTTCCATACTTATTTGTCATGCTCTTAATTATGATGATACGAGTGCAGCCCGTACTACCGGAGACAAATTCCTTGTGTGTTCTACATACTTGGCCAATAAAGATGATTCTGATTCTGATTCTGATCCTTGCCATCTAGGCTCATTTAGGCAAAGTCCGACACCGATAAATTACAATGTTAACTTCTGTTATGATTCAATGTGAAATAAGGTAACAGTCACCTCTGGCACTTGGGGCTATTGCATTTGTATTTCACTTCCACTAAAATATTAATTTGGCTTCAGATGCAGTCGAAAAGTAAGTGTTAACCATCCTAGATGCTTCTTTTCTTCCCTACTGTGAGTCTTTCATCGTAATTGAGTATAATGTTTATTTATTTGCAGGCGAACGCTAGCTGCTGAGGATTATTACAACATGGAGGAGTGCGACGGCTTTCTCTTAGGGCACAATGGCGCTTATTTATCACAGGAAAAAGCAAACAACCCCATTCAGTGTCCCTTGGGACCGTGAACGCTCAGCCAGTCAAACAATTCAACATATGATTCAGTTAATTAGAAGCCAGATGGCATTGCTTGAGACTGAAAACGGGATATTCGGGGAAATAAGACATTAAGCATGTCGAGATATTTGTTGAAAATCATTGAATAGATGTAATTATGAACGTGATACAAACCAATTTAAATTGACGTCATTAGAGCCCCCTACCAAGGAAGTGACAACAGTTATTTCTTTCGTCTAAATATTGTTTTTAAACACTTTATGAATATTTATTGTACAATGGTAGGCGTGCTTCTACCTCGGAACATTGCAATGGACGACAGCGGAAAAACTGAAGCAGGCTTTGCAGCATGTACATAAATTAAAAGGTTTTTGTCAAAAACAGAACCCTTTTTTTGTTGTTGTTCATCTGAAGGGAATTTCGGTGGAATACAGTCTCCAGAGGTGCAAGTGATTGATAAAATATCTAGAAACATGTTTTAATCCGACAGCACCGTGTCCGACTGGTTAGCACATCCGCCTCACAGTAGAGAAGTCCAGGGTTCGAATCCGGGCTCCGCCCTTTCTGCGTGGAGTTTGCATGTTGTCCCCGTACCTTAGTATGCTTTTTCCGGGTCCTCCGCCTTCCAAAAACATGCACCATTGAGCAGCCTAAATTGTCCCAAACTGTGATTGTGAGTATGAATGGTTATTTGTCTATGGGTGCCTTGCAATATGCTGGCAACTAGTTCATGACGTACTCCATTTACTGCCCGTGGGAAAGTGCCATTGTCAGTGCAATATGTCATTTTGCAAACAGTAGGGATCGTTGGTAAAGATGTCGGCATGTGCAAGCCAGTGTTACACTTCTACACAGATGCTTACTTGGTGCAGTGCGTCCAGTCTTACCTCCAAGGCTGTTGACCTCTTGCGCAACAGTTGTTCAATGTTCATGGCCGCTCTGGCCACCAGCTCCTCGGCGTCATTCTGCTCCACACTATAGAGGTGCTTGTTCCTTAAGAAAATCTGCACACGTGCGCGCGCACACACACACACACACACACACACACACACACACACACACACACACACACACACACACACACACACACACACACACGCACACACACACACTGTCATGTCTGTGTGTTTGTTTTTTCAGCAGCAGCTGGAGGGAAGGGCGTTTCCCTCCAGCAGGCCCACCTGTTCCGCATTTACCAATCAAGCCTGCCATGTATTTAAGGACTGCCAAGATACTTATTCTCTTGTTGGATTATTGACCTTGCTCACTGTTGCGCTTCAAGTGTTGTATTCTAGATCTTGTGTTACCTTTCATAGTCGCTCTCGTTTTGTCATTGAACTTTGTATTTTCGTTCTTACTTTTTATGCATCTTGATCTTTGGTTTTGTGTGGTTGGACTTGTGATATTTTGTTTGTGTATTCACAGTGTTTTCTTGTAACTTGCCTTTGCAAGCGATTTTTGTTTTATGCATTGTTTTTTTTTTCTGTGCTCCTTGTGACCAGTGATTTCAATTTGTACTTTGTTGGTGCACTTTTTTGCATTGTTTTTGGCATTGCACTTTGAGCCTGCATTTTTGGAATACAAAACATTATTCAGTTCAGTTCAGAACCTGACAGACATACACACACACACGTACACTTTTGTGTACACTGTCAGAATCTCAAAGTTGACTCCATTTGAGATGAAATTAAAACTCTAAATATCACTATAACACCCCCCTCGCCACCCCACCCTCCCCAAAAAAACTGTCACTCTAACCAAAAGGGCAAACGCCCTGTTCACTGGGACATGAAATGGCATTGTATTGAAAAATGTTTTACAGTTACAAATGGATTCTAAATTGGTTGTTTTTTGTGCTCTGAGAAATGGGGGTTACATCAAGGACACCTAAAATCAGAATATTTTTGCCTTAAGCATTTTTTGTCAAATAGTGGATCATATATGGTTTTAACACTTCTATGCTTAGGCCCTAAGTAGCCAAGTTTAGACAGCTTTGTATATTGGCCAACTATCATCTGAGAAATGTCACCAGGATATGCAAATATTTGGTGAACAATAAACCACCCTGAACAGCCATTTTGTTGCCACATACAAAGCAATTTCAATAAGATCAAAGCACCACAGTGATCAGGTGCTAACTATCCATCATTGGCTTGGTCTTACCTGGGTGAGACTCTTGCCTGCTGTGGCGGTGTCGGCCAGAGTGATGAGTTCTTTCTGCATCTGATCAACCCATTCTTTAATCCTGCCATACAGGAGACAGACACACACACACACACACACACACACACACACACACACACACACACACACACACACACACACACAGGGACCAAGTTAAGCCACTTCAGAGGCAACATCACGAGTGCAATTAAACTGTCAATCACGTTAGCCCAGTCGGCGACAGGCGAGCTCCTCAATCATGAGACATCAAGAGTTTCATCGGGGGAGGTGTTGCCAAACAGATTGGCCGATACAATTGAAAGGACCGGAGTCTAACAGCTCTTCCATAATGTTTGTAAACAATAGGCACTCGGGTTCACATTATACATTCACTATTACATCTATTTCAATAGTCCCAAACCAGTGTTTGTATCATCTATTACTTTATTTTATTCTCTATTAAAAGCAAAACCAACATGAAATTTAGTTAATGTTTGACCAGCTATCAGCTAGCTAAAATGTTAGCTTGCATATGTGGGTTTTGTCGAAACTAATGAGGGTTAGACATCACCATTCATGTTTGAGTGGAAAGCCTCGCTTGTTGCTTTGCATCGAAAACATAATTCTTACATCCAAATGACATCATATTTGGTGCTCCCTTCATCACTGCTCGGGTTTTGGTGATGCCCAAACCACTGTGTAAGTGTGCATCATAGTAGATTGGGTTTCCTGCACACCAAGGTTTCGGACGAGGTCTTTGGTTTTCAAAGACGGTGAATCCAAGTGTTTACTAAAATGCATCCTCTTTTTTTTTAATTGCAAAAACAACAACCTTGGTTTTGTTTTTGGTTGAATTGAAGGACATGCTATTTCTCCAAATACTCATTTGTTTTAGACAGCAACAACTGTTGTCATTTGGGGTTACTGCTCAATATAACTGGGTATCATCTGCCATGATAGTCACCATTAGAGTTCTGAACAATTTTACCCAAGTGTAAGCATATACAGGACGAATAAAATTGTCAAAGAACTGACCCTTGAGGGACGCCATTTGCCATGACCGTTCAATCAGACTAAATACTCCCAAATGGCACCAGATAACTCCTCTCCTACAAGTAGGATCTGAACCATTTTATGACTGTTCCATTTAAAACTACTCAATTTTCGAACCTGTACACCAGTACATGATGAGCTGCCGTCTCAAACGGTGCACTGAGATCCAACAAGACTAAAACTGACACCTTTCCTGAGTCAATGTTCAACCTTGTATCATTTATCACTTTAATAAGACCTTATTCTGTACTGTGATGAGGATGAAAACCTGATTGTAAACTGGCACAATGTCCATTTAGAGTTAAGAAATGGCTGCATTAAGGAGAGATTTGAGATGGGTCTCTACTTTGCTCAAAGCGAAGCAACCAGCGTTGTCTTTTTTTATGTCTTTATGGCAGCTACTTTCAGGGGTTTAAGGAAGCTCTGTTGACTGAAGTGGGCAATTGATTATTAGGGTTTGTTTACTAGTGGCGCAATCAGCGCTTATACCACCCGCAAGTATGTGTGACTTGTTGGAGAAAAGGTCTATTAAGTTGTCAATCATGCCAGTCCCTGTATAGGCAATGGCAAGCGGCTCAATTGTGAGACATCAAAACAAACAAGAGATTCATTGGATGAAGCGTCGCCAAACAGGTCAGTCAATCTGATTGAAAGGACCAGCGTTCAATAGTGTCATCAGGCGATTTCCGGAGAAGCGGCCAAATGGGCTTGATGTCAGTGATGATGATTGTGATGTGAGTGAGCGAACCAGGAAAGGGAAAGGTAAGACTCATGTGCTTGTCTATAAGAGCCCTATGGACATCATATCTGAAAGGCGTGAAAAATAGACCTTTAATCCATGATGTTACACATCATTCTGGGTGGCAAAAGACAAAAACACTTATGTGGGTGGCAAAAGTAAACACTTATGTGTCATTTGACCAAGGCAGACTGATTGAGAAAGAAGAATAAATGGCTTCATTGATGACTATTGTCATCCTTTCATCCGCGATAGTTTGAATGTGGAAAGTGTCATCTGAAAAGATGGTACACAAAGTAAATTGTTTCCAAGGGATATGGAACGGCAAGCATGATCGCTATGTCGACGAGTTGATTAAAGAAATGGTTGATTCAGAAATTGATGTGGAGGAAATTCTGACATGCTTAACATCATTGAGAGAGGGGCTGGAAATAACTTAGGTCGCTTGCATTAATGCAACTCCAAACACAAAACACTTTTTGTCATTTCTGCCACCCAGAAGTACCCCGGCCCCTATTGTTCACAAACATTATAAAACATTTCTCGAATATAGCACCAGCACTGCACCACGTGGTTGCATGTTAGGATCGTAAAACAATCCGAACCACCATCTCGCAAAACTGCAAAGAAAAAGTCTCGACATAAAAGTCAGACTTTAGTATGATTACCGGTACTCACAAACAAGCAATCAATGTAGATATGATCATTTAGATGAATATATATATATTCGTCGAATATATATATATTCATCTAAATGAATATCAGCATTATCGAATATTATTCGATAATGCTGATCGCCATCTTTGGAAACAAAAATAAACAGACAGAATCTAAATAATCCACCAAGTAAAATGATATAATGTCCGTACATTATGCTCTGATTGCTGAGCATTTGCCGAAGCTGCACAACACCCCAAATGTACATCACACCATACACGGCAGAGTAAGCATGGAAAAACCAATATGCTCACCCACAGGATATTTCCGAGTGAGCGTAATGGCCGTTGTGGATGACCAATATATCAGTCTGGCTCCATGCAGCTGAGCAGGCTGCAAAGTGTACAACAGGACCAAGAGGCCAGAAGTGAAATGTTTTCACGGACAGCGATTCATGATATGTAGAAAATATACAGAGCACCAATGGTGAGAAAGAGGAAACCATTTTGATCGTAGCAGTAGAATCACAAAGTAAAATTGTTTAGGGGGGAAGCGCGTCTATTGGGAACAAATTGCAGTGCAAAACAGCTGCTTGCCTTTAATTCCCAAAGCCAGATGGTTATGAACAAGCACTGCAGACTGAGCAGAATGGTCTGCCTTATGAAAAAAAATGTATATTCTGTACGGGAGATGTGCAGCCACAGCACATTTTGTGATGCCCACTATTTAATTCCATTTTATATGCTGACTGTGTTAGAAAGGCTGTGAGGACCTGGCTGGTGACTGCGCATTAAACCATCCATCCATCTATTATCTGAACCGCTTTATCCTCACGAGCGTCGCGGGCATGCTGAAGCCTGTCCCAGCTGTCTTTGGGCAAAAGGTAGCGTACACCCTGAACTGGCTGCCAGCCAATCGCAGGACAGAAACGAACAACCATTCACACACACACTCACACTGAGGGACAATTAGAGTGTTCCATTAACCTAGCGTGCAAAATTTTTGGGAATGTGGGAGGAAACCGGACTACGCAGGCATGGGGCGAACATGCAAGCTCCGCACAGGAAGGCCGGAGCCCCAAATCAAACCCTTGACCTCCGTACTGTACTGTGAGGCGAACATGTTTTAACCAAATTTAAAACTTACCAGCAGAAATGTAGATGACCATAATGTATAAAGTCATGCAAAAGTGGGTTTATATAGCCTGCTACGAGTGCTGTAGCACTCTAAATTTGGAAGGTGAGCATTTTCTCGAACCTAACACTTGTATGTACATTTTGGGACCCAATTTTCCAAGATTTCAGTCCGTAAAACACAGTTGACATATGAACAAGTAATACTGTAGCTTGTCTAAAAGGAGTATGGTATGCAAATACGAAAACACAAATACAGTAAATATTGTCTGAGCTTCGCGTCTCCCAAAGTCCTGCGCCTCTGACTTTTGCCGAATTGAGACAGTCTGCAGATGATTAAAATTCGATTCTGCTTTTAATTCAATCCGAAAAAGAGAATAACAACATCCAAGGTTTGCAATGCAAAGATATAAGGCGCAATAACTATGACAACTGATTTAATCCGTCACTAGAAGGACAGGCTCACATTACCAAACGAAAAAAAAAAATGTTGAAAGTGTGAATATGTAGTGGCTCAGCAATATTGTTTAAGTTGACTGGACATGGTTAACTCTAACGATAACTTCTCTCGACTTGGTTGAAATTTACTGCACCCTCGACATGACTTGGTGTTTGCCGTAGTAACCAAGGCGTCATGATCAAAGAAACTTATTGTTGGGATTGTATTATTTAAATTAGATGCCGAATGACATCACACGGTACATAACGGTTTGCTCGCAGGTATCTTACAAAAGATTTCCTTGGATGTTTCATTTCATTCTTGATGGGTGGGCTATTTCTACACAAGCCATTAAAAAATAAATTTTCCTTAATATGGCCCTTTTAAAAGGCAAGGGCATTTTGGGAAATGGCTGTAAACACACACACACACACACACACACACACTGTGTGACACATTTCAGGGCCTTACAGTGGGTACAGCATGGCAACAAGACTTCCTCTTAGCTGCGGCATATTTTTGGGATCCCCGATTTGGTTAAATTATTCCTACCTGTGTAGATCTCTTTTATGCTCCCGAGTGTGCTGATTGTGAATGTCAAATTAGCATTTGAGAGCCGCACAATTAGTCATATTCCCAGTTTGTATGTCAATGCGGAGTGGAATGAGGACTTGTTGGACTGCAAAAAGCTGTACAGTGAAGACAGTTCTGTGTTACACACTTGACGTTTCCAAGGAAGTGGACACCTCTCCAGTGTTCTATTAATAAACTTACTCCCTTAAATCATGTATTTCCAACATCCACTTGACTAACATCCTGCTGCAGTTAGGTGGGTGTGTCAGAATCTTAGACGTGAGAATCGTCCTGAAAGAAACGTGTGTAAGGAAATGACCTAAACACCCGCGGGAGAATATACCCCGAAGTGACTCAGTAACTTGCAATAATTGTCTACTTTTTTGCAGAGGATAAAGAATATATGCCTTTGAGTTTTATATTGTCCGTCCATGTGTGCTTCTCCTCTCATTTTGTATTAGCATGAAACTATGTGGAATTGCTTTAAGAACAACTAAATTGGTGTTTGAAATATGCAACACAGACTTCAAGTCGATTTCAGTGTTTGTTTTTTTGTTTTGTTTTGTTTTGCAGATGTTAACTTCATCATGGTAGACAAGTGGCTAACATGTCTACTTCACAGTTCTGAGTTTCTGGGTTTGCTCCACAAGTAAGCATTCACAATCACACCTAAAAACAAATTTGAGTCTATTATGAACCATACATGATTCGGAAATTGTGAGTAACCATGAGTACCCTGAGCTGGGATTCACAAAATTGTGAGGCAGACATCCTTACCACTTAAATATGTCGTAGAATGTTTTTCTTCTGTCATTTCTAATGTTTCGAAATCTGAACAAAGCCAACCTTTGATTTTTGACCTGAGAGATTCCAACTGCATCACTGTAATTTTAAGCAACACAAGCACTGGGCTACTATATGTGTGCATAGACAAAACCTTTTGTAGTGCCGCAATCCAGAGGAAGAATTTTCAATTTTCAACCCACCCTTTACTGGATCTCCTATTACGTTGCGGACGGTCTTTCCTTGGGTACAGGTCAGCTAGGGGTTAGCTGCTGCTGATTTCAACCAGCAGCACAAATGCTACTGATATAAATTTCTGAATAACAGTATCATGTTATTGCATTTCATTAGGTGAAGCAAAGAGACGCAAGGTGTAGATGATTAAGAAGTATTCAGAAATGCATAAAAAGTATGAAAATAATTGCTGTTAAGCTGGGGCGTATTCTTTGTGTGTTTTGATTAGTCCAGCCTATGGTACAACCGCAGCACACAATTGAACACAGGCGCACTAAAGACAAGTGGGTCAGACACATCGTTGTTGTTTTTCGCACGAAGAGCAAATGGGGGCAAACAGGAGGAAACAATGCACCACAAGCAAGAGACAGATGTTGTGATACCAGCGTCACCTTGGGGGGGATAATGAGCTGGCCAATAAAGGGTGGCCCTCACCATCAAACGTTTACTCCAAGCTAACCCACATTTGACGGCAAGCCAAAAAAAAAAAACCCAAATCTTCACAATTTAGCATCGCCCATCTGTCTGGTATACCTGCTTCTTATCTGGGTGTATTTCATATAAGGGAGTTGGCTCAGCACGAGCCCTGGAATTTGTCCCAAATTCTTGCCGATGTTAACACGACAAATGCACTTAAAGGAAAATTAAAACAACCCAAATTGATTAGATATTTTATTCAGATTTGTTCTATTGCATTCAGTGTTTATTAAAGTTTTTTTATCACGCTGCTCAAAGGTGAATGTGTGGTGTGGGATCGTGTGCAATCTAATAATTGGTCCATTTTTCTTCAACGAGGCATCCATTTCTGCAAATGTTTACCTTGACCTTAGAACTGAATATGTGGCACCACAACTGAATGACCTTCAACCAACCATCATTTTTCAGCAAGATGCTGCACCACCACATTGGGGGCTGCATGTTCGTGGGTTCCTCAATCAAACATTTCCAGACCGATGGATTGGAAAGGATGGGCCAATTCCTTGGCCGCCATGTTCACCAGATATCACTCCCCTGGACTTCTTTCTATGGGGCTATGTTAAAGATATCGTGTATCGAACAAAGATAAGGGACATTACTGACCTAGAAAAGGATTACTGATGCCATTGCCACAATTGATGAGGCTATGCTACAGCGAACATGGCAAGAAATCGAGGACCGTCTTGATGTGCTTCGTGCAACTAATGGTGCCCATGTAGAAGTGTATTAAAAGAGGTTAAAAAAAAGCTTTAATAAACGCTGAATACAATAGAAAATGTTTGTAGCAATTAACATTACGTAATGCTATATACTAATATATATATATATATATAGAGAGAGAGAGAGAGAGAGAGAGAGAGAGAGATATATATATATATATATATATATACTATATTGACCTTAAATTACCGTATACGTACAATTGACCTTTACCTTGGCAATGATTCTTATATATACTACTAAAAGTAGGCCGTGTACCACGTTCCACACTTTGATCACTGCTTGAGATGCGTACTGAAATCAAGTTTCGCGTGATATTAAGGTGTATTTTTTTTAAGTTATAGAAGTTTTTTTTAAGTTTAAGTTATACTTGCCATAGAAGGGGAGATGTGGAACAATTGGTTTCACATCATTTTGATTGATTAAAATATACTCGTTATTGTAAAACAAATGGATTCCTCCGCTCTAATATTTTCCATACCTTTTAGAGAGGACATTGCAGCTTGTATAAGTTGCTCACATAAGCATCACTGAATAATTAAAAACAATATTTATTTATATAAAACAAATTAAGCTCTTTCTTTATGTGTGATACTTTCTGCAGTGTGGAAATAGAACTCCACAATGTCACTATAAGAGATCATTTGGGAGCAGGTAGGCGATCCAAAGTTATCTCACCTGGGAAAAAGTCAAGGCTTTTATCAGCAGCAATCTAACAAGCTATATAACGATCATCACATAAAACATCCGTCTGTCAAACGCAATTTCATCCCAGTAGTAACAAGTTAGGGAAAATGCCATTTAAACGGTAATGAATTACAATGATCCATCGTTATCGTCGTTTTTGGTTATCTTTATTGTTATTATTTTGGAGAGCATATGCGTAAAACATTGCGTGTGTAATGCACCCCCATGAGGGTCCAGTGATTTCTAGCAATCAATCAAATATTATACGTTATGTGTACGGTATGAAAGCACAGCACAAAGCCATGATCCATTTTATAATACTGTAGCATATCATATTGAATACAGTACAAGTGTGCGTCCAGTCAGTCCCACTGAGTTGAGCTGCACAGCAAACAAGTTGAAGAACAACTTGATGATTGAGACACGCGCGCACGTACACAAAAGGTGGGTGACATCCTGCAAGCCCACGCGCGCATATTGATTTCACAGACAGACAACCCACGCCACCCGAGCGCCTCATAAAAACAAATCAAGAGCGTGTTCGCAGGAGGGCTCCGTTGAAGACAAGACAAGAGAAAGGGAAAGAGCCGATCAATTGGATTAAATACTTACAGGAGCTGGGAGGGGAACTGGGAAGCCCGCGACGCACTCAGGAGGAGCAGGACCTGGAACGCCCAGACGTGCGCCCTGCAGGTATCCATTGGAAAACGATGTGGTGGGTGGGAGGTGGAGATGGGTGGGGGCGGAATGTAGCGTTCCCCGCCGCTGTTGAATGAGCGAGAGCGGCGGCGTGACGCTGCGTCTGCCTCCCGGTGCCTCAGTGCTCGCTGCTGGAAAGCTTTAACGCTTCTAAGCTGATCAGAGGGACAACAGATTGCACCGACAGGACAGGTAGCGCCGGAGCTCCTCCTCCTCCCGATGGATGAACGGCTCCCTCCATCTCTCTCTGTCTCTCCGTCTCTCCCTCTCGCTCTCTATCTCTCTTTCTCTCTCTCTCTCTCTCTCTCTCCTTCTCTCTCTCTCTCTCTCTCTGTCCTCTCTCTCTCTCTTTCTCCCTCCTCCCTCTCTCTCTTTCCTCTCTCTCTCTCTCTCTCTCTCTCTCTCTCTCTCTCTCTCTCTCTCCCCC
>NW_017805841.1:2577044-2627154 GCF_001891065.2 Hippocampus comes | reverse complement strand
CTCACTCACTCACTCACTCACTCACTCACTCACTCACTCACTCACTCACTCACTCACTCACTGTCTGTCTGTATCTATCTATCTATCTATCTATCTATCTATCTATCTATCTATCTATCTATCTATCTATCTATCTGTCTGTCTGTCTGTCTGTCTGTCTGTCCTTTGTTCCTTCGTTCCTTCCACTAAATGACAGGTATACTCTGTATGCCCATTTTTTTATTCACCAATGACAAGTGAAATGTATGACATTAAAACAGTGAATTCATCTTTTTTGGGCACAGTATTTAAGAAATATACCAGCTACAATGGCACCGACTTGCTTGAGTGACAAGATGAAAATGTGAATGCCACATGGGAATAATCATTGCTCGGGTGACAGAATTGATTTCACGCTTAAGATCTCCTGAGCAAATCTCAAAGCACAAGAAGCCACCTGTCACAGTTCATGAAATCAAATTAGTACCATCCATTCATTTTCGATCGTCATTTGGGTTGTGGGTGCGCATCAACCTATGTGAGCTGACTTTTGGCAGAGTGCCCGCTGAACGGATTGCCAGGGCACGTATAGACAAATAAGGATTCACACTCACTTTCACACTTAAGGAAAATTGAGCAATTGATTCAAGTGGAATTGGATTCATTTGGAGTGCCGGAGGACACTGTAGAACCCGCATCCAACTCATGCAAGCACAGGTTCAGAGACTGTGAGGCAGACATGCTAATCACTTGGCTTACCGTGCTGAACTATATTAATAGCCGGTGACCAAATTTAAGAGGATTTTGTACTGAAAGTGGCATTGTCTGTGTTACTGTCAGCTTTTTTTTTTTATTAGATTTACTTTTGTTTCATGTTTTGTAATGTACTATATTGTAATGTACTATCCATTTTCCGATCCGCAATATACTCACAAGGTGGCGTGGGGTGCTGGACCCAGCTGTCTCCGGGCAGTAGGCGAGGGACACCCTAAACCGGTTGCCAGCCAAACGCAGGGCACACTCACACTCACACCTAGGGACAATTTGGAGTGTTCATTAGCCTGCCATGAGTGTTTTTGGAATGTGGGAGGAAATCGGAGTACCCAGATTAAACCTACACAGGCTCGGGGAGAACATGCAAACTCCACACAGGAAGGCCGGAGCCGGAATCGAACACTGCATTTCCTCACCTTTGCCGACGCGCTAACCAGTCAACCCCCGGGCCGCCACACACACACACACACACACACACACACACACACACACACACACACACACACACACACACACACACACATATGTATTAAGGATGGGACAATTTACAAAATCCACGGTTCGGTTCGCATCTCGATTTCGTGGTGGCGATTTTTTTATTTGTACTACACTGTGACTTTTCGAGAAATCAGTCATGTCTTGTAGGTTAATAGTGAAAGAATGAACACCTGAAGTATTTACACAGAAATATTATTAATTATTATTATCATTATTGTATTATTTTTGACGCATTTTTGTTCATCAGATATCAAATATCTTTGCCTATCACTGCCAGCGGCGTACAGTGAAAAAAAAAATTTAATGCTCTTCTTTCGGAAGGTACACGTCATAGTGTTGCGTTGCAGTTAAAGTCACAAATCTCAAATTGTCGCCTTCAAGTTTCAATCAAGTTACTGCAAAAAAAAAAAAAAAAAATCTCGCTAAATCTTTTCCGACTTTTGTGTTTCCTGTTGAATTCTCAGTTGAATTGCATCATATTATGCTCACTTTTGAATTAAATGAACATCAGCATTTTGATTGGGGGAAATTGAACATTTGCGTGAGTGTGTGCGTGCGTGCGTGTAATGCAGCCCTGGAGGTTGGGAGTGTGGCAGCACAGGCAGGATGCTCAGGGACTTGGTTATCAATCGTTGCCTGGCAACCACACACCATCTCCCGTGTCCTCTCACCCTCCTCCTCGTCCTCCTCTTCATCCCGTCCCCCCCTTCCCCCTTCTTTCGGCTTTGTCTCTCCCCTCTCAACAAACACTGTTGCATTCATCTCACCATCTCATCCGCTCTCCAAATTCTTCCGAGACACCTTTCAGGAACTATTGTTTTGCTCCCAGGGTGCACCGGGACGAGGATAGCGAAGATGAGAATGGTCGCTTCTGGAGAGGGGTTAGCGAGTGCAGGGATACAATAGGGAGGAAAAAGTGAAGACAGGCTCCCTCGGCAGATATTCATTACTACTTTTTTCTCATTAACAAGGAAACATGTCGCTACATCCTGCATAATAGGTGTCAGACTCATCCCAGCAACACCTTTCATTTCCATTACGAGGCTTTGACAATGCAGCTTCTAAAATCTGGAAGAACTGAAAAATGTGATCCTGATTATCACTTTACACCTCGACATGGGATTGTTGCATTTATAGAAGACAGATTCTGCATTTTTTTTTCACTGAATTTAAAACAGGTCCAATGTTTTTTAAAAGCATTCTTTTGTCAAAATACACCCAAGACAAAAGATTACATCACATTTTTACCTTGCTTTTGGAGTCTCATTGACCTGTTTTAAGGGGCCAATGCTGAGGAAGGCTTTCGTTAACCAGGTGGTACTCGGGGCTTTCAATTAGGCACTTGGCTACAATTATTAAAAAGTGAGAAGTGCTCCATCATAATGAAAGTGGATTGTATTTTCATTTATGGAGGCAGCACTTCATCACCAAGCATCAAAATCCAGTTCGTGTGGCAGATCTGTGAATGTGGCACTCAACACCGTACCTCCTGATGACTAGGTAGACAATTAGCTCAGGCTAATCTGTGCTAACACAGCAGCTCAACGGCTTATTTAGTTAATGATATAAAGTACCCACGTCTATTTGGGGTTAGGCATCTATTTGAGTGGAGCACGTCATCAGAGGAAATAAATGCATTGCACACATTCAGTTCAAATCTACCAGATGATGCGATCGTCTGACGTGTCTGACTTTAAACTTGACAACACACTTTTTCAAACCTCACCGAAATTATTTAGTATGATTACAGGCGGCACTCCTTTCTCATGCAAATCAAACACTGCTCCCCACCATGTGAGGTCATTGCGGAGGAGAGCTTTTGTTACCATGAAGAATTGTGAAGCGAAGAAGGAAATTTTGAAGTGCATGAGCTCCAAGAAAAGACGGGGAAACTACTTTCACTCGTGGAGACAGCACTTCACAACCAAGCTTCAGAATAACACTGGTCACTTTTCAAA
The DNA here is from genome assembly GCF_001891065.2 of Hippocampus comes. Taxonomy (NCBI): domain Eukaryota; kingdom Metazoa; phylum Chordata; class Actinopteri; order Syngnathiformes; family Syngnathidae; genus Hippocampus; species Hippocampus comes. The sequence goes on along the minus strand of NW_017805841.1, from coordinate 2,623,945 downwards.
GTATTTAAAATAACTCATCAAAATATACTTGGCTCTCCAAGTAAAACTATTAGGAACAAAATTCAAATGCAGTTGCATAGTACGTGTATGTGTTCTTCAAAAGTTCTGTTCCTTCAAAAAAAAAAAAAAAAAACGTAATATTATTCTAAGCCTTGTCCTCCCTTGCTCTTCTTCTGTGGTGTTATTGACGGTTGACAAACTGCCTTAATGGCACATTAGCGGCGTCAACTGTCCTTCCACTACAAGGAAACTCAAGTGAATTGATGGAGATGTTGAATGAAGTATGATGGCGCCATCTACTGGTGGGAATCTCAAACGCACTTGTATCTCAGATCTTAGCTTGTAACTCAGGACAAAACAATAAGGCCAGTATAAAGAGAGAACCATGTAAAGTGAGTGATCTGGCTGCACAGCAAACTTTAATATAGAATTTGATTTCTTGTTGGCTTCTTCGGGAACACTTTAAGAGTGAGACAGCATATAAAAATCAACACAACTCAACGGAAGCCCACGTAGCCTAGGTTGATGAGGTATTGTCTGATTAAGTAATACCGCACCCTAAAGGCCATACATTGGCACCACAAGACGAGCTGTTGAAGCTGGTGAGAGGAAAGGGTTTTGTTTCTGCTTTTTGTAATTTATTTTGCATTAAAGGAAAGTATTGCATTTCCACTTAACACATATTTTGAGATGAACCCCAAGCAATAGTGACCTCACTGGGCTAACTGCGACAAAAATACTTGAGAATAGAGAAGGGTATAACTGTACAGAAGACCGGAGAATTGAACCCGAACCATCATGCATACAAACTCCTGTGATTTTTGAAATATTTTTTTTGAATTATGTAATTGTTATCAAAGTGTCCAACGCTTTTCAAAGAACACTTCTGAGTGTATGCTGCATTCCAGGGGAGTGGGAAGTCCCACCAGGACAAACAAGTGCATTGGGACGCCACTCAACTGGGAGGTCCAAACCACAAAGTCGGAAGGAAAGTAAAAAGTTCTCCAATTGCATCACGTTGCTTGAATCAGATGTTATGATCGATTTTTATATTGTTCTGATTAAATTTAGTTTTGAATGATTTCCTTTTGCCCCTTTTTTTCATGTCATGACTCCTTTTTATTTCCACGTGTCGAATCAGGCCTGTTCCTTGTGTCGACCAATCGGCTCCCTCCAGTCGTGCGTGTCTTGACCAGATGTGCCTTGTTGTCTGTCAGTGTGCTTGCATTTAGTTATCTGGTTTCTTTCAGTCTTTCTCGGTTTCTTGTTGTTTTTGTGTGTGGAAGTTGTTAGTCGTGTTGATGTATTCATGTTATGTTCTCTTTTGTGGTTAATCCAAATTTCTTTGTAGCTCATGTTTTGGGACTTTTTTGATGGCGTATTTGGAGTCGTCCACGTACCCCGTTTGCCCTCTTGTAAAATCCTATTTTTTAATCTCTTTATTTTTCCTTTTCCCCCGTCTTGCCTCCGTGCACTTGGGCCCACCTTTTGCCTTGACATCAAATTGTGATAAGAGTGACAATAACACGATTAAAACTATTAAAAATAAATCAAAGTGCTATATTGTTTTTATGATTGGCATGACAGTGTGCCCACCGCAGCTTTCTTATGCCTTGCAGCATAATTGAAAATAAATGCATGACTCATGAAATGAAAGACCAAACTCCACTCTGCATTTGTAATATAGTCTCTTTTTAATATTTATTCTTTTTGACTTGTGGAGGGGGAGCAGGGATGTCTTTTATTTCTTTACAGCACAATTTGCATAACCCATAAGAGCCCACAGTGACACCAGTGTAACAAACAGTTTGAACTCCTCAGCATCTTTTTTCAAAACTTTTTGTCTGATTTTAACCCAACAAAACTTTTTGGAAAAATGGGTCTGGGCTCTTATGGGATAATGTCTAAACACATCCTGTGTACAACCACAAAACCATTACATTATTGTTATTTTTTGGGGGGGTGGAAAAACAAGACCATTTTACAAGCATATTTCTTTACAGTCAGCATAACTATACATAATGTGTTGGACGAAACATGCAACATCCACAACATGAAGACATTTTTTTCTCTCGTTTGTGTTGTACAACTATAGACACGCATTAACTGTACATTTATATCTCTTTCCACTCCGCTCGCATGCTCATATTTGGACAAAATAAACATTCACTCTGTAGAAAATAAACACTTTATGTACACTGCCAAAGTCACATTCACGCACGCGGATGATTGCACAGTCAACAGGCAACGGGACGAACGGTGACGAAGAGTCGAACAGGGAAACAGTCATTAGGTGAGAATTTTGCATGGAAACAAAGCTTTCACTCACTGTACATGAGACTGCTGTTCGTGTTTCTGTGGTCAGATTTGCATTGCCATTTTGTAGAGCTCCCTCGCGTTTCTGTATACTTATTTTTTTTTCTTGTTCTTTAAAATTTGCTACAGAGACAAATGAATGCACATCACGTTAAATGTCCTACGTTTTCAATTCATTCCAGTGCAGAAACACGAAAACACATGAATGAGGGAAACAATAAAGTGCACAAGCTTCCACGCCCATAAATAGATTCATATCCATTACAAAATAAAATACTTTTCTCCCCCTTCTTTTTTGTTTTTGTTTTGTTTTAGACCTTATGTTTCAACAGACAGACATATAATTACTGGGGAAAAAAAGTTGCATAGAAGTACCTCAAAAGAAGCGGAAAATGGCACGATAAAAAAAAAAATCCTCCATATTCTCTTTCTAATTGTCATAATTTTTTAGGATTATTTGTTGTTGTTTTTTTTTTTTGCTGTTAAAGTGACATCTTGTTCTTAGCCTCTTCATATTTAGTGATATGCTTCAACACGTTTGTTGTAATTATTATTTTTTTTCGATATGGTTACGACTGTATACAGGGTTAACCTGCACTCTAATTAAGTGCCCAGGGTGTGTTTTTTTTTTTTTTTGGTCACAGGCAGTGAAGTAGGCTGGTTCACCATGTTGCACCGGGAGTCTCACACACACACACACACACACACACACACACACACACACACACACACACACACACACACACACACACACACGATCCTTGACTTTCTAAGTAAAACCAGGAGGGAGCTGTTGATGGGCGAAAATGAACACTAGCCATTATTTAGTGTTGGAACATTCCCCGCGGCACTGCTTCATTTGTACAGTGCAAAATTATGGCTGCGTGTGACCATTGTTGTGGGGTGTCATCTCCTCATTAAAGTGACAGAAGGTCTTTAGGGCAAGGGTCGGGACCCTACGACGACACATCATCTAAACGTTTTTATCTTTTAGAATTTTTTTTTTTCGGAGCAATGAGTAGGAGTAAGCCTTCCAGTCGAGCACACCAGCTTCTTTCCACATGACAAAAATAATACATGCTAAATTCACCGAAGACTCTACATTGTCAATCGGTGTGAATGTAAATGCTTGTTTCTCTGTGTGTGCCCCAAAGTTGAAATGCAACCTGTCCAGGGTGTGCGTCTTGACTTTCCTTAAGTCAGCTATGACAGTCTCAAGCTCATCAAGGGCATTAATTTAGGACAAAAACCACAGAAAATGAAATGCTTCCCTCGGTGCATGGGTGAACAATCAAGGGTGTACCTCACCTCTCAAACAAAGTCAGGTGGGACTGGCACCAGCTCATCCGAATACCCTTTTGAGGACCGTTCCAATAAAAAATTAATCTATGTTTGTCTGTAGGTGCCCAGCGATTCACTAGCGACCAATCAAAGGTGCCCTCCACTCACTTCAAGTCAGCTAGGATCGCCTCCAACTCACACAACCGTCAACTAGGGACACAAGCTTTTGACAATGGATGTGCGTTTGCCTATTTGTGGCGAGTGATTGACTGGCGACCAATCCAGGGTGTTTTGTCTAGTCAGGTAGGTAGCCTCTGGCTCTTCCAGGACCCTCATGTATGCAAACGCTACAGAAAATGAATGTATGCATGTCTGTATGTGCCCTGCATTTGGCTGGTGACCAGCTCAGGGTGGGTACTGCCTCTCGCCCAAAGTCAGATAAGATAGGTTCAAGTTCACATGGACCCTGAATGAGGGCAAGCACTATAGAAAATAGATGTATGGTTCCGTGAGTTGATATGCTGCGTCAACATGCTGGTGAAAGCTTCACTCAATATGTTTGAATAACACAAGTGTATATGGCTTTGTAAACGTATGATGAAGTTAAAGCACGATGGAAGTGCACTCCATTCTCTACCCATCATTTTGACCAAATTGTATTTTTCATTTGTTGGGCTATGAAGTGCGTATTCGGCAAATCAATTAAGACGTCATTCACTGCCGTTAATACAAATGCCAAATGGTGAATTTGAGTGTGAATCCGAGCTCTAATGATAGACATTTTAGTCATTCTTCCATATCGCTGTCTCCTAGCTGTAACTGTAATCTGTCCAAGATTGGCAAAACTTCGTCTATTATTTAACGTCTGTATCTGTGTGTGAATATATTGATATTCTCTGTAACTTCTTCTGTTCACAACACATTCCAAAATCTCTGCAATGGATAAAAACAAGTCCAAGTCAATGTTGGCAGTTATTAGCACACCACACCTCCCGAATGTTCATGGATGTCAATGTATCAGTTGTTATGTCTTTCTTTTTTCAATAATAATGATGATGATAATCAGTATTATTGCGTTATCTGCTCAGAGGTTGCTGGGTGCTGAGCTGACAAGCAGCTTGTGCCAGCTGACAACCCTCTTCCTCATGTCCACCTTGTCCAGCCAAATGTAGGCCTCCCCGATCAGGGTCTTCTTCACAAACTTGCCCCCGTTGGATACAAGGAAAAGCTACAAGGAAGAGAACATGGACATTTAACCTGGGCAGCACGATGCTCTAGTGGTTAGCACATCTGCCTTGCAGTCATGAGATCTGGGTTTCAATCTCAATCTATTTGCATGCTCTTGCCATGTTTACATGAGTTGTCTTCCTTCCACATTCTAAAAAGCATGCTTCTTCGGTTGCTTGAAGACGATAAACAGTAGTGTCAGTGCTTGTTTATCACCCAGTCCTGGGTGTATCCCATTTATTGTTTTTCCTCAAAAACAAATAAGGACAAGTGCTATAGAAAATAAATAAATTGATTTAAATTAAACACAACAGGTTCCTGCGTGTGATCAAATACTAATGCTTATTTGGTGAAGCAGCATGTGGCTCATCACCTAAGATTATTTTGTCATGCTCGTAGTGACTGTGAGCAATTGTACTGATCATGAAGTGGCTCAGTACTAGTGTGTTTGTCAGAAAATTTTGTTTTCTGCATTGCTTTCTCTGCTCTGTACAAGCTCTCCTCTTTCATTCCATAAAAAGACAGTTCTTTGTACAGTGTATTGTATTGTTGTATTATTATTTGTTTTTTGTCATGCTTTTTGTTTTTTTGAGGGTGTACCTGTATGGAGTGTCCTGTGGGATTGAGGGGGAAACGGAAGGTCTCGTTGAAAGAAGGCTCACGGTCGTGACGGCAAACTCTGGTTTTCTTTTTGATGATCCTCTTCTGAGTGGCCACGTTGACCACGTACAGCTTCACGTACAGGTCTGATGGCGCACAACAGGCAAAGTAGACAAGAATATCCTTTCAGACTGCGGTTAAAATAAAATGTTGATATTGTTCATTTAAAATGATTATATTGTGAAATATATATTGCTCAATATTTTCAAAACACCAGTGTTACTTCCGAGGAAAATTGACTGAGAACTTTCCAGAAAATCAGCCACACCCACCCCTTCGAAAACCTATTTAAAAGAGAAGCATTTTTTTTTCTTTTCATTAATTTGTTCCAAGCGCCGCCACAAGTCTAAACCTGGTACAGTATTCTGATTGATATTCCGTTTGTGGAATATGAATTTGAAAAAGGTTTCATCCATCTCAGGGGTAGCCATTTTGCCACTTGCTGTGAGCTGGAAATGATGTCACAGTGTCCAGTTTAGTGGAGTGGAGGCACATAGAGCATATTGTAGAGAACATTTTTTGACTTTACATCCCTTTAAAGCTACTATTTATTGCCTATTTGCATTCACACGGTGGCAGTTGCCCCCACCTGGCAGGTGGTCGGGACTTTTGAACTTGTAAGTGATGTTTCTGCACTGCAGAATTTCCAGGACCAACTGGTCGCCGTCCGTCTTCACCTCTTTCTTCAGAGCCACTTTGATCTCGCCCATCACTTGTGTCTTCTCGCCTACAACAAAAGCCCGCGGTCACTTGCATACTCCAATGAGTTATGTGTTAGTCTTTCAATTGATTCAGCAGCATATGCACTCAATGAGGCAGGCGCATCCCATATCCGATTCATATTCACATACAATAGAGGCCCAAGTCGGATTTGAAACAAAAAAAGTAATTATACTGTTCAGAGTGAATGAAAAAAATGATGTACGTGCCGCTTATGTCCCAGAAAATCGGAAGTGAGCTGCAGTGTGAACGGCCTTCTTCGTTGAAGAGAAAAAGACTAATGTTGTTGCTTCCTTTTAGCTGCAGTGAGTGGCCAGCAGGTGGTGACACACTGCACAAACGAAAGTCTGAACTTCACAGCCCAAATTCCCAAAACACAATTTTTTTTTTTTGCTACATGATTTAAATTTAACTATAATAAAGTAAAATATAAGTATAATGAAAAATGATAAAAGAGAATGTAAAGAAAATAACTGTTTTTATAACGTGTAATTAAGCCGAGTCACACCAACCCAAATTGTAATACATTTCTGGTGTTGTATGCCATTGAGGAGCGTGGCCTTGCGATTCGCGTCAGGAGCTGCTGTGAGGTGGTTAGTTCAGTATTTATGTCTGCTTCATGCTCCTTGAGAGTGTTTTTATTTTCTGTTTGTGTTTATTACTGGTTACGAGTAAGTTTAGCTTAAACTAAGGAATAGCATTATTCTATATGATTCACTTCTACAAAGTACACAAGTTTGAGGACATTTAGATGCTTTGGAGTGAGCACAAAAACTGTGAATAGGCGAGTTTTTGGTGCACATCAAAGTTCAGGATCCAATGTGCGAAGCGGCAAATTCATGCGTATTCTGCATCCATTGTGCTCTATAGTTCTTGAAGTAAAAGATGACAGCAACTTGCCTTCATTCTCAGGAGTTCCCATGTGGTTTTTATCCGTTCCGTTTGGAATAGTCGTACCACTGCGACAAACAGGACAAACTATGTTAGCATGAGGCACTGTTATGCACAATGGACTGAAAAAAAAAATCCTCTCACATGTGCGGGACTTGAAATATGGCGCTGTCCACTCCAGTTCCTCCACCTTCACCTCCATCTAGACCACCCTCATAGGCGTCGCCCACGAGACTGGGGGCAGACAGCACCACCGGCCCTGAGACGTCACCCAGCCGGTGGCCCAGTCCTGTCACACGTGGATGGATGGATGGATGGATAGATAGATAGATATAAATCAGTACAGGTGTGTTGGATAATTTGCATTTACAAATATAACAAAGTCTTTCAATCAATCAATTAATATTGAATAAATTATAAAAATGATTTTTCTACTATGATCAAAACATTAACAATGTCAATTCTATGAATATTTATTGCTTCCATTATTAGTACAACTACTACGACTACAATAACACCTCTACGATTATTCGTAGCAGTAGTAGTCATAGTAAGTAGCAGTAATACTACTACAGTACTTAGTATAACTTGTAGTTGTACTTCTAGAAGTTTTTTTATATGAAACACATTTTTTTATATCATATTATTTCCTTTTTATTTTCTTAAACTGCAGTATTATACTACTATTTCTGGCACTCTATATTACAGTCACTATATTGTAATCTCTAATCATTATTACTGATAAGGCAACAGGTGTTGTAGTTCGTTTATTGGTTATTATTAGATTCTGTGGGTGTACCGAATATTCTGGCACATAAAGTTTTATTATTATTATTATTATTTTTTTTTTTATTATAATGACAAACATCCAAAAAAATAACATGTACTGTATAGGAAATCCACACACTTTTTCAGATGAAGAAACAATTCAACAATATTTAGATTTCCAATGTCAGTTATTCACACACAAGATGTTTGTATTCAGTTTTAAAACATTTGAGCAATTTTTAGGATTCTCATATCGTTCCTATATGTTGCCTCACCTTCCCTTTTTCTGTCTTTGCTCTCATTGGTGGATGAGGCTGGCAATGACGCTGTTTCCTGCTTTGACCGCCAATTGTTGAGGGCAGTGGGAATAAAGAGGGTGGGTGCTTGGGGAGAGGGGTGGAGTAGCGGGTAGGGTGGGGAGCCTGTGTGCCATACCCATGTGAGTGTGTGTGTGTGTGTGTGTGTGTGTGTGTGTGTGTGTGCGTGTGCATGTTGCCTCTTTGCTTGTGGTGCATTCACATGGTACACACATGCAAAGACACACAAAGAATGGCAGTACGAAAGCCAGGGGAGCTGCGGTGACATGCTTATATGTTTGAGAACACATTATCGACATGTATTGTTGATTTTGCGAACTTGAGAGACAGCCATCCCACATTGGTTTCAGGGTTTTAGAGAAACCATTTACAAGGGATTGGCTCATGCACACTAGTTATTATTAAGGGTTGGCATTTTATAACTGTTTTATTACTGTTTTATGACAAACGTCAGACACTTTGTTCTGTTTAGATATCTTAAATCCAAGAAAACAAGCAGATTAATTTGTTTTATTAATACTAATTTCATTTGAATCTGTCTTACCGGCCCCATCTCTTTGGTGTACAGTGAACCCCCTCATATATTAATCAGGATGTAGCACACATGAAAATTTTTGTAATTGCTTACTGATGCCACATGACAGCAGTAAAGTTCTATGGCCTACATAGACCAGTTCCGCGAAATACTTCCCATCTCACCAGAGAGCTGAAATTTATTTTCCGGTGAGCTTCCTGCTCCATTCACACTTGTAAAATAAATGGACAGAAAAACTTGAGTGCTTTATTTGTCATAAAGATTTGTACATTTCTGGAAGTTTCTCTGTCCGTCGATTTTGAATGGTGCCGAAAGTTAACGGGAAATTAGCTAATTACTGGCAAGATTGTAAGTGCGTCGCATGACACATGTCCTTTAGATAAAGCTATGGCCTGATCAAATAATGCTAGCTTGAACATCGTTGCTTGACACAATATGCCACCAGATGGCGCCAAAGCAATATTTTTATTTGAGGCATTATTTTTGGCCTGATCAAAAAAATAAATAAAACAGTGAATAAGCAAGCTTTTGAGTGAACAGCTGTAGAAAGTCCCCCCTCCCCCACCCAAACGAAAAAAAATCAGCAAAATTTGCGAATGCTGGATAGCAAACACGCAAGGGTTCACTGGAGATAAATTCAAAAAGTGAAAATGTTAAGTTAGCGGTTTTAGTGTGAGCTACATGCACAAATTGGGAGAAGAAAATGGGGAGGAAATGTGTCAAAGGAAGTGCATCAAGGGTAGGGAAGGGATTTACTTGGTTGCAGGCGGGACTGTTGCACGGCAGCCTCGGCAGCGGCGATGGCTATCCCGGCGTCCTCCAAGTGGGCCTGGGTAACACTGCTCTTGCTTTGGCTCCGCGACGGCCCGTGCGAACGGAGCTGGCCATCTGAAGAAGACTTAGAACTGCCCGGGCTGCTGTGGGACTTTTCCAAAGGCAACATCTGCAAATCTGTGGTGATGGCAGTGTGGATTTAATGTATTAGTAGCCTTTTTTGGTGATTGTTATCAAGCAGCAGCAACACGAGAAAGCAGCAGCAGGCGGGCATTTACCATTTATTCTATCAAGACTTTTGACAGATAAACATGAATATGGGAGAACAGGCAGAATTGAATGATACTTCCCTGCCAGGCCTGGCTTCAGAGTTGGCATTAGCACAAAGGTGGCACTTACAATCCATTTTTCATAATATGGACTCCTAATTCACATCTCTTGTACCGAAACATACAAAAGATGCAATTTTTCACAACACACCTATTGCCAGAAAATGCTCTTATCGTGTTTCATTCGCATCCTGACGACCATGTTTTTTTTTTTTTTTTTTGGTCCACAGTTTTTTTATCCAATGGGATTTCAGCCTCTCTGTGTTGCCATGTCACTTTAATTTTTTCCATGGCCCTGCACACTTGGTTACCTTTATTAAGCCAAGTGTTCTCCTTACCTTTAGAAGGATCAGGGAAGATTCCATGGCTTCTGCTCTTGATGACGGAGTTAATGGGTGAATCATAGTTCCCTTCTCCCTGGTCTGGCCCTTGTCCCATACCGTGCCCAGGCCCCATCCCGGACCCTGATAGGTGGCCTTGGGCACTGTGGCCCTGTCCGGCTCCAGATCCAGGCGGCCCCTGAATCCCGTGGTGGGCTCTGTTGTGCTCAATACTCTCACTCTGCTCCTTAAGTGGCAACCAGCGAGGTGTGTTGTCCAGCTGGGTCGTGTTGGACAAGTCGATCAACACCTGAAGTAAAAAACAAACAAAACAGAATTAGCTTTGGGAAGAGTAAATGGCTTTGAAGGAAGACAGATGCTATGACTCACTTCTCCCAGGAAGTCGTTGGATGAGGATCTGTCGTAGTCCCATACTGTCACCTCGAGAGTCTTTTTCTTCAGCTAAATTAAAGTGGAGAGAGGCAAAACAATATGCTAATATAACCACCTGAACATTCATTCACAAGTGTGAGGGGCTGTCAGTAACATCATTCAGAATTGCCAACAAATCTGAAATGCTCTTATTCAGTCAGGTAAAATGCTCTCACACAGAAAATAAATCTTCTCACACATAAAACTGAAACTATTTCACACTTCCTCCTGAAATACACTGAAATTATATGCTAATATGTGTTAGCCTTGATTGCTCTGAGTCTCACTCTGCCCCACTGTCATAAGGTGTTCCACAGGGTTCGATTTCGGGGACCCTGTTGTTTTCATTGTATTTTCTGCCCCTGTATTCCATTTTAGGTGGCACGGTGGTTGAATGGTTAGCACGTCCGCTTCACAAGACAATCTAACTGTGCGCATGGGTGATGTTTTCTTTCTTTTGGGAATTTCCTATACTTTGCAGAGCTAGGATTGGGCATAATGGAGTGTTTGCTCCATTGTGTGTCATTGTGGGGTGGATAGCATTAAAATCAGAGTGGTCGGAGCGGACGCTGGCCTTGATATTGCGGACACAGAAATAGACTCACTCGGATCCGTGCATGACATTGGCACGCACACATACACAAACAACTTGACTTGTGATTGACGTGTGTTGAGAGTGGAGATAAAAGTCTGCCAAGGGACAATGAAAGAAGCCTTCAGGACACGCTAAAAAGACAAAGTCCTGAAATGAATCGGTAACACCAACTCAGTGTAAAGTTCTTGTCATTTTATTTTTGTGTAGCACAAACGTTTGACATTCAACCTGTACTGTTACTATGGTACTTTGCGTGAATAGTTGGGCTTGTTCACGTGTGCAAAATGCCAAAGTGAGTTTCTTTGAGCCCTGATGTGTCATCTGTAGATTATTTGAAATTGTGTGTGTGTGTGTGTGTGTGTGTGTGTGTGTGTGTGTGTGTGTGTGTGTGTGTGTGTGCGTGCGTGTGTGTGGTGTGTGTGTGTGTGTGTGTGTGCGCGTATGTGTGTGCACACCTGTTCCAGATGGATGTTCTTGTAGATGACTGTCTGGTTCCATTCCGGGTTCATGGTCTTCTGGGCATATTTGGTCCGTCTCTTGTTGTCCACACTGCAGTATTGAGACAACACACAAAACACTTTAAAACCATCTCCCCATCTTGTTGGAGTGTTGTACAATATTCCATACACATGAATGTAAAGGAAAAGATGCTTGTCGATATGACTGTTTGAAAATCATGGATTAAAATAAATGAATAATAAATGCTTCCGTTCAATGCTTTTACAAAAGAGGCACAGGAGATTTGAAGGTGAGAGCCATGAAGGAGAAGAAGCAAAAATCATGGTTCATCTTATCTTAACTCTACTACACACAGCAGACACACAAAGAACAAAAAGGATGGGAAACGAAACACAGAATTTGAAGGAAGGGTAAGAAAAAGCGGTACAACACCAACTGAAAGCAAAGATCAGCACCACACTACCTTGCATTCTGGACAACCATGACTTGGCTGAGGGAGTCCAGAAGAGGAAGAGGAGGGCGGATTTTCACAAACAAGAAAGAATAATACAATAAATAATAGAATAAACAATAAACAAACAGAAAGAAAAACAGTCAGAGAAGCCCAACGAAAGCCAGTCAAAGGATAGTGAGCTGGGCCGAGGCGATCCATATGCTCTTATCAAGGTCACATCAAAACACACACAAGGTTTTGCGCTCTGGAAATACACGTTAATGAGCATCACACATGAGCGCAATTGGCTGATGGGCAAATCTGAAGTGTTGTTTTGCTAACTGCAACGTCAGCCATCCATATTGGACATACGCACGGAGAGGAGCTCGGCGAGAGTGCTGCTTCTTAAAAACGTGTCTTTTAAACTGATACTGATACTGTTAGGGAGACTAATGGCCCTATTGATCCCTGGGCTATTTTCAAGCTCTCATGGAGAGAGCAGTCAGAGCAAAAGCAAAAACAACAACATGGCATGTTTACAGTGGGGGAAGGAACGATTTCATCGCCTGCTGGATCTGCTAGTTTGCGCACTTAGAAAGGATGGAACACTTTCTGATTTTATGGTTGTTTAGTGATGATGGTAATGAACAGAATACAAGTGAAAAGTGTGAAGCCCTACTAACAAAGTGTTATTCAGCTTTCGGGGGGAATTTCAGAATGACCTAAAATGCACTATAAGCATTAGAGTTGAACTTAATTTGACTTCCTCTAAACTTTTCAATGAATGTCCACCTGCTGAAATACAGGATGTAATTGTACAATGTTTACCCAGGTGATTTCCATTCAAGGGAATATCTGCCCAGGCAGCACGGTGGTCAATTGGTTAGCACGTCCGCTTCACAGTCGACTGATTAGCATGTCTGCTTCACAGTGCAGAGCTCCAGGATTTGATTCAGGGCCTTCCTGTGTGGGGTTTGTATGTTCTCCCTGTGTCTGTGTGGGTTTTCTCTGGGTACTCCGGTTTCCTCCCACATTCCAAAAACATGCTGGATATGTTAAATGAACACTTTAGATTGTCCCCAGGAGTGATTGCGAGTGTGGATGTTTGTTTGTCAATGTATGCCCTGCGATTGGCTTCACACAGTAAGGCCGGGGTCTGGAATTGAACCCAAATTCTGAGATCAAATACTTGTATTTCTCTCCATAAAATGCATAACATTTTCCGACTTTCGTCCAAAAAAAATGTGTGTTTTGACTGACATTCTGTCTCCTACCATCATCAACAATGATAAAAATCGAGACTAGTTTCTTTGCAAGCGAGAAAACTTAAATATTCAGCAGGTGATCTCATTACAACTTCTTCTAAATATACAATAAAAGACAGCAGTATCACTTTCTAGGAATAACAACCCCAAGCAGTAAGAAGTAGTCATCTCATAGTCTAATAATTACAAACAGTGCAATCATCAAGAAACAAACAGGGAGAGCGAACTCAGGACAAGGACACACACACAAAGGCACAAGGCAGACAAGGTGGAGACATGACGAGAGTTGTTCGCATATGCTCACCCTCTCCCGGGCAGTAGGTAGACCTTGACGAAAGGGTCCGAGTAGCCATCGTTGTCCCTCGGCGCCAGGTTTCTGGCCTGGAGAACGTGAACGATCAGGTTTCCCACATTCCTGTCATAGTTGATCTGGAGCTGAGGCGGGAGAGGTGATCGTTACTGTTGGTGTGCAGCCCAACAATGAGACAGGCTTTTAATTGGCCTATTTGCTTTTAAAGTACCGCTAAGTAAGAAGTGTTGGTCATCTTCTAGGTTGCCTTTAAATGCATTGCAGTAGCTTAAAATAAACAAATGTAAAATTAAATTAAAAGTTCATCTGCACATCCAAAAAAATCTTCATACTGGCTTTATCCCGGTGTCCTCAAATTGTTTTTTTTCCTCCACTGGTTTTCTTCTGCTACTAGTTTTCTCCTCACCCAGCTTTGTCCTTGACTTGTTTTGTTCCAGTCTGCACTGCAAATCTTTCTCCGTCACTGCCTTTGCCAACCTACACCACTGAGGTAGAGTTAAGCTTTGCTCGCTATGGTAATGTGAGAACAGCCGTTAACCGTATTTCAAGACCGGCCTATGCTATTGAAGCTGTTACTTTTAATCACTACTACTTTATTGTTGAGTGAAGAGGGGAAGCAATGTGTTTTCTACCTGAATTTCTCCAGTAATGGGATGAGACATCCTTATCATGTCTGTTGGCTGGAAAAAATGGGAACAAGAAGACTTGTTTTTAATTAGGTGAATAATTGACAACACATATGTGATCCACAATCACATGAAAATAAATACTGACATGTTTATATAAACCAAATCAGACATATATTGAAGGGACCCACAGTGAATATAAAACGTTTTCACACCCCCGTTCAAATGACAGGTTTCGATTGTTAAAAAATGAGCCCAAAATAAATAATTTTTAAAAATCCACCATAATGTGACAAGCAGACCATCTGAACTTTATATTATTTGACAAATAATACAAGTAAAACTGACAACAGTTAAGACTAGCAACGTGTCCGATGAATTGAGCAATCCCATTTAAAAAATATCTTTTTGAGAGGAGAAAAGTAAAAACAATCAGCTGTGATAATGTGCTTGTGCAAGTGTTTGCACACTCATAAACGGGGATATGGCCGTGTTTAGAATGAACCAATCACATTCTAACATGTTAAATAGGAGTCAGCACACTACTGCCTCAATTTAAAATGCCTCTTATGAACGCCAAATGAAGTTCAGCTCTTCTTGTGGTCACATAAATGTTAGAAAAAGATTTGGAAATGATTTATCTTGGTCCCATTGACAGGACATAACAAAAATCTGGCATTTGAACTGGGGTGTGTTTTTATTTCCACTGTAAGTCCTTGTGGGAACTAAAATGGCCTCGTAAACAAAACAAGTGATGTAAATCAATGTATGTGTGTGTGTGGGGGGGGGGGGTGATGGGCGTGTGCGGCATTGTGGGGAACAACATTTTTTGTGTGGACTGACAAGATGGTCCCCAACAATGTGACTCATGTAAATCAAGGTGTGTGTGTGTGTGTGTGTGTGTGTGTGTGTGTGTGTGTGTGTGTGCGTGTGTGTGTGTGTGTGTGAGTGAATGTGCGTGTGCGTGCATGCGTGCGTGCGTGTATGTGTGTGTGTGTCCTTGCACACTTCCTCTCACACTTCCAGTGAGGGTCATGCGCCAAAGGACTGCATTTACTTGTTCTATCATAATTGGCCTGTCACTGTCTGATGTAAAGCATAATAGCGTTTGACCTTCCTCCCTGGGGCAGGCCTCAACTTGGACGCGTTTTGTGATGTCTCGCTAATGGAATCAAAATGGCAGAGATGAACCGAGGGTGGATACTGACGCATGACACAGGATGCACCACAGTCTGGACTTGGCATTTAGGGGCAGCAAATGCAGCGCCCCACCACATGCAACAGTCAATCTTATGAATTGTGTGTATTTTGTATTTAATACATACTAGTGATTTAATTGTGTTTTGGTATCACTGTTGATATTAGTAGCGGTAGTAGTAGTGTACTCATCATTAAAGACAGTAGGATTCGTATTAGGAGAACAGAGTGGTAAATAAGTATTTTAAGTAGTAATTAGTATTTTTGATACTACTTCAACTACTACCACTAATTATTATTATTATTATTGTTTCTGCCAATTGGCAATTTTGTTTATTAGGGTCAATGTGTGTGTGTGTGTGTGTGTGTGTGTGTGTGTGTGTGTGTGTGTGTGTGTGTGTGTGTGTTTGTAAAATTAAAAATAAACACATACGTATGAAACCAACTCAGTTGTTGCGACCCCAACAATTTCTTTTCGGAATAATCCAAATCCCACAATGAAATTTCATCTTCCATTCAATTACCTTGTGTCGCTGTTTCTTATTTATTGCAGGTGACGCGGGTTGGCCGGGGCTCGGCACCCCACTAGATGCGGCCGACCCGGTGCCCGAATGGACCACAGCCGATCTCTCCAGGGCCGACAGCACACCCAGACCTGTGGGTCCTCCGAGCCCGGCGCCCATCATGCCTGGCGCCTGCTGCTGGGAGACCTTGTGCAGCTCTGCGGCCAGCTGCTTAGGATCCACGCCAGGAGAACGTTGGCCTCCTACTAAAGCAAGCAGCCGTGTAGTCACATTGTAATAGTGTTACAAACATGCATGCAAATCCATTGTACATACCAGCCTTAAGCTGGACGTGGTGCTCCAGGACTTGTGGGTGCTCAGGGTCAGACAGCATGTTCAGATCGCTGTTAAAACGCATACATTTGTCATTTTAGCAGCCATCGGTCAGTGCGGAAGGATGATAGGGGCGTCAGGGTCAGACAGCATGTTCAGATCGCTGTTAAAAAGCATACATTTGTCATTTTAGCAGCCATCGGTCAGTTCGGACAGATGATAGGGGCAGGACTTGTGGGTGCTCAGGGTCAGACAGCATGTTCAGATCGCTGTTAAAACGCATACATTTGTCATTTTAGCAGCCATCGGTCAGTGCGGAAGGATGATAGGGGCGTGGATTGAGGACAGAAGAAGAGGGGAAGGCACTCATTGGCTATGTGTAGAGCAGCCGCATAGGCCTTTTCACCATGTCATCACTAGGGTTGCAAAATTTTGAGAATTACACAAATTGAATACTTTGCATATGGGAAGTCTTTCCATTTGGAGGTGTGTGCTCCACCAAAAGACAGTCTTGCGGTATATTTAAGATGTGCATGCCCAAACACAACTTTTGGTCTTCCACCTGGAAGTACCTTGGCCCCTCTTGTTTGCAAACATTATGAAAAGGGCAATACAGCATATCTAAGATGTTTCAGAGAGAGAGAGAGAGACGGGGGCAGAGGCGGCGAGTCCAAAACGGCCACAGCTGTGACATACAGTCGCACGCAGAGCTCCGCCTCTGCACACGGCTGGCCCACGATGCCTTGAACTTCCTCATAGGTCTTTCCCGTCAGCTGCACACCGTTCCACTCCAGCACCTGCATGCCTGTAATGAAGTCAGTAGGGGACAAAATTCATTAGTTGCTAACGATTTGCCAGAAAAACTGTCCTGAATGACTTCTCACTTACAAGTACGAAACCAGCTGCTGCAATGACAAGTAGCTCAGATTAATATTCGTCTTTTCACCCAAACTGTCACGATGTAGCCTACCATGCAATTCATTTTGTCCTCCACCTCCTCCTCCTCAGCCTATTTAGGTTTGCCCCTGAAGGCTTGTTCTGTAGTGCTGCGCTCTGCGTCCTCTCCATTCAACATCCGGTGGGTAAACATGTGCTCCCTGACCGCACCATCGCCTACGTATCATCTTTTCAAAGATAGAATAACATTCCTCCTTTGTCAAAATTACCACGAGAGTCAGCACTGTGGATGAATACCAGAGACAACCAAGAAAAACAAGCTGTAATTGTGCGATTTGGCCTCAGCTTCTAATCTCCTCTGTTTGCAAATTGTACCTCAGTGTGTTCGAAAGAGAATGTATCTGCTAAAAATAGCTTCATGACTAACACCACCCAAGGTAAGCTAAAAGAATCCCATGTTCTGCACAAGAATAAATGACAGTATGTACATGACTACAGGACCTGACTTATAAAAGTCAGTTCTTCAAAATAACGGGCACATATTGTGGAAAATTTCCTTTACAAATGTACACACAATAATTGGTTGTAACACACAACCAAGTAACTAAGAAAACTCACAACCAAGTCATTAAGTAAATTCCCTGGGACATCACGAGCCAGCTAATTTACATAATACCGCCACCACACCCAGTTTCACCGCCCAAGTCTACATACAGGCTTCTTTGTACTCCGGCGGGGGACCAACGCTAGCACATCATTGCGGCAATGCCACGCAAACTGTTTGCCTTAACACTTGCGCACACCCACACGTGTTGTTTTGAAAAAAATATATCTATAAGCCTGTGTGTCTGGCCAGGAATACACAAACATAGGTAAACATCCATCCATTTTCTTATCCGCTTATCCAAGGTCACGGTAGGCGGGGTACACCCTGACCTGGTTCCCAGCCAATCTCAGAGGTAAACAAACATGGCTCAGATATTCAGATACAGCACAGAACCACACTTTTGGAGCGACGAGGAAACTGACTGCTTTATTCCTGCGGTGAGTGTTGTTTTGATGCTTAGAAGCAGAAATGATGTCTATTTGCGTCATGACATTATCCGCACGTCGGCTGTTGAGATTGGGACATTCCAAATGATCACAATTAGCATTTATACAGAAGAAACTCTCCGCTCACGCATGAAAACAAGTTATTTTTAATATTTTAGAAACCACAATTTTGACATAAACCCGAATGTTGACTGTGTGTAAACGTAGTCATGGTCTTCTTACCCTCTATGAGTTTTCCTGTTTGTTCTGCGACGCCACCTGGGATGACTCTTGCAACATAGGCTCCGATCTCCCATTGGCTGCCTGGGATGTCCTTGCCACCGACCACCCGTATCCCGAGACCATTTCCTAAAAATATATCACAATCAAGTTCTATCCACGGGAGGGGGATTCTTCATGCTTTCTGTGTGACTTTGTACCTGACACGCTAGAGTCCTTCTGATCTCTGGTGAGCTTGATACGGGTGTGAGGGAAGACGTAAGGGACCAGTTTTATCTGAAAAAGAAATTAATTACCAGCATGTATACACATCGTTTTGAAGTCGAGATGATCCCAAAAAATACAGGTTAGAACTTTCTCCACTGCTTTGTAGGCACCACTCATGCCATCATTGGTTGGTCTTACAATCTGCTTTACTGACACCATTAGCAGGCCTTACCGTCAGATTTTCAGTCACTGGTCATTTTAGTCTTTAAAGGTGCATGGCAAGGGGAAAGAAGTGATTGGAATGTATGCAGTCACTGTTCATGTCATGACAGTCTTCCTTTCAATCACTGTTCATGCCACCGTTGTGCAGTCTTAGGGTCTGTTCTTCAGTCATGTCATCATTGGCTAATTTGGAGATTTGCTTTTCAGTCACTGTCCTCGCCTATCACAATTGATGCTCATGGCCTCAGAAGGTTCAAATATATCCTGGGAGTTCTCTTCTGTAATTTATTAACTAGCATCATAATACAGTGTTCATTTTTTTGGGCAAATCTAGATTCAAGTAGGCATTCTGAAGTTTTCAATATGTTGATTTATATCATTTTGTTAAAATCTGGAACTCACTTGTCTCCTGTCTGCCATGTGTCTGGTCTGTGGATGTCCTTCTCTTGGTTTGTCAAACCAGTCGGTATCCTCGCGTCTCAGATGGTAGGCTGGGGAAGGAGAGGTAGTCGTTAAAAAGCTTGCGTGTTTGTGAATAACATCTACTTTAAGCATTGCGTTACGGTAAATAAAGCAGAGATCCATCTTCAAATCAAGCTTTGGAAGCACTGTTTCCAATATGCATCACAATGTCTGTTACACATCAATTCACTTGACGTCATATTGCTCAAAATGATTAAGAGTTTTCTTCTGCTTTGCTTGACACAGTGAAGGAAATGTGTGTTGATGCCTAAGCCTATATGATTCTTCCATCAGTTTGCCATTTCGACTTATACCAAGAGCTTACATACAACGTGCTCTCACCAACCAACATAATTAGTATATGTATCCAATCTGATGAGATCCAATACAAGAGCTATTGCAAAGATTCTGTCTTTCCAAAGATGGTAATGTTTCTTTTTTGGAAGGTAATCAATCAATTTAATGGTGAGACAAAGTCCCACAAGTACTATCAACAGGAGTTCAAACAAAACGTTGATAAGGTGACTAGTTTTAATTAATTTTCCTTTAGTTAGGCTTGATTGTTTAGTGGTTATTTGTTTTCTTGTATGAGGCATGATTAAGAATGCCAAAAATAATAATAATAATAATAATAATAACTTTTTATCTGGAAAGTCAAAGTTTTTTATAATGGCAATCATTTCGGAACAGTGTGTTTTCAAGCTGAGCATTTTCATCTTGAGAAAGTCAGGATTTTGCTCTTGTATTGCTACTTTGTTTAGGTGTTATTATTCTCTTGAGAAACGTTATCCTCGTAAATTGCCCTTCTCCCTACGGCCACTGAATTTGTGAAGTATCTGTATAAATGTTAGATTAATATATTATCCTGTTAACTGTGTATCTCAGATTAAGAGCGCTTATCAGAATTAGAAGGAAAACATTCTGATCAATAATCGGTGTGCGGCAGCGATGACAACCCGAAGACTTTTTTTTGTGGGTTTTTTTGTACAGTAATCAGAAAATGACTTCCATTGTCATTTCAATCCAAACACATCTTTGTGAGAAAAAACATACATGGCACACTGGCAACCAGAAAAGGAAGTGATACGCTTTACGGAACCACTGATGTGAAGTCATTCCCCAATGATGCATACTGACTGAGTCAGTGCAGGAGATGCTGATGGTTCATTCCCAAAATGAATTGCAACTAAGGGTTCCACTAAATGGCATGGGACTTTCTACCACGGAGATGCGGGTCATTCCAGAATGGATCCAGTCAGAATGTTCATAACTTATGCAGAAGCCAGTCATTCAGGAGAGTAATGATGTGCGACATGGAGGCGTACATTCCGTAAATTACTTCATGGGGGAATGCTGTCTCACCTTCTATATTCCAGTTTGGGCCTCCAGCTGGGGTACAAAATTGTATATATTTATATATTTTTGAAAGAATGGTATATGTTTGTTTTTGTTTGGGTTTTTTTTTTTTTTTTCATTTCAAGAAATGGGTGCAGCAGCCTGTGAAATCAAGGAACTAAGCTGAGAGGAAGTCTTATGTATTGGGAGTGTATGTTGGCACATGCATTAAAAGCAGGGGTTAATGTATGATGCATGCTTGAAATTACAGCAACCAACTAGCTGCTATTGTGTACACACTTAAAGGAGAGGCACTATGAAAAAGACAAGATATGCTTAAGGGGAAAAAGCTCATCCATCAACCATTGTGTAAGTGGGCCTTGAGAGATGGTTAACTATGATACTCTACCGTGTGCGATACTTTCATGAAAGATTCTGGCTTCCTCTCTGTTCAACACCAGCACGGACTCACTGAGTCCTGTAATCAAGGCAGATTGACACTTATATGTGGAGTCAGCACACAAATCATCTTCTCATCACCTAGAGAGAGCCTTGAAAAAAACAGTCCACAAGCTACATGTGACGTGAGTGGAATACTCATTCAAATCATCAAAAAGAATTTGATTTAATTTGCTGTGTGAATGTGTTTTGCAGCTACAAATCTGGATTACTACCTAAAATGGCAATGAGGAAAACTAAAAATATGGAAGACATTGACTTTATTAGGATGGAAACTCAAACATGTATAGAAAAACATGCAAGGATGCAAAATCAAACACAGATAAAAGACAAAACACAATTTACATGTCAATATGGCAATATTATAAATTACTGCTTACTTTATTGAGTTACAAACATAATATAATGGGAGAAATAAAACATACAAAATAAAGATGATAAAGATAATGCATGCATATGAAATCACACAATAGATAGATAGATAGACCTAATTGTGCCATACATAAACCAAAGATTATGCATTATAAGTCCAAGTATTAAAATGGAGAACAACAGCATGCAACACAACTAATGGAATGATATTAAACGCGACAGAGAAGTACAGTATGTACAATAATATGTAACTAGCAGTGCTTATATGAACTACTGATGATTGAATAACACATACGATCACTCAACAGTAGCATGCATGACAAGCAAGTCCACAGTCAAGTTCTTGCAACGATCTCTGGTTCCATTTACCTTCACTGTCCGACATGGCACCTTGTAAGTCATCCATGATGAATGCGATATCTCGGTCATAGCCGCGAGTACGAGATTCTTCCCTCATGTGTTGTTGTACCTCTGGCAGGGAATGGCTTGAGCCAAACTGGTCCCTGGAGTCGGCAGAAATTGGGGGGAGAGGTCCAGCCGATGCCCGCGCCATACCCATTGGCTGACCCACCGGGCTCAGGGGGCTCTCTTCTTCAGAGTTTTGAGCCACAATGGGGATGCGTCCTCGGCTATGGCTTATAGGCAAACTGGTGGGCTTTGTTCTGGTCACACCAGGAGCAAATGCTGCGTCCAACACATCCACCTCAGTTTTAAGTCGTAGTGAAGAGCTGGAAAGGTCCCGTTTGATTGGTAGATCCAAGCCGTAGACAGAGGAGGGTCGAGAAGAAGGACGAGATGATGGTCTGGAACGGCTGCCACTTGGGTAGGTGCCATCATCCTGGGCAGATGTCCTAATAGTGGACCCAAGACCAAGAGATTGCCCCAGAGACCCAGCAAGATTAGATCCTAGTGAGGAACCCAAATACTTTTGCTGCTCAGATAAGTTCTTTCTCAGTCCAAATGTAATCTCATCCTGAAGTAGCCTTGCCCGAGAAGCCAGGTTGGTGACAGAGGAAGCTCCAGATCCCATGTAGCTTCCAAAGTCAGGCTCCAAATCCCGACTCTCCTGAATGGGGGAAAATTTGGTCATGGCCTTTTGGTCTATTAAAGCCTTTTTATTCTTCATCTGTTTCTGGTAAAGCACCGCAGCTGGGAGTTGTTTTGCAGCCTGCTTCTCAAGTGTGAGCCTTCCGATGCTATATTTTTCACCTTTAGGGAAATGGCGAAAGCTGCTATCGCCGGACAGATACTGGGGAAGGCCCAAGCCTGATATATGTTCTAGTCCTTCAGTTCCTCTCCGGAATTCCTGCTTGATCTGTTGCTTAAGTAGCTTTAACTCATAGGGCTCCTCCATACTGTCTTCTTGAAGTTGGGATTGGCCTAAAAAATCTGCTACCTATTGGGGGGAAAAAGGGGAATTTAAGTACAACAGAAAATAAAGTGGAGAAAGAGTTCACAAAGGTGATTATGAAGACAAATGATGGAGGTGTACCTCTGTGCGTCTGACCTCTGCTGCCCTAATTAGTCTGTCTGCCTTGGATAGCTCTTTATCAGGGAGGTTAAATCCAGAACCCAGGCAAGTGGAACCCAATCCTGTGGACCCCTTGGTGAGTTCCCCTATGTCCTCAATTAGCACATAGTTCCTGGCATGGTGGTGGTCGATGTCAGCGTAGAAAGAATCCGCAGAGATGCTTGACATGGGACTAGAGGCCATGCTCCTCTCTTCGAGCCCTAGCCTCAAATCCAAGCTGCCATACTTGCCTCCGAGATGAGCCACACCAAAGCCGCTTTCTGAGGAGGTCGGCACAATGATTAGAGGCTGGTTACGTATGACCTCATAGTTAGTGGCGATTTTGGGCTCTAAATCGGACAGGTTGGTTTGACGCTGCTTTCCTTGTAAGAGCAGAGCATGCTGGTAGCTGCTTGTCTGATCCTGACCATGGGAGAGGGATAGGGTTGAGACATGTTGGTACGGAGAAACCTGTTGATGGTAAACGGACTGAGGTTCAAACAGATTATGTTGGGTAAAATGGCTTGTGGTTTGCGTCTGTGGAACATACTGGCCGTAATGAGAGTAGGGACTTGTGAGTGTGTTATACTGGGAATCAGCTTCTGTCTGCGGGGGTATGAACTGATCAAACTCTGATTGCGGCGCTGTGCGTGGCCTCTCCAGACAGTCACTACGGTCATCTCTAATGTTGCTAACCTCACTGTCTGACATGTAATCTCTTTCTTCTGCCACCCCCTGGAGATAGGCCCTCTCTCTCTTCTCTCGCTCTTTCAGCAGGACCTCCTTTCGCCGATTGATACCCATCTCCAGGTACCTGCAATGATAAGGTATCACCATTCATCATCTTATCTTTAATTCAGGAAAATTTCTTTGAAACTTTGAAAGTACCAAATGTCATGGGTTCTCACACAAATACCTTACACTATGTGCGAGTTTGGAGTGGTCTCACAGACTGATGTCAAGGTAGCCTTTTAGCCCATAAACTAGCAAGGTAAGTGTAGGCATCATGCAGATGGATTAGGGAGGATGATTGCAAAAGAGGGATGAGAGCAATTGTATGAATCAAAATTATGGATGACAACCATAATCTTTTAATGGACTGTGTCACAGGCTATGCAAAAGCAAACGCTGTTTAATCTACAGCATCTCACCGTAGTTTTGCATCAATTTCCTTTTCCTCTTCGTCCAGTTCAGCCTGTTTCTTGCGTAGTTTTGAAGATTCCCTCTCTACCATATCAAGCTCTTTGTCAATATCCTGCAGGATCTTGGCCCGGGCCATTGTAGTACTACGAGCAAGCCGACGGCGGGCAGAGTTGGTGCTGTAGCCTGAGCGTCCCATCAGTGGATCATCCTCAGGAGGTGGGTCTGGGAGTGTTCGTTTGACCTTCTTACCTGTGCCGGAGGGGGAGCCTCGCCCCTAGAACATGTGGAAAAATAATGAATTGACCAATATATGAATCAGGATTGCTTAATGTATTATTCAAATTAACTTTGTAACTTACTGAATATGTGTCCTCATAGTAGACGCCCATCCTGTCTTCTGTGGCAGGACTCAGAGATTTAGGATCAGAGAAAGACTTCTGACCAGGCTTCAACCGAGGGCAAGAGGAAAATCTGCTTGGGTCAGCAGTCAGCATTCTCTGTCCTCCAACTGATGTGTCATGCGATAGAGGGGGCACTGACGTATAGAAACCTCTCGACCTCGCCGTGGCATCAGTTGTGAGGTGTGAGCTGTAACCCACCTCAATGGGTGTATGCCTTCTGTCTGAATCTGTCTGACAGCTCAGACTGCCTCCTCTTTGAGAGCTTTCAGGAGCTGAGATGTGTTTGATTATTTCCACCTTGGTGTCCATCTGGACTTTAGGTCTTTTGATAGATCCAGAGTGGTCAGTTTGAACAGATATCTCAGCAACTGTCTGGATAGCAATGCTGGACACCTTTGAACTGTGTTTTCCTTCACTGCTGTGTTTTCGGGAGCGTCGTCGAGACTTTGCAGGAGCATCCCATTCATCTTGGTCCTCATCATCACTCTGAGCTGAGCTATCAATGTTTCTTTTGTTCTTCTTTCGTCTTCCAGGATGCGGTTTTTCAGCTGAGTCTTCATCGTCTGTTTGTACTCCACTGTCAATTATTTTTTTTCCTGTGTCCTGATCGTCTTGAAGCCGTTTCGCTATATTATGCTGGTCCTCACTTTCCTCTAACTGTTTTCCAACAGTCGGGCCTGAAGACTCATCTTTGACAGGCCAGTATTGTCCACTGTCCCCTACTCCTGCATACTTGGCCTCAAGGAGGTTTGCTGTGGTAGCTTTGCTACCATAGTGCTCATCTAACTGGCGCTGGAGTTGAAGCTGGAGTTGCTGGATTTGCTGCAATTGCTCTTTCTGCTGGGCATATGTCTCCTGCTGGGCTACCATATGAGCATGGTGTTCTTCTTCTTGCTGCATGAGAAGCTGTTGTTTCAGAGCCTGGAGCTCTTCAAGCTCTTGTTGCACCATAAACTGCTCCTGTTCGCGATAGCGCTGGATCTCCTGTCTCTCCCACTCTAACTCCTCAGCTAGACAGAGCTGTTTAAGTTTCTCTAGCTCGAGAAACTCCCTCTCCATCTGGTACTGAGCCATTTTAGTGCTGTCTAAGCCAGGGAATATTGGAGAAGAGGCTAATGCATCTAGAGAAGCTGCGAGTGCTTCCAATGTGGCATCTGAGTACATTTCTGGATAGCCTGTTATGATGTCAGCCAACGCTGTGGGCAGAAGTTCTTTTGGTAGCCCTGGGTCATAGGGAACAATTTGACCTTGGTCTGTGGTAGGGATGAAGCCAAACTGTTGGGGCAAAGACTGATTCTGGATTGTTTGTGTGGGCACCAAGGTGGTGCTAAAGATGGAGCCGGGTTGTGTGGTAACTGCATATGTTGATGGAACTGGGGCTGAGACAGAGGAGTAAACTATTCCATCTGAAGTTCTTAGAGCACTACAGACACCAAACGCAGTGAGTGAGTCCTGAGAAGATGGAGAAGGAGTCACCCCAGCAAAATCTGCAGTAGCTTTGATAGTGTAGTCTAGAGCTTTACCTGCCATAACAAATCAGGGGGAGAGTTTTTACTCTTTGAAATACACACCATTTTTCAAATTGTCACTTGTCTACGAATGAAAGGCCAATTAATCTGGATTTGAAACATGTTCATGCACATGCATATTTGAAGTCATTTTGGCTAACAAGATGCAAAGCCAAAATATTGCGGGAGCACACACAGGCAAACGCATGCATCTGTATGAAGAAAAGGGAGAAAAAAAATCACACACAGTTAATGAAACAATACACTTAAAAGAAGAGCAACAGGATGCAAAAATAAAAAGTGACTGAATATTGATCCGATTTGTCATACAAAAGAAATGTCACGATACTCACCAGTAGAAAGTTTGGAGGCAGTGAGGTCTATGGCTCCATCTGTACATCCATTGAGGTAGTCATAGTCTTTGTTGGGATCATAAGGAAAGAGTCCTACCTCTTTGAGGCTGGCATCAGATATTAATGCTTTTTCACCATTCATGCCTGTGCTGCCATACTGTCTCGCACCATCATACTGATGGTTGGCATCTCCGTGGTCCAAACGGTTGTCAGGCTGAGTTGTGGCAGGCGGTTGTGTTCTACAACTTCCAGTAAAAGGTAATTTGTATATGACATCACAGCATACACTTCTTCTACCAGCTGTGAGGTCAACTGGTGTCCCATCATCCTCAACAATAGAGGTTATTACTTCAGGACTTGTTCCGGATAAAGCTACCATAGACCTCACTGGTCTGTAGTTGGACAGATCCATGGCACCTGTTGCCTCCAAAGATAGAACACTGTTGATATCTGTTGAGGCAGGAGTAACTGATTGTTTGCCTCCTCTGACGAGTGATCCATATGAGAGATTAATTGGTATGTCTTGAGCTGTGGATGGTATAGCAGCGATGACAGGTTGGGCATTCACTGGTCTGTATACAATTTGTGCGACAGGTTCGCATGGTTTGTATGTGGTGAGCGGCAGAGGTAAGGATGTCACAGGCCCGTGCAAGTCTAGCGGTTTCTCTGCTGGAGACTTGCTGTATGAAGCAATGGTGGCTGTGCATGTGACAATTGTGATGCTATCAGTTACTACAGCCAGTGTGGTTGCAGGGACAACCTCAACACTAAGATTTACTATTTCTGGCTGAACTGCTGTGATTTGACGCACAGAATCATTGGATGACTGTCGATATAACTCAGGTGGAGTCAAATCCATGCCTTGCTCAGTCATCTTCGCACCAACCTTCATGGTGCGTAAATCCATAACATCCCCATGATGGATTAGCTTTTCATTTTGCTGAAGTTGGTATTTTCTTTCATCTGATTTTATGGTGGCAGCTATGCTGGTTGGAGTATGCTGTGGAAGCCTTTCATGGACAACAGACACCGTTGTTCTCTGGACCTCTGTGGTGACAACTTGAGTGACTAAGTTCGGCTGTATTTCAGCAGGCGGGCCTGTCGTTGAAACTGAAGAAGAGTACTTGTGACTCAAACTTGAGACAACCTTCTCAGGTCCCCGAATCTCTTGGCTCTCAATGGACTCTTGCTGAATTTTAGTGATGGTGATCGGCGCAACAGGTCCACCAGGTAGGATGTCCTGTACGGCAGGTGTTGAGGTTCTCCTTGCATACGCCTCTGTGCTTATTATCTCAAGTGGGTGCTCATAGTCAGATGAATACGTAAATAGCTGTGGGGGTTCAACTGGAGGAAATGAATCTGTTCTGTTATGCACACAACCAGGAATATCTTTTTCAGCTGGCATGCTTATTACTAAGGGCTGCTGCATTGTTTTTGCGGCAGCAAAAGCCCCAGTGTTGACAACCTGGGGAGACATTTCATAATCTGTAGCAAAGGTAATCATTTCACTTGTGCTGTATGGTGGTTTTCCTGTGGATGATATCGATGTCCTTCTTTCACTTGAAGTTTGTTCAGTTGTAACTTCACGGGGGATTGAAACTACCATCTGAGATTGTATCATAGATGACATTGGCGCTTGTCTCACAACAGCCTCCATTGATGCAATATGCATAGGGTCTGGTGGTAATGCAATGACCTCAAGTGGAGGTGTTGAACATGGCATGACTGACATTTGAAGTGTGGCGTAGACTTCAGGCGTGTAAGTACCAGGAGGCTCCTCTGGCTGTGAGATCACATGTGACTCATTTGCAGGAGTAGGTATTGCAGGAGCTGGTGCAACCTCTTGATGCATCCGAGGTAAAGTTGGTATATCTGGTATTGTAACGACATAATCCTTTTGTGGTTGTATCACAGATGGTTGAGGGATTCTCGAACCGGCTGCAGAATAGGGATGAGTTGTTGCAGGAAGATGTTGACTCATTGCCATTGGTGACCTCGGTGCTGTCTCTGTGATAATGGTTTCACTAGCCATTTCTGGTTGTGCGTTTCTTATTTCAATTTCATGTTGTGAACGAAGAGCATTGGCGTATACGGTGCACGTATTTTCTTGGGCAGTTAGTTCATCGGAAGCTAATCTGGGCTCTAACACTATTGAGACATGTGTCACAGGCTGTTGGATTGGCAGTGTTTGTCGTTGCGCCACGGGAACTTCAGCATCAGCTAAAATCTCTTGTGAAAGTGCTTTGCCTCTTGAGACTATTTTTGGATGTTGAGTGACATCGGAGTCAGATTGTGATGTTGCAAGTGCTTTACTCTGTGCAGTTATTGCTGAAGTCCCAATGATGTTTTCTTGCATTGTTGTTGATGACAAGGGCTGATAAACGGCTTGCTGTTGCTGCATTACCACAGGGGTATATGGCTTCATTATTGGGTCTGCTACAATGTGGGCCTCAATTGGTATTTCCTGATCAGGGTATGTCACACAGTAATCCCTTTCAGGCTGCACTTTAGAAACCACAGTATTATTGGGTGCCACTTCTTCTAATGGAACAGTTGAAGCTATGGATATTGGGGGTGGATGCCTTATGGCTGGTACAGATGCTCTCCTTACAGTGGCCAGTGCTGAAAATGTTTCACTGGGTGTTTTCTGCTCTGAAGGGGTTGTTCGAACCCCTGGCCCTTTTGTAGCTGGTATAGATCCCCGTCTTATTGGTGCCTGCACTGTTATCACTTCTGTTGGAGAGCCAGGCTCAGATGGCAAAGTTATTACGACATATGTTTTCAAACATTTGGCATGTCTGGGAGATAACGGCGACTTAGGAGATGTTGCCCCTGACTTACTCTCCACAGGTCGAGTCAAGCTAAGTGACAGGGCATTTGGAGGTGCTTTGGTCCTAGGCAGCGTTGCAGCTTTTGGTGCAACAACAGGAGGTGGTTTGACACTTTCTCCTGGCTTGTGGCTGAAAACTAGTCCAGCTGGAATTATTACAGGCTTAGGCGGTATTGGTGGAGGAGCCTTGGAGGAAGGACTAGTGCCAGCTGTTGTAACAGAAACCTGGAATCCTGCTGCTGAAGCAGGAACTGGTGGCTTTGGATAAATAGTGGGCTTTGGTAAAGTGGAAGGGGGTGGTGGAAGTGTCTCAGCTAAAGGTATTTCTCCCATTTCTAAAACGTTAGTTCCCACAAAAGGTTTAGATGGGAGTGGTGGAACAGCTGAGACCATGGTAAATGGTAATGTTGAATATGTGGTTGTACTCTTAACCACATTGTGTGTGACTGTTTGGCTAATAGGTGCCTCAGATGCAGAAGAAGATTGTGTGCTGTCTTGAGGAGTTTGGCAAATCCGAGACATGTTTTCCACACTTGGCACTATGATGACCACATGCCCTGCTCTCGTTGGGGTCACTATTTGAGCTACAGCCACATCATCTGGTTTCATATCTTCCATTCGTGGCTGTATATCTACAACTACAGACTGCATTGGCTGGGCTGCAACTGTGGCTCCTGCAGTGATGGTGGACGTCACAGTAGTGGAGACATGCTGAGCACCCCTGATCGGTAGCCGCACTCCACCTTGCTCAGGTAGTGAAACTGATGTTGACCGAGGTGGAGGGGGAGGTGGGACTTTCTTTTTGACTATAGTAGTTGATGGGATGGATACAGGGATCATTGATGTGGTAGTTGGTTGGACTGAGTGTACAACATTCGGTTGTGCCGGGGCTGTGATTGTTGTGACTGTTGAGACTGACGTAGATGTTTGTATTGATAATGGAGATGTAGATGAAACTACATCTGGCATCTGGACAATTACTGGCTCATGGTATGGTACAGGAGTGACAGTGGAAGTAGCTACAAGAGCAGGAGATGGAACAGATCCTTGAATAATCCTTGGAGCTGGTGACTCAGTAAATTGAGCCCTCGGCTTGGCTGTGACAGTGACATGTTCTGGTCTTGAAGCTGACGCCTGTAGCACCGATGGAACCTCAGTGGGCATTTGAGAGGGAGATGAAACCAAGTCTGGCATTTCAACTATAACTGGAGGAGGAGTCTCCCCTGAGGCTGAGATTGAAGGTACAGGAACAGATGACTTAGCTTGGACCGGTTCGGCTGAATCAGCTTTTGATGGATCAGACACCACATCTGGAATTGCTACTATAACTGCAGAGCATTCTCTAGAAGATACTTCACCTTTAGTGGACATAAGTGGTGAAGACTCACGTGGGGTTTGAGTTAAGAAATAACTTGTAGGTGTAGACAAAGGAGTTGAGTCTGATGATTGAGGTGTTTGAGCTTGGTAGGAGGATGAAGAGGTGGCATTAGATTCCATGCTGGAATCAGGTGAGGCCGGTGAAGTTGGTGGTGACTGTGGCGATACAGGGGAAGGTGTAGTGGTCAGTTCTGGGGCTGATATTGGAGTTGGAATAGGTTTTGCTTCTGGGATTTCACAGACCACAGAGATCGGTTCCATTTCAGCTTTCTCAGACAAAGGTGGGCTTATAGATTGATCGTCTTTATTTTCAGAATCATCACTTGGGGTAATGTCCGATGAAATGCCAACACCATACTCATCTGGTAGACTGTCATCCTCTTCCTCCCCTGATGAACACTGTGTAATTTTGAGGTCAGGTATGGGGAAAAGTGCCTTTCTAAGTGCAGGATCAAGAGGTACCATTGGTCGAACAAAACCTATAGAGCCAGATGTCATGCTCGGAACAACGTTCACCTCAGTTCGTTTTGGAGGTTCACTG
The DNA here is from genome assembly GCF_001891065.2 of Hippocampus comes. Classification (NCBI taxonomy): domain Eukaryota; kingdom Metazoa; phylum Chordata; class Actinopteri; order Syngnathiformes; family Syngnathidae; genus Hippocampus; species Hippocampus comes. Next base: position 2,592,765 of record NW_017805841.1, on the reverse strand, counting down.
GGGCGTGGTGGTGCTGGTCGTTTTTTCTTCTTGACTGGAGCTTCATCAGAAGCTCTGCCACTTTCAGGCGTCATGCTTTCTCCAGTGTGTGATATGGCTTCCGTGGGTATGATTATAACACAGGTCTCCGGTTCTGGAGAACAGATAGATGAGCCAGATTCCAATGCTGTTTGGGCCTGCTTAAACTCTTGTTCGATCATCATCAATTCCCTCTTTTTTTCCATCATCTCTTCATAAACCTCCTCTGGAGACCTGAGTTTCTTCAAATGTTCAGAACTGACTTCCTGTTTCGGTTCGATGTCTTGAAAGCTTGTCATCATTATCTCAGGTTCCTCAACCAAGGATTCATAAAGATAGTCCTCAATTGACATGCCACCATAAAGTGGCTCCACACCTGGAGGACTGTCACCTGGGATAGCTTTGGCCTTCTGGAGAATGTCTTCATATGCTTCTTCTGCACTCTTTAATGATTTTAAGATGGTTTCCTTCTCTTCAAATGTCTCAGATGGAGTGTATGGTATCACTGTTGGAGAAGGTTTGCCTCCTCTCTGGACAGCCTGTCTTGCTTCTGGCTCTGATTGAATGCTGGCCAAGTACTCAGAGCCAGATGTTTTACCGGTGTCATCCCTTACCGCGACTGGTCTAAGATCCTCTGCAGAGGAAGTACCTTGATTTGGTGACAATTGGCCATGCACGTTAAGTTGGCTCTTTTCTCTGCGAGATTTCTCTTCCTCCGAGGAGTCTTCGATGGTGGGGAGTTGCTGGGTCGCATGCCTGTGTTTACCCTTGCGATACTGTTTGTCCCCGCTAATCCTCTTGTGACTTGTACTGCTATCACTGTCATCCTCCAGCGATGATGCAGACGTAGGTGACGACCCTGGAGTGAAGCTCGAGGCATGCACGCTAGATGAGCCCTTTGACAGAGATTCAGTAATGCTCTCTACCTCTTCATCAGTGCTTTGTCTATGTCTGATGACCGGAATAGCTTTCTTTAAAGTTGCGGTAGGAATTGTATCATTTTTTGTTGCCTCGCTCGTCATTAGAGGGGATTTGGTCCATATTAGCGAGCCTTCATTATCTGTGCTGCCTTTGCTTGAGAGTGATTTGCGTTTCATGGAGGCATTATCAAGCCCAGCTTTCTTGACAACTTCCTCATTGGACAATTTCCTTTCTTTTTCATCCTCTGAGAGAGACATTTCCTCTTTGCCGCCCATACCAAGGATCTGACTGCGGATGAAGTCTTCATCTTCTACAGATGAGTCAGCACTTTCCGTTTTGATCTCTTCACTGATAGATGACACACTGGTCACCTTCAGCCTCCTCCTTTGAACCTCAGGGGAAGGGGAAGGTGTGAAATCACTCCCGCTGCTCTCTTCCATTGCTGTGAAACTAAGTCGCCTTTTCTCACTTCCAACAGCCTCCTTAACTAGTAGGATTTTCTCTTGTTCTGTGTCATTTTTAGTCACACTGCACACCCCCTGCTCCATATTTAGTTCCTCTGATAAGGGTAAAATATGAGGTTGAGCGTCTTCTTCAGCTTTAGAGGTTGCCTTGGGAAATGCCTTGGGCACAACTTGGTTCTCAAATTCAGCTTGCGATTTTTCCAATTTTAAAGGCTCTATGGCTGCATCTCCCACCTAAAATAGAAGAACAAAAAAGAAACGGTTAAATCAAATCACTTGTGAAAAATGATTATTTTTGGCAATGGTAAACACAGTCATGCATGCAAAAACAAACTATTCTTACGTTCATGGACAAATCCTTGGTAGGTTCTAATTGTGGCTTTGGAGAGAGGGCGACATTAGTGTTCATTTCAGTTGGCATTTCAACAACTTTATGGCTGTCAGTTGGTGTCAATTGTGTGACTTCTGATGGTTCTTGAGCCTGTTCATGAACCTGGTTTTCATCATTTAGTATTTTGACAGCAATCTGCTCTGATGAGAGCAACCTTGTTTCATCTGTTGAAACTTCAGCTGTTATTTCTGATTTTGATGTTTGGGGAATTTCTTTCCCACTTGCCTCTGCTTTCTGTAATTCTTCTTTTCTCTCAACTGTTGCACTTTTGGAAACATCTATGCTTGGCAATGTAGGCCCAGAGACCACCACTGGTTGAACAGGTTCTGCTGCAGGTTCAACTAAATGCTTGGTTTCCTCTTCAACAGGTATAACCTTCACTGCTTTGGGTACAATTGAAGACTCATGTTCCACCTTTGTCGAAGTTACCAACACTTGGGATTCCTCTTTTGTTGTTGGAACCGTCTTGGTGGAGGACGTCATGTTAGGTGGTTTTTTAATAATGTCTGCAGACTCCGCCTTCGCAGAGGCTGACTTGGGCTCTATATTTTTGGTAACAAGTATGGCTTGATTCCCTTGTGGTGCCGATATAGGTGAAGGTTGAGGGATTTTCCCTGAGTCTTCCAGTTGTCCCAACAAAGCCTTCTGCGTGTGGCAGTTGAGACACAACCACTGTTTCTGGAATAAAACATAAACACAGCATATTGCACCATCACTAAAATGCATCATTAGCTACTTGTGTCACTTATACATACTGTATGTGAGAGAACATCCTTCAGTGCTCACAAAGGTCTGGAGAGTTATCTCATAACAATCAAATCAACAATCAAATGGGCTTCACTGTGAGCTGAAATATCTAACATTAATTCAAGGCTATATACACTATTGGACTGTATAGATATGAAAGCTTTGATTAGTGATTGCCCGCTGCTACTGCCAAAGAGGGTGGCAAGTGTACTATTGATTTTCTGGCAGACTTTCCTTTGGCACAATTGGAGATGCTTGGCTTTCCGCATCCCAGACAGAGCACAACTCTATAACTCCTGCCCGCCGTGTACACACGCGCACATGCACACACACAGTGTTGGCCTACTGATCTCTAATAGACAGAGAGTGCTTTGCTAAAAAAAAAGAAGAAGAAAAAAAATAAAATGCTAGTTTCTTTAATACAGTTACTATTGAGGGCAATACAATGTCAGGCATATAAACCCAAAGAATAGAGGCTATAAGTTATTCAGCTAATTAAAATACATAGCATTGCAGATGATAAAAGCAATGTAAACATGGAGACCTTTGCAATATTTGCCTACAAACAGTCAGAAAGTCTCAATGGATTAACTTGTTTATTTAAAAAAAAAAAAAAAAACCCTAATAACATCAACTTTAACTTCCTACTGAGCACAGTGGTTGGGTGGAGAGCTACAATGGCCATAAGTGAGACAAAGCGTCTTAATGAGCTCAAGACAGCCTTTAACATTCCATCCACATTGTACATGCATCAGTTTAGTTTTACTTTATTCAACAATACAGTCAAAAATAGCTACAGGCTGACAGCCAATGCGATGCATATAAGGTTTATAGCTAGTGCTAAACCGAGTGGTCCAGACTAATCCTAGAAAGGCAAGTTAAAAATACACTCTCCAATAAAGGAGTCTCCTCGAACTCAAACACAATTAATCTGTTTCTCAAGGCTAGCATGGACATTGCCACCTGGATATAACAGCAAGTGGAATTTCCTCTTCTATAATGAGCACACATTGAATACGGAACCATTGTTGTCCAAAGGTAAATGAAAACCTTTAGCTGAGTTTAATCTTTCCATCGTCCTCACAGTCAAAAGCTTGACACACGTGCGCCCTACTTATCAGGACAGCAGTCACTTTGCAGGCTATTTGTTGGCATGGGCTGAAGTACAAAGAGCAATCAAAAGGATCAAATGGAGAGGCGCGCTCCCGGCACTCACATCTTTCAAGCCTTTCAACCCTCTAACCTACTACCAAAGCCATGCTCTTTCCTGTTATAAAATAAGCGACTTCTCCTATTTGGGCGTATTCAGGCAGTTTTGAGAAGGGGTACAAAGCATCTCGATGGTACACAGATCATCCATACAGCCCCACTCTGTCTGAGGCTTTCCCCTCTCTGGTGACTGCAATATGACAATTACGTAATTATGGAATTCAATTTTAGGGTTAGTCACTGTTTACAATATCCGGAATATGTATCTTGGAGGACAATAACCACATAAACAAATGTGTCTGCAACGTGGGGGGAAGCCAGAGTACAGAAGTACATCCACACCGTCGCTGAGTGGGAACCGATCCCACGATCCCCGCACACAACTCAGACGTGTGTACCACTACACCATCAGTGACGAGAGAAGAACATGCAAACTCAAAAACACAAATTTGATCGTGATGCAAACCACAAGTTCATCATGCTGCCCTAATGTTTTGGGATTGTTAGAATTTGACTGTTCCTGATTTATTTCCCAAGTACATCAAATGATGATCATTGTGTTTACTAGCATTCATTTTTCTCAGAAAAACATTACATCTGAACATGAAAGATTGAATATGGAAAACACAGCAAGTGGCAATCTGCAGTCTGCGAAATGAATGTAGTCACAAAGTTGGTACATGCCCACCCACAGAGAATAAAAAAAGAAATTGAAGAATTACGTGCTAACACTGATCCAAGCAATAGAGCAGATGGCTCGAGAGGAAATCTCTCCTGCTCTAACGTGATGGCGTCTTTGACGTAATCTGCCTCATGTCTGCTTTATTGGCATATCACATGACTTTGCCAACTCAAATCTGTCACGGGGTTTGGCAACTACGCCCCCGCTGTAGTCTCTGCTCTGACATCAGATCCCATCTCGCTAATGCTCTTGCACAACAGCCTTAATAGAGTTTATGTGTTTTCTGGGCCTGCTGAAGACATGAGCGATATTTCTGTATGTAATGCGAGCACTTGAATGGTCTGGACATCTTACACACAATGGCGGAAACTATCTCCCGGTGTCACTCAAAAATGCAAACAGACATAAAGGAAAAATATTATGTATTTTTGTCCAGTTCCCAGGTGTCTGAAAAGCAACTTTTTTTTTCATCAGACTTTCCCAAGGGGGGGAAAACATACAGAGCACTTTACAGCCTATTTTTGTAGCCTGAAATTAGAATATTTTGAGCAGGTTGGGTGGGCGGTGCATAATGCATGTGGCTGCTACTTGCAAGGAATACAAATAAAAGACAGTGACTGACTATAATGTTTATAGTAGTACTTATAGGTTACTAAATGTTCAGTCAGGTCATAATGTTGCATACTAATAAGTCAGAGAGGTCCTTGCAGTTATTGCACTTACCTCTCCTGTATGAGGCATGGGGTTAAATCCACAGAGGTTACACACAAGGATCTTGCATTCAGTACAAGTGTTGGAATTGGGATGTTCCTTGGAGGCCACATGGAGTTCAACCTTACAGAGCGGACAGGTAGATATGTCCGCTTTGTGAATATCTGCTTTGGGGCCTCCTGCTACTTCTGTGGCTTCGAATGACTTCGTCTCTACTTTAGACTGGGTCGTTGAGGCAGGTTTGGCTTGTTGAGGCGCTTGTGGTTTTGGTGCAGCCTTTGCAGGGGGCATCTTCGGAGAGACTGTAGGAGTAGTTTTAGTCTCATCTTGAACAGCAGATGTAATCAATGTAGAGGCTGAGCTAAAAATAGAGGAGCCAAAACCGAACATTTTGCCAGTAACACTCTCAGCAGACTTTGCAGCAGGAGCAGGTTGCGTTTTAGGGGCACCAAATCCAAAGAACCCCCCAGACTCCTTTGCAGACACAGCTGTTTGTGGTGTGGATTTGACAGGAGTTGGGGATTTAGAAGGCTGTTGAGGTGGTTTTCCATCTGCCGGTTTTGCTGCAACGGCCTTTACCTCTGGTTTTGGAGTTTGAGAAACATCGCCAGAGTCCCTCCTTGCAGACACAGCCGTTGGTGTGGAAATGACAGGAAGATTTGGGGATTTCGAAAGCTTTTGAGATGTTTTTTCTTTTGCTTGTTTTGCAGCAACTTCCTTGACTTCTGCGTTTGGGGTTATAGAATCATCTGCCTCTTGCTTTGCCACATCCTGAGCCCTTCCTTGGTGACTACCTGAAGGGTCTTTTGGCTTTGGCATTGTACCTTGTTGCAATGAATCAGTATTTTTTGGTGTTAGTTCCTGGGGAGCCTTATTGTCCATTTGATTGCCCTCTTTTTTTATTAACATCAGTTTCTCTGGCTGGACAACTGTATCCTTTTGTTCTGATGTTGAGGGAGAAATCTTGACTGGTGAGAGCTGGGGTTTCATTGCAGAAGAACTTGTGGGCTCAGAGTCTCCAAGTGCTCTCTTCATCTGACAATTCAGACAGAGCCATTCTTGTGCCTTTAAAAAAAGAAAAACATTAAGAGTTTGGTAACACAAGCTAGCAATGATATTTCAGGATAAACAATGTTTACAGCATGCAACCCATTACAGCTGACTTGAGGGCAAGAGGTGGAATCTATCCGGGATTGTTTGTCAGTTAATCACAGGCAGCCATTCACACTCACATGCATTCCCATACCACTCCACCATCAGTGACCACTGCTGGTGAGCTACTAAAATGTGTGTTTATGTAAATCAGATTTACCTCTGATACGTTGGGCATTGGATTAAACCCACACTGATTGCAGACAGTCATTTTGCATTTTGTACAGGTGTTGAACTCGGGAGCCCCTTTGCCATCCATCTTAAGCTGTACCTTACAGAGTGGGCAGGTGGACTCAGTTGCTTTTGGAGTTTGTTGAGTGTCAGGTGCCTTGGTGCCTGGAGCTTTAGCAGCTTTATCTTGTATATCTGATTGAGTTGTTTTAACCTGTGGTTTGTCCACTCTTTCTCCCTCTGTTTTCTGGGGAGTTGGTGCTTTGGTGTTTTTTGAAGGAAACATTTTAGGAGAGGCAGGTGGTGTCGTCTTAGGCGAGGCATGCATGGAGGTCTTGCGTGTCGTTGGTGGTGTCGTTTTAGTCTCATCTTGAATTGCTGAGTTTATCAAACTGGATGCTGAATTCAAGAAGGATGACCCAAAGCCAAACATCTTCCCACTCACAGATTCAGCAGATTTGGGTGTAGTAGGTTGCATTTTAGGGCCACCAAAACCAAAGAAGCCTCCAGATTCCTGTTTTGCAGGTTGAGATGTTGGTGCAGATCTGGCTGGAGATTTCACACCTTTTGCAGGTTGTTGCTGTGCTATTTTTGCTGCCTCTAGTGCTGTTGGGGCAGCAACCTTTACAGAAGTGGTCTCTGTTTCTGGAGGCTCTTTCTGGGCTAATCCAGGTTGTACTTGAGGGGTGTTTTCATGTAAACCAGACGTAACATCGGTTTTCTTGATTGCAGGAGGACCACTTTTTTCAGGTAATAAAGCAGTTGCGGGTGTTGACTTCTCGGTGGGTTCAGCAGGGGATTCACTTTCTTTGGTTGTGACAACACCGACAAACTCATTGTTGGACGGAATGGCTTTAGGTGTCATAGTATCCACCTGAGAAGATGGTATTGCCAATTCTTTCTCCACTGTGGTTGGTGGCATTTCTTTGCTCGGTGATGGTTGAGATTTTATAAGTGGTAGCCCTAGAGGCTCAGAAGCCCCAAGTGCCCTCTGCATCTGACAGTTGAGACACAGCCATTCTTTTCCCTGACAACACAAAATAGATGTAATTATTGGCATTTTAAACAACAAATGTGATCCATTGCATGCAAAAGATATAACTTACTTCTGCTTTGTTTGGCATAGGACTAAATCCACATTTGTTGCAGACTGTGGTTTTACATCCAGTGCATGTGTTGTAATTGGGTAAATCCTTGGAGTCCACATTAAGTTCAACCTTACAAAGAGGACAATAAGGTTGTGTCGCTTTGGGAACATTTTGAGAGTTTTCTACTTTTGAAGGTTCTTGTGGACCTTGGATTGCTTTCTTGACTTGAGTTTGAGGTTGTTCTGATATCTTTTCTTCAAATGACTTCATGGATGTTTTGAGCGGTGAGACAGCAGGGCTTGCCTTGACTGGTAAAATCTGAGCTGCTGACACTATATCTGAGCTTTGTGCAGGGGCAGACATTTTACGAGAACTTGGCGGTGTCGTGCGGGGTTCCTCTCGAACAGCAGAGGTTATTAAAGAGGACGCTGAACTGAAGAGTGTTGAACCAAATCCCATCATTCTCCCAGTCACTGCTTCGGCTGTTTTTGAGACACCTTCCTGAGGTTTTTTGTCATTAATTCCTTTTCCGGGAGTTGATTGGACTGTTGAGGGAACCGATTTGGTAAGTACATTTTCAACAAGGTTAGGCTCCTTGTTTGGGAGTTTGACAAGGTCTTTATGATCAGCAATTGTGACTACTCGATCCACCAACTGTGCTGCCCTTCCCTGCACTTGCTTATCTGACGTCTCAGTTGTTGCAAGGGCGCTCAATATAGGATGATCGTCTTTCTGCCTCAGCGAGAACTCAACATTTGTCCGGGGAGGAGGAGCTTGATCAGTCAGTGGTATATCAGCAAGTAAACCTTCAATTGGCTTCTCTTGAGCTGAAGATGCCAATGAGATTTGGACCTCCTTCGTCGGTGGCAGAACAGTTGTAATATCTTTCGTTGGAACTGAGACAGTGCCTGAGCTTTCTTCTTTCTCTGGTAATGTTATTGGTATTGGTTTTACCTTCTGGTTTTTGTCCGGCACATCTGCTTTCTGTGTTAAAATTGTATCTTTCATTCGATTTGCGGTTGCAGCAGCTGGTGTCTCTTTCTTGGGTGATGGCAGAGGTTTCATTAATGGAGGCTCCACTGTGTCTGCAGCTGAGAGAGCTCTTTGCATTTGGCATGTCAGACACAACCACTCTTTTTTCTACAACACAAGCAAGAAATTCACAAATAATAAGTGTCCTTTTACTTGCCATTCGAAAACCTCATTTATCGATCTGAATGTGTAGTATATGTATGTGACTGCAATACTTACATGCAATCTTTACTCACCTCTGATACATTTGGCATAGGGTTAAATCCACACTGCTTACAAACAGTAATCTTGCAATTGGTGCAGGTGTCATAGTTTAGTAGATCTTGGGACCCAACGTTGAGTTGAACCTTACAAAGCGGACAGGTGGACTGGGCAACCTTTTGAGATGTATCCTCTTTGGTTTGTTCAGATGAAATTGTTTTAGTCATCTGAGTTTGGTCCCGCTTCAACTTGTCTTCCTTCTTTTGGACAGAAGAGGGTTGACTCTGTTTCATGGGGGACATCTTGGGTGAAACTGGTGGAGTTGAGTTGATCAAACTGGAAGCACTACTGAAAATAGAAGATCCGAAGCCAAACATTTTTCCGGTCACAGACTCTGCAGGCTTGGAAGTGTCTGGTTGGGTTTTACTGCCACCAAAACCCAAAAATCCTCCAGACTCTGCAGCATTGCTTTCTTTACGCTCAGCTTGACGGGTCTGGCCTGGTGATGTTCCGACACGTGGTATGTTTTGAGGGTCCTGTGGCCTCATTTTAACAGGAGGTGCAATGTTGTCTTTTAGATCATCTGGCTTGTTAGCAGCCGAAGAAGCTGAAGTAAGATTTGCTGTCCCAGCTGTTGGTTGTTTTTGAGGTGAGACTGGTGTCAGTCTCACTTTCTTTTCGGGTTCGGCTGTGCTTCTGATATCTTTTGCGAGTACTTGAGACTTGTTAGTGACAGCTTCTGAGGGGTTGCTCACACCTAGAGCACGCTGCATTTGGCAGGTGAGACACAGCCACTCTTCAACCTAAAAAAAGTAAGGTTATTCCAATTACATATGTAAGTTCAATTCCAAGATTTTACAAGCTAAGTAGACATACAAGTCAAGTCATGGGTAAGCTTGATTAAAGGAATGATTCCAAGATTTTTTCGAAAAGTAATCATGTTTTTATCATTTTACAGTACATATAAAAAGATATAGTTTTACCTTAGTTTCATTTGGCATAGGGTTAAACCCGCACTGATTACATACAGTGTTTTTGCATTCAGTGCAGGTATTGGAGTTAGCTTGGTGAAGTTCAGCTTTACAGAGCAGACAAGTAGAACCTGGTTTGACAGCTGACTTGGTTGCTTCTACAGCCATTGGAGGTTTTGGTGTGTCATTATCTCCTCTAGTTGGACCTGATAGCGGTCCTGTTCCCAACTGTGTTGACTCCAATGACTTCTTCTGTGGCTCCAGATTCTGACAATTATCAGATTTAAGCTCTTTTGCTGGGGACTTTTTGGGAGAAGCTGGCGGTGTCGTCTTGGGCTGATCTTGAACAGCTGACGATATTAATGTAGATGCCGAGTGGAAGATTGATGAGCCGAGTCCAAACATCTTTCCTGACACTGAGTTTGTTGGCTTCTCTGCATCCGGCCTTGATTTTGCAGCACCCAACCCAAAAGAAACTCCTGTTTCTTGCTGCTTTGCTGCAGTGGCATTGCTCTGCTTGCACGCAGGTTGGCTTGTCTGATCTGGCGGTTTCTCTGGAATGGGCTTCTCATTTTTCTGTTGTGTTTTCGCATCAGGTGCTGGGCTAACCAACGTCAGTGGTGTAGTGGAAGCTTCGGGTTTGTTTGATGTAACTAAAACTGTGGATGACTTTTGTTGTGGGGTCTCAGCAACAGTTGGATTTGCCTTTATTTGAGATGTAATTGGTTTGGAGATGTCTGTTGACTTGATCATAGCTGGAACTTGTTCTTGTTTTTGAGAAGCTGGTTGCTCAGATGCTTCGAGTGCTCTTTTCATCTGACAGGTAAGACACAGCCATTCCTTTTTCTAAAATAAAACAAACATGGATCAACCAATTTCAAATACATACATAATTTACATTTACATACAAAATTACCTTTCCAATGGGCAGTGGATTAAATCCGCATTTGTCACAGACATTGGTATTACACTCGGAGCAGTTACTATAATTTGGAGGTTCCTTCGAGCCAATGTTTAATTTGAGATGACATAGTGGACAGCTCTCCTGGTGTACTTTAGGTTGGGTGTGGGACACTATGGCTGCTTTTGTTGGCTGTGATGAAACTTTATCCTGCTTGCTCTGATTTGATTCTTCATTTTTCTTGGTTTCCTGAGAAAGACTTGTGAGTCCTTTCGGTGGCACTTTATTGGGAGAAGCTATTGGTGAACTTTTGGGAGAAACCTTGGGCGCAGCTGCCATCTTTGGAGAGACCTGCACTGGAGCTGACATCTTGCGAGAGCTTGGCGGTGTCGTGCGTGACTCGTCCTGAACCGCTGATGAGATCAAAGTGGATGCCGAGCTGAAAATCGAAGAGCCAAAACCAAACATCTTCCCAGTTATTGAGTCAGTTGTTTTGGAACCATCGGAAGTGGTTTTAGGGCCACTCAAGCCAGACTTGTCGGATGACTCTTTCTGGGAATCGGAATTGACTTTGTTCTGTTTTGGTCCAGAATGAGGGGTATGGTCTGATGGCTTCTGAAAAGAGCCAGACTTCATTTGAGGTTCCTGGTCAGAAACTGGAGTACCCTCTTTGCTCTGATCTGGTTCTTTAGCAGTTACGGATGGGATCTTCTGTGGAAGACTTGGTACAAAACCCTCATTCTTCTTATCGGGTGCTGCAGTCTGTGTTTTTGGAAGCTCATCATTTAATACGTCTGTCTTAGTTGTTTCGACTTGATTTGAAACAGTTGTCTTCTGAGGTATGGACGATGGAGGCAGTTTATTTACAGCCGTGGGGGACTTCATTGGAGGTTCAGATACATGCAGAGCTCTTTGCATCTGACAGTTCAAACACAGCCATTCTTTTACCTAAAAAAAAGACCAAGAATAAGAATTGCAAATATTTAAATGAATTGCATATTATTGTCCAATGATGACAAGCATTAATCTTCTGTCTATCTGTATTCTATAGCCCTTGTCTTTATTAACGTTAGATGTAAATGGAGCCGATCCCAGCTGACTTCGGATGAGAGACACTTAGGACTGATTGACAGTTAATTACAGGGTACAGCCAGACAGACCGCTGGACAATTTAGACCAGGGATGGTCAACTTAAATGATGGTTGGGGGCTCTTTTTTCATCAGTGCTACGGGGGTCCACATAGGACCACTCACTTCCTAACCAAATGTATGGCAAAAAGGCATTTTAAATATGGACAAAATATGTGCCGAGAAATTGTAAAAACAAATGTACCCCCCCCCCCAAAAAAAAGCCTATCCCAGCTGTCTTCAGGCAGTAGGCGGGGGCACACCCTGAACCGTTTGCCATCCAATCACAGGGCACACAGAGACGAACAAACATTCGCGCTCACACCAAGGGACAATTTAGTGTATTCCATTAGCCTGCTATGCATGTTTTTTGGAATGTGGGAGGAAACCGGAGTACCCGGAGAAAACCACGCAGGTCCAGGGAGAACATGCAAACTCCACACAGGAAGGTCGGAGTCGGGATTGAACCCATGATCTCTGCACTCTCTCTCTCTCTCTCTCTCTCTCTCTCTCTCTCTCTCTCTCTCTCTCTCTGTCTGTCTGTCTGTCTGTCTCTCTCTCATCAACAAAAAATAGTCTGCAAAAATGGTCAAAACCTTGAGCAAGCATTTTCCCTGAAAAACGGGAGGGTTTTCCCACCACAAAAACAAATAGAAAAACAATTTAAAAATGAAAAAAATATTTGGAAAAAAAATCTCGAATAGGTGAATACCAAACTTCAAGGTCCACAGTAGTGGAGGAAACATGTTAATAATTTCCCCCAATTACTTTATTAAATCGTGATATTAAATTGATTACCTTTGACAGATTTGGCACTGGACTGAATCCACACTGGTTACAAATGGTGTTTTTGCATTCTGTGCATTTGTTGTAGTTGGGAGGAGCCTTTGAGCCAAAATTAAGTTTTGCCTTACAAAGCGGGCAAGTAGCTTGGCCTTCTTTAAATAATGCTTGGGAGATGGTCACCTCCTTTGAATGATCTGACGGAGGTTTAGATGGTAACACTGTAGATGGCTTGGACTCTTGTTTCTTCATCGGTTCTTTCTCCTGAGCAAGAAGTGATTTGGTCACCTTTCCGGCAGGCATTTTTGGGGAGAGTGGGGGTGTTTTTTTGGGCTCCTCATGGCCTGCTGCGTTGATTAAAGTGGATGCTGAGCTGAAGATTGAGGAGCCAAAGCTAAACATTTTCCCACCAATTGAGTCAGTGGACTTTACTGCATCAGACTGTAGTTTAGGACTACGGGACTCTTCTTGTGCCTTAGAGGACTCATTATTCTGCTTTAGCTCAGATATAATTGTTGCTTCTGGGTGCTTTTGAGGGCCTTTCTTCTGGTTTTGCGATAGATCTTTTGGATCCGAAGCTGGAGTTTTCTGGTTTGCAACGTCCGTCTTTGCAGATTCTTTCGCAGGTACCTCCTTCACTTTGGACTCAGGAGGTGTTGGGTCGTCTTTTGTTTGAGATTTATGCTGCGTTTCCTTTTTGGGGACAGTCACAGACCCAGGAGCTTTGTTTGGCGAGGCCCCTGGTTTTATCATCGGCATTCCCGGAGGCTCTGATGCTCCGAGGGCACGTTGCATCTGACAGTTGAGGCATAACCACTCTTTCACCTATACAAGAGCAGTGTTTGTTAAAAACGCAAGAGCACAAATAAACAAAATACATTGTCTTACCTCCTTCACATTTGGCACAGGGTTAAATCCACATTGGTTGCAGACCGTGTTTTTACACTCTGTACAGGTGTTGTAGTTGGGGGGATCTTTCGAGCTAAAATTGAGTTGTGATTTACAGACAGGACAGGATGACTGAGGAGGTTTCGAAATAACAAGGGGAGCGGATACTTTCTTCAATGGTTCTGATGAAAGCTTGTCTCCTTTCAGCTGCTGGCTTTGTTCTGTTTTCTCTTCTGGTTGTGGGCTCTTCAGAGATGGAGACTCTTTAGAAGTAGGCATCTTGGGAGAAGCCAGTGTAGGTGTCGGCTTTGGTTCCTCTTGCACAGCAGAGGACATCAAAGTGGAGGCAGAGCTGAATATGGAGGAACCAAATCCAAACATCTTTCCCGTCATTGAGTCGGCAGGCTTAGTCGCATCAGGCCGCTTTTTAGGACTGCCGAAACCAAAGAAACCCCCTGACTCTTGCTGTGGAGCTTCAGTGGCGTTGCCCTGTTTTTGTAACTGCTCAGTTTTTTTCTGCAGATCTGCCTTCACGTTGTCCTGCTGTGCTTTCTGAGGAGGAGCTGAGCTGGCCTGTTTCTGACTGTCTTGTGCTTTAACAGCTTCAGCCTTGCATGACTGTGCAGGAGTCGTTTGCGGTACATGCTGTCCGGGTGTCCTTTTCGACGGGGAATTGGGAAGTTTGGGAGATTCGATTCCTTTCGTCGCACGTTTCACTTGGCAGTTCAAACAAAGCCACTCCTTGCCCTTAAACAACACACAAGATAAAGGTTATTTTTCTTCCATGAAGCCCGATTTACACCAAGCAGTTCAGTTCAGTCCATCAGTATTGATGTTCTCTTTTGGGTTGCGGTTGGCCCTGGAGTTAATCTCAAATGACTTTGGGCAAGAGATGAGGTACACTTGTCATCTCTTGCTTGCAAGACAAACAATAATTCCCACCTTTGGGCAATTTAGAGTCCCCAATGAACCTATCCTCCTTATTGTTATAAAGAAAAAAAAAATCCAGAGTACCCAGAGGGAATCCACGCGGGAATAGGGAGCACAGGCAAACTCCATAAAGGATGGCCTCAAACCTCAGACCACTCCAATGGAAGGCTGACATGCTAATCTCCCGTCCCGGTCAACAAGAAACATGGCTTCCAGTCTTCCTTCCAACTTATTAAATGTCACTTTTGCTTTTGTCCCATTACTTTAATTCCATAATAACATACACTAAGAAGGTGAACTGTTCTCTCTCAATCAGTCAACTAGCAGCAGAGTAACGACGCATACCAAAGCATACCACACGGACACGTACGACAACAAAGGGACACTGAAAAGTTTGATATTTTGGCAAATTTTTCAGAATGGAAACACAGCAGTATGAACGGAACATACAATAAAAACGAAAGAGAGACAACTACACACACACACACACACACACACACACACACACACACACGCACACACACAAGATTTCCAATTCTGAACAAAACATATTTTACTTCAGGAACATAATGGGTATGAGTGTCATTTACAAGACAATAAAAACATTTAATTTGATTTTGAGAAATGCAATTTAGGTGAGAAGAATAATCGATAACTGGGGAGGTAATGTTTTCTTGTTATGTTTTTTTTTTTTTTTTTTTTTACAGAGCATTTTTATAGCTCGAGTCGACTGCACATCATTGTTACAGGGTGAAGCAGCAGCCTTCGGGTGTCGTTGGCAAGCTTGTCCTTACGAACTGTACGTTGTGCATTGAATTACAGTGTCGAGTGTCAGGTCTTTTGTGCTTCAGACTGCCAGTAAGATGCCTTATCCATTTCCTTCAATGTTTGCTCGCTTGCCTCCATAGTACAAGCCTGCGAGGTGTGGATGTGTATTTTTAGCATGGAGCAAACATCTGATGTCTGCTTTTAAGCAGAGTTTAAGATATGTTCCAGAAGTTGAACTAGAATTAAATATTAGTCATCAATGACATGGCAGAATAATAATGATTTTGCAATTGGTGAGCCAATCCCCTTTAACCAATGTCAGGTCAAGGAGACACACAATTGTGAAGTTCACTGCAGTCAGATTCAGTGAGACTTGACCAGCAACTGTAAATAAAACCAGAGTGACTCCATTCACTTCGAAAAAAAAAAGCAATTTGCTCTCCATTAGTGACACGAAATCAGGGTTGGGCAAAATTCTGTTGTCAAGGGCCATTTTTGATGTTCACTGCTGACAGATGAACATGGTCAATCAAAGATGAGGTTAATATATATATATATATATATA
>NW_017805841.1:2565745-2571813 GCF_001891065.2 Hippocampus comes | reverse complement strand
GAGAAAAAAGAAAAAAAAACCCCCCCCCCCCCCCCCTTCCCAAAAAAAAAAAAAAAAAAAAAAACATGAACTAAAAGCTGCAAGTTGGCTACCCTGAGATGCGGATCGACACTTTCACCCGCGACCATCTGTCTGCTTGCGCTTGGATCCACCCAAAAAACACCACCAAAAAAAAGACAAAAGAAAGAAGAGCAAGAAAAATGCGGGGGTCTCTTTAATTAATGCTCTGAGCGCTTTAGTGATGTGCAACAAATAGCCAGCGACAGTAGAAGAACCGGATTTCCACAATCAGGTCACCTCCAGTCAGCAGAGACGACGGGAGCTTCGCTTAAACGACAGCCAATCGGAGACGGCCATGAAAAATGCAAAAGCAGCTTGGAGGGGAGAAAAAAATAAAAAGAAAAATCTCTTTTTTTGATGGCGAGCGGATGAGGACCATCCGGAGTGACATCCGCAATGATGGACCTTGACAACACCGAGAGGCGCGTACCATTTCGGGATTCGCAACCCTCAGTCTAAGTACACCAACGTTAGGTTCACTCAAGGCTCCAAATTATCTTTGAACTTAAAAAAAAAAAAAAAAAAAGCAGGAACGGGATGTCAGTAATGAGTGGAAGAAAAACATAGCAAAATAGGTAGAACTATAAATCGGAGCGTTATCAGGGTCAGTGTGTGATCTGTGAACAAACATGATTGTACATTATAGCACAGCGTCATAATGATAAAGCAAAGGATGACGATGATGTGCCTTACATCCCCCATCACTGCAACATGGCGAGAAAGATTGTACAAGCAAAGACTTGCAGCACAAGCTTCATGTCGAAAGAATGTCAATAAGTACCAAAGAAGCAGCAGATACCGAACGTGGAAAGTACATTGCGACAACAGTACTTAGGGCTACTTCGAAACAGAATGCCACAAAACCAAAAACAGTTAAATAACAAAGCTGACTTTTTTTTTTTATTCCTTCTGCTTCATGATCTCAGGCACG
Organism: Hippocampus comes; assembly: GCF_001891065.2. Classification (NCBI taxonomy): domain Eukaryota; kingdom Metazoa; phylum Chordata; class Actinopteri; order Syngnathiformes; family Syngnathidae; genus Hippocampus; species Hippocampus comes. The sequence continues at coordinate 2,570,822 of NW_017805841.1, read as the reverse complement.
TTTAAGTGAAGAGAACCATGTAAAAACAAAAACCCAATAATAAATACATCATTTTTACTGAGCAAGTCTTGTTTCAGAATAGCAGTCTATTAAGCCATCCATCCCCTTTCCTTGAAGCCGATCCGAGCCGACTTTGGGCCACGGACAACAACAGTTCCAATTCAATAGATAGCCTGCCGATAACTTTTGAAAACTATATTCAGCTATATTTGTCCTTTTTTGCTCTTGATTATCAATTACTCACTGGCTTCTGGTTGTGTCACATTTGCTTTCGAGCAAGCAATTGTACAACCACTTAGGTGTTGTGTTTATTATTTTACTTTGTTAACTGTTTTGTTAAGCGCTTTGTTACAGCTGCCTCTCACTGTTCACTGACATGGCAATCAGCGTGTGTGTGTGTGTGTGTGTGTGTGTGTGTGTGTGTGTGTATTCTGTAAATTTCTTTGAGTAAGCCACTGTTGTGAATCGGCACTATATACATAAATATGATTTGACAATGTGAAAGCAATGTGGGTCGGAATCAAGGGCTTATGTGGTTCCCAGGCCATACTTTGCCCACACCATCACGAGCTTATTTGATTCATATGAGTCAGTCTTACCTCCTTCACATTTGGCATGGGGTTAAATCCACACTGGTTGCATACAGTGCTCCTGCATTCAGTGCAGGTGCTATAGTTTGGGGGGTCCTTGGAGCCCACGTTGAGCACTATCTGACAAAGAGGACAAGATGATTGGCCTTTTTTGGGAGGGTGCCCAGGTGATTGCGGAGGGTCTGATGGAGAACGTCCTCGAGGAGGAACCCTGGCCTGCTCCGGCTGTAGTTTCTTCTCCTGGACGGCAGCAGGTTTGGTCTGCACTTTGGGTGAAACCGGCGGTGTGGTTTTGGGCTCATCCTGAACCGCCGAGGTTATCAATGTTGATGCAGAGCTGAAAATGGAAGAACCGAATCCAAACATTTTGCCAGTCACCGTTTCCTCAGGCTTTGCTGTTTTAGTATTGGCTGCTGCTGGACCGCTTCTCTCTGGGTGCGGTTTCTGAGAGTCTGTCCCGACATGCTTGGGACTTGCTTGGCCTGTGGGAGCTTCACTTTTGGCTGCTGGTATATTTTGCTTCCTGTTGGTTGAACCTGATGCAGCAGGCGATGGCATTCTAGAGGGGGATGGTGTTGGCTTTTTGATCGGGGGTCCTTCAGCTCTCTTTATCTGGCAGGTGAGACAAAGCCACTCGGATGCCTGGAGACAGATACAGATATTAGTAAAAAAATATACACGCGCACCTTAAAATCCAGCGCGCCTTGTGTATGGTCATTACGGTAATGCGTCGACCCCAAGATGGCTCCTTGCTGGAGACATGCTTACAATGTTATAACTTGCTTTTGGTTCAGTGAACTGTGTCGCTGCTTTATTAAATAAGTTTTTGTTGCAGCTCCGAAAAAAGGAGAGCGGTGGTGTTGTTTTTTCAAAACGCACATTTTATGAATGGTTTTCACAGTCTCAACAAAGACAGGTACATCTTTGTCTGTCTCTGTGACTTCTCTTCTTCCGTTCGACTCGAGAGGCGTTCATGACCACCTTGGAAAAACGTAAATTAACTATTCCTTCAATGAAACTACGAAAATTGAAAATAATGCATCAAAACTGAAAATCAAGCGAGGAAATCACAAAATAAACTCTCGAGCCCCACTACAGAATTTATTTTGTGTATATATATATATATATATATATATATATATACACACACACACAAAAATTAAGATGAAATGCTTTGCAGTAAATTCTAATTGGGCCATAGTTATCAGCCTTGGTTACTATGGCCCAGTTAGAAATTAGAAAATGTACCTCAACATTGCAAAAAGTGAGGTCATGCTGGCCATCGGGAATTTGGAGAAAATGTGTTGATTTTCCAGAACGGACGGTCTCCAGCCAAAAGACAGCTGCATGCCAGCGCCCACATAATCTCTACCCCCATCACCGTTTTACTTAGTGTAACGTCCACCGTAGGACACGCACTCCACCACGTCGATAACCACAATGTGATAGCGTCATTTTGTGATTAATCAAAATAAAACTGCAAACAATTGGGAAATGACATGCAACATTTTGTCCTATTTTTGACTTGTTATGGACCAAACAAGTAATTTCATCATAATCAACTTATGTTTTGGCGTTTACCACCAGTTTGAAATAATGTCCCGTTTTTGATGAATGGGTCATGTTTTGTTTTCTTTAAATGTTATCTGATCCATTGATTAATCAACAAAATGATCGACAGATGAATGATCGTAGTCAACTATAATCATTAGTTGCAGCCCTCGTATTATGTAACTACAACACACTCTACAGTTTGTTGTCCATCCATCCATTTTCTGATCCACTTAGCCTCACGGGGGTCGCGGGTGTGCTGGAGCCTATCCCAGCTGTTTTTGGGAAGTATATGGGGGACATCCTTAACTGGTTGCCAGGCAATTGCAGGGCACACATAGATGGACAACCGCGCTCACACTCACACCTTGGGACAATTTTGAGTGTTTGATTTAACCTGACACGGATGGGGTTTTTTCTCTCAGTAAAGCTCAGGAAAAGTTGGGAAACACTGGTCTGTTGGACAGTTAATTTTCTGCAAAGGTGTTGACTGTATTTGTACATACAATACTTACATCGGCGTCAGGAGGGCTGAAGCCACACAGGTTGCAAACTTGGGTTTTGCACTGCGTGCATGTTTTATGGTTTGGTGCTTCCTTGGTGTGCACATTGAGTTTGGTCGTGTTGCAAACGGGACAAATTGAAGACCCTCGCGTGAGTTCTGGTGTGGCGGCACCTTTTGGTCCTTGCTGCTGGGCCACCTGGAGTGCGCCTATCTTGGACGAGGCCTGCTGCGGGGCGGCTTTGCGGGGATTCTGTTGTGGGGAGGTTTTAGGTGTTCCTTGTTGTTGTGGGGATGGTTTAGGTGATCCCAAGTGTTGCTGTGATGTTTTCTGTGGTGCCGATTCTTGCCGGGACGGTTTAGGGGACATATGTTGTTGCTGAGACTGTTTAGGGGACCCCTGCGGTTGCAGGGGCGGTTTAGGTGTTCCCTGTTGTTGTGAAGACAGTTTCGGTGGCCCTGATTGTTGCTGAGATGGTTTCTGTGGAACTGATTGTTGCTGAGACAGTTTAGGAGATCCCTGTTGCTGCTGTTGCTGTACAACCTTCGCTGTTTCTCGCTGGGACTCTTGCATTTTGATCCCTGCATGAGCCTGCGGTGAACCTCCAGGCTTGGATGCACCCTGTTGCTGCAAACTTTTCTGTTGACCTTCAGGCTGTTTCAGGGGCCCCGTCTGTCCATTGCCGTGCAATTGCGGCGACCCCTGTTTTGCAGGAAGCTGGCTCTTCTGCACAGGAGCACCCTGGCAGGGTTTTGGGGGTTCTTTTTGTCGTGGCTGGCCTTTTCCTGGGTTTACATCTGGCTGCTGCTCTCCACTTTTCTGGTTTTTATCCCCATCCCCGTCATCACCAAACAGACCAAACTTGTTGACTGCAGAGGACACGGCACTAAGCGGGTTGGTCCCACTGAGAAATTTAGAGGAAAACATATTGGGATCTTCCTCGTCTTCTTCCTCTTCCGTGTAGGAACTGGAGTCTACTGCAGTGTCTGAGTCAGAGCAGGAGCCACTGTCTGTTTCCTCTCCCGGTGCTCCGGCCGAGGCCTGAGGGGGAGCTGGAATGGGCGCTGAAGAGAGGGCATCGACGGCTCCGCTGCTGCTGGTGCTGCTGCTGCTGCTGCTGCTGCTGCTGCTGCTGCTGCTGCTGCTGCTGCTGCTGCTGCTGCTGCTGCTGCTGCTGCTGCTGCTGCTGCTGCTGCTGCTGCTGCTGCTGCTGCTGCTGCTGCTGCTGCTGCTGCTGCTGCTGCTGCTGCTGCTGCTGCTGCTGACTGGACTCTCCTCTGGCTCAGCATCTACATGAGACTTCCTGGAAAGGGAGGGGGGGAGATGGAGGAGCGGGGGAGGTCACGGTTGACAGGGAACAAGATAAGATGGAGGGATAATGGAAAGGAGGCAAATTAACATCACTTCATTCTCTGTATCCGTGCGTTTGGCTGCATGTTAAGCAACTGAAAACATGAATGTTTCATCAAATGAATACATTAGATTTCTTGGGATTACTTCCAGCAAGGGTGTCAAACTGGAGGTCCATGGGCCACATTGGGACCTTCGTGTCATAATAAAAAATTGTGGCCAGCTTGTGGCTCGTAGTTCGTCGACCCCCATTTGTTGTGAGTAGACTTTACGTAGCCCTACTTGTCGCTGGCATGAAAGGAGGGTTAAGAATGTTACATAAAACGGCAATCTGGGTCATGTTATTTTTCAGTGATGACATTTTGATACCTGTAATGCAGTCTTGACTTTTTTTTTAGCTTGTTACCATTAATTCGTGTAGTTCTAATTAAGTAATTCTCAAAGGGCTTCCTCTAGTGGTACATGAAAAAAAATGCTTACATCCATGCACCTATCCATTTTAAACATGACCTACACAAAAACAAACACATTTTAACAAATGAAAATACTTGATCAATAAATGGCAAGAAATGAAGGGAGTTACAAATTCAGTTAATAATCAAAAAGGTATGTAAGTGTTTCTGAGCAGCCATGCTGAATAGCAATTTAAAAAACATTATTAGTCAGTCGAGGCAGTGATAATAATGTGGTGGCGACGACGAAGATAATCCATAAAAAGCGCGACCAAGCTATTATCATGGTCTCAGTCTGCGAAGAAGTGTGCATCAGGAGAGTAATTTAAAAAACTGAAGGCGATGAGAGTTAGCTAAGTGCAGATCCAAACAGGGGATACTCTGGGAGCACCAATGATGCTGTCGCTAATCGCAGCAAACGGCGTAAACCGGAGAGGAAGTATGACTTGGAGTTTGCAGTTAATTTTTCTTTTTCTTTTGAAATATTCTTTTTATTTTGGAAAATATTCAGTTGTATTTAGCTTTTTGAAGAAATCTTTTAAACATTAATTTAGGTAAACTTGTCATGTAACATTTATAGGCATTATATTTAAATTGGATTGCGATCTAATTTATGATATATATATATATA
>NW_017805841.1:2561443-2565721 GCF_001891065.2 Hippocampus comes | reverse complement strand
TGTGTGTGTGTGTGTGTGTGTGTGTGTTATATTAAAGTGGCTTATAAGAATTCAGTATGCACTTTTTAGGACCAAACGCTTTTGCTCATTTTGATGAGCTGCTTAGTACGTGAATAGCGAAAATCCCACAGTTAATGGACTCGCTCCTAAAAAAATATTTTTCAAGAGTATAGATGCCACAAGTTGGCAGCAAAGCCCAATGTACATAAAAATAAAAATCCTCAACTCACTTCTTTGACAACAAGATAGTACCTTCTGCAGAAGGCACCTTTCAGCAAATAACGACCAATCTGCCACCACACGACTTGTGTCATTTTACTGGTCACTGCAACAAACACAGCAAGTGCACAAAAGCCACCCGCACTACGATGCCACCCAATCATGAATTCCACCTTGTCACATGCAGATTATTTCTCGGTGTCCACTCATGCTGTTACATAACACGTGATTAATTCTGCGCTTTCTCTCTCTCTCACACACACACACACACACACACACACACACACACACACACACACACACACACACACTCCATGAATGTCTGTTTTGAGCATTTGCATACCACTCTGATCCATTGGAGATCTAGCCAGGCACTGTTGCTTGCGCGTGGAGCGGGTCTGAACCCGCTCGGGTTCGCACCCCATTCCCATTACGAGCCTGACAGAGCCAATGCAACGCGTGAGAATGCATACATGGGCACCACCATACATTTGAAATGACCATTCGAGGTGTGCACAAACTGCACATTTCTCAATGGAACATCTCGCATGAGCTATGTCTCCGTATTCATGATGAGAACATCAAATTGCATTGCAGCACTGGTACAGTCCACCTCCCTCCCGCCCCCAACACATGACAGGTTGCAGCCAATCCACATCGTAATCAAATCACCTCACTAAAACCCACGACAACATGTTAAACGCTTGTGGGTGATAGTGAAGCGTGACGGATGGAGAACGGAGTCATCCTCCACATTTCTGTGCGCATGCCCTTGACTGGAAGCTCCACTTTACACTTATTTAGATTGCGGCTGATTTCGCGACAAACAATCAAACGAACGGAGAAGCAGGGAAGACCCGTCATGCCGTGTGGTGTTAAAAAAAAAAAAAAGAACCGCGCATCTCCTCCCATCCCGCAGCATCCTTCACCCTGCGCGGCCACAATGTCAAATGGCAGGTCGCTCCCGTTCTGCGGACATAACCAGACAAATACCTTCAGTGAGATCAGATCCCTGCGGCCATCCTGCTCCTAGACGCGCTCTCCGTGTGCGTGGCTGTAGAGAGGCGGAGGGCACAGGGGCAGCGGTGGAAGGAGAGAGCGATGATCAGAAACATCCTCTCGAAGAGAGGAGGGGGAAATGCCTCCCGCTGCAGTGCGCATGCGTCGCATCTGACAGGTGATCGCTCTGCACGGGCAGAGAAATTAAAGGGGACGCGCGGGGTTTTGGGGTCCACGTGACTCACGTGATGCACGAAAAGCCTGGTGAAATGTACCTGTCGCTATGTGACTACAGTATTTTCAAACATAACACACGCGATCAGCACGTCTAGAAATCGTGATGAAGTTGTGTCATCTTACAACAGGATTTTAATAAAGATACTATTGGTAGATGTGCCTTTAAGCTTACAGGACATTATTTTGACGTACGCCGTCGCATTCATTGGCCAAATTAATTGGGTACTCTCTGCACCACCGGCAAGGAAAACAAAAACGAAAACAAACAAACAACCCCCTCCTCCCCAATTTTATCGTGTTAGTGAAAGAAAACCTCCCTTGATAAAACTATGAAACTTTGCCATGCGTGAGTCAAATTATTATTGACACAGGATGATACTTTTAATATTCATTCATTCATTCATTTTCCGATCCGTTTTGTCCTCTCAAGGGTCGCAGGGTGCTCGAGGCTATACTTTCAATATTGATTGTATTATTTATATTTATATTAATGTTTATAAAAACAGTTCAAATAGGATGATGACAATGATGATGATCATCATCATCATCATCATATTATATCTATTATTATTATTTGTAGTAGTGGTAGTAGTAATTGTAGTAGTAGTAGTAATATAGTTGTTGTAGTAGTAGTAAACAATAAACACCACAGATCACTACAGTACTATCGAGACTCATTCGAAGTCAAAAGCCATACAATAAAAATGTGTTTCAAGACAAGTTTTAAAAATGGGCAGAGAGGGAGTTATGCTAACGTTAAGCAGGAGGTCATTCCAGATTCAGGGACTGGCAATGGAAAAATATCAATCGCTTCTGAGCCTCCGCCTATTCCTCGGTACCTCCAGTAGACGTTTGGCACAGGGCAGGTATGTAAAGGTAAGGTGGGCTGAGACTATTTAAATATTTGAAAACAAACAGATCTTAAAAATAAAGCTAAAATGTGGCAGCCAGTGAGACCAGAATTGGGGGTATGTGCTCCCTCTCATGAGCAACCATTAGTAGGCAAGCTGCATCATTTTGGAATAACTGGAAATGCTTGAGGGAGTATTGGCCGATTATTTAAATTTTATTTTATGTTTTTCCAGATGCTTAAAAATACAAAAGCTGGATTTAACAACAGCCCCAATTTGCCGGTCCAATTTAAGATCATGGATGGATGCATGGATGGAATAGTTTACATCAACAAGCAAAAATTCTGCAATTTTTCCACCCATTTTCTTTTTGGGGTGCATTTCATTGGCTGTTTTTTTTTTTTTTTTTTTTTTTTTTTTTTTTTAATGAGTACAAGAGTGACAGACAGTAAATATCCAGAGGCCCTTTAGTCTCCTTCAAGCTGGCTGTTTTAGATGCGATGTGCACAGATAACCTGCTCAATGTCATCGCAATGTTGAGCAAAAAAACCCAACAAAATGAATGTCAAGAAAGAAGAGAAAATGTGAGATTTCAATGAAAGTGTCAACTTGTGTTTTTGTCACAAGCTTCCAGGTGACTTAGTAACACTTCTAGAGCATGTTTTTTTGTCAAAAATAACAGAGACTATTTTACAAAGCCACTGACGTGTAATTCAATCGTGCGGTGAGTCAGCAACTTTCTTAGTTGTACAGTATCTCTGTAATTAATTTCTAATTTTAGTTGACTAAAATATATAATGGTCAAGCACAGTATTTTTGAACTTTGAATATGCTCTTTTGTTTGATGCATCGGGATTTGACACGTGTGCCTCCTGTTAATATTTGCACAATACGTAGATTAATTCCTCCTCCATTGGTGGTGAAGTGTGAATGAGATGCGGGGGTAGGACTGAGAGGGAGAAAGTGTGTGTGTGTGTGTGTGTGTGTGTGTGTGTGTTTACGCGTGGCAATCCTGTGATATTTGCAGACATCATTTTAATTCACCTTGTACTGTGTTTGAGGTTTCCAACTCATCCTCACCACACGCTACTCAAATCAATTGCACTTGTTGTGGTGTCACGGCTTTGTTTGAAAAAAAAAAAAAAAGGAGAACTGTGCAACATAAAGCCTGTGAATTACATAGTACGACCTGCACTCTTACTATCCACTTCCTCCCCACGCACTAGAGAGCAGCACTTAAATCCCTCCCTCGCAATAGCTCAAGCGTCGTCAAGTCAAACAAGAACAAAGAATTGCGTGCTCCTACTGCGGTGTTAATCATACCCTATGCAGTTATGGGATTAATTCCTTTTATAGTGTTTTCGAGATTATGCCTTTCGTAAAGACAAGTGGAAAGGCAGACTTTTAGATAGTGTTCCCAACAGGGATCTATAATCACTGCTAGACTCACCATTAATTTCAGCGAGAGTAATGTTGTTCCTGGGTCAATTTGACCCACAGTGTGATTATTCATGCATAAGTATCCAAAAGCAAACAAACTTGGGCTATCCTGTTGTTTAAAAAGGTAATATTTCCTTAGAACCCTCCTGTTAGGTTCATGTCTCCATAACAGTAGGGATGTTCCTGGGTCATTTTGACCCGGTGTGCAGTTGATTTTCCAAATGTGTCAGGACCTCAACAATGTTGGCGTGTAACCCGCAAGCTAAGAAAGCCAATACTTGTGCAGGTGTACCTAATGTGGCGGCCAGGAAGTGTGCGTCCACTTCCAAAGTCGAACATAACCGTCACCAATGTTTCCCATCCATTCTTGGAGGCCAACCTCCCCTTCGCGCCAACATTAGAAAGGCGGCAACACTTATGTACTGCATTTGTATTCTTTTCTCTGCGTGGTCAACATTGACACACACACACACACACACACACACACACACACACACACACACACACACACACACACACACACACACTCCCC
>NW_017805841.1:2521347-2559407 GCF_001891065.2 Hippocampus comes | reverse complement strand
GGGTGTACCTAATGTGGCGGCCAGGAAGTGTGCGTCCACTTCCAAAGTCGAACATAACCGTCACCAATGTTTCCCATCCATTCTTGGAGGCCAACCTCCCCTTCGCGCCAACATTAGAAAGGCGGCAACACTTATGTACTGCATTTGTATTCTTTTCTCTGCGTGGTCAACATTGACACACACACACACACACACACACACACACACACACACACACACACACACACTCTCCCCTTTCTGTCTGTCTGTCCCTTTCTGGCTGGCTCTCAGTCAAACAAACAGAGCTTACGAGCAGTACTTATCGCTCTCATTTTAATTAGGCCGACACAGCAGAGCGTAATGCAGCATAGCAGTTTCCCTTTTGGATGCAATTGTCACAGTTAAGACTGACTGCAAGTTCCACGGATAACCATAAAAGTCACCCCTAATCACACTTCACATGATTTTTTTTTTCGTAGCACTCACCTGTGGCGACCTTTCAGGAAGGCGAAGCAGTTTTTTCCCGGCATGTTTTGTTTTATTTTCTACCTGCCCGGAGATGGATGACAGCAACCTGTGTAGGTCTCTAACTCTGTGTGCCTGCTGTGTGTTTAGATGGGGGAAGGTGGGTTTGTCAGCATGTAATCAATACAGTAATATGATCAGGCACACTTTAACGCTGTCATTAAATTTACATCTCCAGGCCAAAGGGTTGTGGGGTGGGGGGAACGATGGCTCCACTCCAACCCGTGAGCATGAAGTCAACACATTTGACTTTACAAGCAACACTGCTCTTGATAGCCTGTACGCAACATTTAATGATTCTGTTGCCTCTTCTTGCCACTTTTTGGTCATATTCATATATGTATATAAGGCATGTGTAGCGTAGCAAAGCGTGTAGTGGAGTGTGCTATGGCATTATGCTGCTGTCTAATTTTTTGCCGTAGCCAATGCTGCTTTGTGTTCTTTCTGATCTTTTATAGTATTCCACTATCAGTATAGTATCGTACATATAGAAATATAGTTTTCTGCTGGTAGTTCATAGAGCTAGATGGAAGGTTTGTGCTTCACACAATGATGCTGACTATTTCTTGCTGCTGTTTGCATTCATCTGCATGTACCATGTGCATAGTGTATTATTGTATCGTGTAGTCCAATATTCTCATAGTTATTTACATCTTTTCATTAATGTACTGCTTCGCTAGATATATTGCTTCTGACTGTTGTTGCTGTTTTTTTTTTCACATCTTCATATCGTCGGCCACACAGCAGAATTGCATTGCAAGTCATTTTTGAATATTTTTGCAAAACAAGAAAAAAAACAAAAATGTTAGGAACACACATTATTATTCTTGTTGGACCTTTTTCCTGTGACTTGTTCACCCATTTTTGTTACAATATAAATAAAAAAAAAATACCAAGGTTTGTTTTAAAAATTATGTGTTTTCTTCTCGTCTAAAAATATTGAAAAATCACTGAATCAATTATGCTATCTGGCTGATGATTTATGTGTTATGTATAATACAGTATGCTGTATAGTATTTCACACAATGCTGCCTATTGGTACGTATAATTTTTTGCCATGCTGCTGATCAGATTACAACATACATGAGGTGTATGCATATTCATATCTGATTTTATCTGATATTATTCAGGAACAACTGCCGCATGCACCGCTATTGTCATTCAGTCTCCTTTCCTGATGTTGTCAATACATTGTATGTACATATATATGTTCACCCAAGCTACCTGCAGCATGTTGGACTTTCCTCTTGTCCGTATCCACCCAACTCAGGGACCGAAGTCACACCACCACCACGTTCCTGTTTGAGAGTGCTGACAGCTGAGCTAACATTCCGGGCCGCCGTTCCGGCTTAGCACCCTATTTAACAAGTTCAAGCCGCCGCAATCACTGTTGCCGCTATAACAATTTGACAGGCCTTGTCTTTGTTTACCAGCATCTCCAGCTCCCATTTTGTGAATTTCCTTTTTTTTCAATGGTGACTCATGTCTTATACATTGGCGAGAAGGAAAGAGTCATCGTGCCCTTAGTGCCTCAAGTGACTATTCACACGTCATTTGAAGCAGCCAGTTATTGCGTGTGCACTCACACCGATCGGCAAGAAAATCAGCAAAAGTCCAAGGTAGAGTCTAGAAATGACGGGGTCAGTTCTGAGCTCTCTTGGCGGAGTGCATAGCGACTAGAGTAAGCCTCAGGTAGTTAAGGACGTTCAGTGCTGTTTTGCTCGCCATCAAAGGCAGCATATTGATCTCCAATGATGTGTAAGCATGAAGATAGCAGATTGAGGCATGCACCAAACTGTCACTTTTATGATGAGCATGAATTTGTGGCAGTCACCAGCCAGCTCCTTCCTTTACTCACCAGCATCACAAGCCTCTCTCGTGCCACCCAGTCAGTCCAGAGTGACCACGGCTGTCCGCCAAGCTAAAAATACCCTTAAAGAGACATCAACACAGTTCTGATCTCTGCTTCTATTCTAGTCTTGTTTCAGTCCCGACAGCCGCGCTCCAGAATCAGTGAGCTGTAAGCCGGTTATAATGAGGAGCCAGGGTCCAATCATTGATGTTCATTCACGACCAGGCTGGCAAATAGAGGAGAGGTGCGATATCTGGCCTCAGAATGGGCCTTTTGAGTATGACATGAAAGTCAGCAATGCTCAAAATAGAAAGGCAAGGATATGTGACGGTTGCTTTCTGGAGACTAAATGCTTTTTAATAGTTATTCTGCATGATGTGTTCTCACCAATTCAAGCGTGCGACACACACGTCGTACTGCTGAATGAGGAAATGCTTGCACGTGTTTCACTTCAGACTTTCAGTGCAGCTCTCATAGACATGCGCGTCCTGAGTGATTAAAGAGATGTAAAAGATGTCTACAGTGGTTCAGATATGTTCTGCAGTGACCATTTTTCAGGCTTTATGATGATCAATTCTCCTGTCGTAGCAGGTTCATGTATCGATTGACTTAGCCTGCTGGTGTAATGGATACAGAAAGATATCCATCCATCTATTTTCAACACGGCTTATCTTGAACACGGTCGCGGAGAGTTGCTGGAGCCTATCCCAGCTGACTGTGGACAGACTACACTCCGAACTTGGTCAGTCGCAGGGCTGCACAAAGACATATTTTGACAAATTGGCACTGAAACAATTAAAATGAAATGATGAAAAAAATATATAACTCATCATTACACTGAATGTATTCCTTGAAATTAGTGGGCTCACTGTTGTATGTTCTCTTCTAGGCAAAACTCATGAAATGAGGTTAACCGCTTTGCTCATCCACAATTTTTCATACTTTAATCCAAACACAGATGTATGAAGACTATATTGCCTATCTGGCTGGCCCCTTTGCTGCTTCACAAAGTGCTATATAGCTGGGTGGAAAAAATCGGATTCGCAATTAGTCTACTTCAGGCCCTAAAATTCGATGCAGGTAAAGTCGATTAGTAGACTAGTCTGCTCAAGACCGATTATGTGCACGGGCAGTACATATTTACTGATTTATTTAAATTGAAGGTGATTTTATGTGTTACTGATGGTGTAGTGATACACTCGCCTGACTTGTGTGCGGGCATTTTGGGATCGGTTCCCACTCAGTGACGGTGTGGATGTGGCTGTGAATGTTTCTTTGTCTCTAAGTGTGCCCCATGACTGACTGGCGGGGTGTAGTCCGCCTACTGCCCAGAGTCAGCTGGGATAGGCTCCAGCAACTCCCCATGACCCTGCTCAGGATAAGCCATGTTGAAAATGGATGGATCGCAATGTTGTGTTCTTTCATGCACTTTTGTTTAATATTATTACATTTTATTTATGCCTACCATGGGTTAACTTGATAATCACTCCAGTGCGTTCCCAGATCAATCAGAATGTTTTTGATTCAAATTTAATTCAATTCATTTTAAGATCTGAATAGGTTAACATGCAATGGGATAGGTTCCATTTTGTTATGTTTTTGCTCAGATTACAGTTGGTTTTGTACCTTCATGTGCCCTTTTTGTCTCCACCTGTTGTCATCATCCATGTCCCTTGCGTTTAACCAATCAGCTCCCTCGACACTTTGTGCCTTGGCCAGGTGTCTCTCGTTGTCTCGTCACATTGCTTGTATTTAGTTCCCTGGGTTCTGTCACTCTTGGTTGGATCATTGTTTGTGTCTGTGTGCCCCTGTCGTGTTTTGTTTCTGGCAAAGGTTTTTGTTGCTTTGGTTTCCTATGTTTTTCAGGACTTTGTTGGTGTACTTCAGTTAGTTTTTTTACTCCTGTTTGTATTTTTATTGAATACATTTTGCTCAGTGCCCCCTACTCCTCCTGCCTCCCTGCTTTTTGAGGTCCTCTACCAACCACCACGCAAAACGTGACACAGTTACCCATGACCATAGTGAGGACAAGCACTCTAGAGATTATCAATGAGTAAATTTGTAATTTAGGCTCTCTGTAGCCTTAAATGCAGGTGACCTGGTAATTATTCCATGACTGCATTCCCTATTTAACAGCCTGATGACACCTTTGATTTAGCAACATTAGACATTGTTAAATATTCAATGCTCTGCCTCACATTTGTTTGTTGTTGTTGGATAGTTGTCCCAAAATAGTGAGGTTATGACTTTAGCCTGTGTGCGTGCGTGTACAATGTCCAGTCCATGAATTCTCAGACGGAGGCCACAAGACTATCGCGGCGTCACTTTCAGGTGTGCCTTTCATCAGTGACTTCGAATAGCACTTTGCCTGCTTTGCATATCAAGACTGAGAAACGGTACTATCGTGTGTGTGTGTGTGTGTGTGTGTGTGTGTGTGTGTGTGTGTGTGTGTGTGTGAGTGAGTATACACATACAGGTATGTGAATGTGTGTCATTTGTGTATGCACACGCTAAACTCGAATTGAAGAGGGAGGAGATCCATTCACTCATTAAATTTTCAGCAGCGAGGCTCCCAACAGCCGGCTGCTGCTTTGGCCTTGCTATGGCTGCCTGATGGATGCATTCACACTCAGAAAATACCTGCAGAGTCCATTTTTTATGTATACAGTATTTTGCTTTCAAACTTCAGGCACTTTGTCTTCAAGTGCACACGCTAGCACTGTCACTGCACTTCTTCCTCTTAAAGGGAGCATATGATGTTTCTCCCCCCCCACTGCAATTTGAAACAATTCCCATGTGTCTTCACTTTTGGCACATTCGGACAGCATTTAAAAAAAAAAAAAAAAAAAGGTGTGTGCCAATACACCTATCATATTGTGTTGGCATTGGCGTTTTCTCGTCCGAAATCAAACCTTATGCACTCAGCTAAAGCGTCCGACTTAAAAAAGTGATGTCTTGCATTTAAGACAAATCCTGAGGCACAGGAGCGGCTTTATGACCGCTTAGTGAGCATTAGCATGCTTCTGAAAAGATTTAGATGGATATTTCCAAAGATGCCACAACGGAAAGGGGGCATGGGTTGTGGTGCCATATATCTCCTTAACGGCCTTAATCAAATCACTGACACAAATCCTTGCATTTGTGAATGTCTACCATTGTGGCTCGTTTAACATTTACTGCTACCAAGGAGCATTAAAATGATTTTATGAGATTAGAAACATCATTGGTTTTGTAACAACATCAGTTTTATTTTCATATCAACAAACAAAGGAGCAAATTTTAAGAGCAGAAGGCTTTACTTTTTAACTTTTAGATATCAAGCAGTAATCCTGTGTCAATGCAAATTAGCCACTTGTCTCTGCTCGATTGTGGGTCAAAAACAAAGTACAGCTCTGGTTACCAGGGGCGACCACGGGCAAAGCCAGATTGTTGTGACAAGTAAGAATGGCATCCTGGACTGTGAAGAAAAATAGTACGTGTTTATAAAGACTCTGAAAGAATGGATTGTATTTTCACTCGTGGAGGCAGTGCTTCATCACCAACCGCCCAGTTACACCCATCAGTGAGTGTAGCAGATCCGTGCATGTGGGACATGCAGTTAACACATCAACACACACATATACCCGACAAAACACTTGAAATAAGAACACATGACGGCAATTGTGGAAATGCTTCATCACCAAGTGTCCAATTGCACTTGTCAGTTAGTGGAACAGATTTGCAGGTGGTGCATGCAGGGGACCCATTCGCAACATGTCCCCCACCATGTCAACAGTTTTTCCCAACACTGGAGTATGTGCCACTTATCAGAAGCGGAAAATAATCTATGCATGCTACCACTGAAGCTCTGCTTAACTTTTTGGCTTTGGATCATAGTTCTTCCAAATTTGGCCACCAAGACATGGGTGGAGAAATCTGGTGCGGGATTATGTCAATTGGAAAATTTTAAATTCCATCAATCTGGAAGCCAACAATGCAGCAATTTTACCTCACATTATTGAACAAGTGAGATGTTTTCAGATGAGTGCTAAACTTTCTTTGCAGATTGGGGGCATTCAACACTCTGTTCATTCATTCTACACTGTTAAAACGTACAAACTAGCACAGTATTCGTTTCAAGATCAGGACAAAGTGCAGTCAAGCGTATAACTGTATTCTGAAAGTGCAAAGAAAATTAGCACCTTCCACTTGCCACGGGCAGTTTAATATCTTCTTTCCATAACTAACATTCAATGATTGAAACATGAACAATAGAATGACCAACATGTGACATTGTCATCAAAAGAAATTTGCAAATAAAGGTCTGCAATGGAGATGATGACTTAAAACCACGTCATTTACGGACGACATGATTTCATCTGTTGTCGCTTTACTTTTCATGGGCAGCTGTCAAAGTTATGGGTGATGTAATGGCAATGATGCAGCGATGGAAGAAAAAAAAAAAACGGGATTAGCAAGGATTGAACAACCACACCCCCTCCCGACAGAATCACAAATATAGTGATTACACCCAGATTAATCGCTTTGCTGCGTCACAGTCTCTCTCTCTCACACACACACACACACACACACACACACACACACACACACACACACACACACACACAGATAAACCCTCGCTCCCTCTGGAATTATATAAACATACAAACATAATCACCTCAAAATGTCACAATCAGACCAAAATATTAGCTCAAAATTTACCTCTTGTGAGCATCATTGTTAAATCCTGTGCATTTGATGCTTTCTTTTTCTTGTTTCGCTCCTCCACCCCCACTCCCAAAAAATGTCATCATGACATAGGAGAAGGGGGTGGAAAGAGATGAATTGGCAGTAAAACAGGCCAAAATCCAGATATCTGCGGGTGAGGCAGGACAAGAGAGTTGTTGCTTTCTAGCTGTGGCTTAAACATAATATGTAGGAATGAAGTGGTAGCATCTCTAATGTTAGTGGGTAGGGAATTCTCGAGCTCTGGTGCCCAAATCGTGAATGCTCCAGAACAGTGGTTGTCAACTGTTGTCACACCTGCATTTTTCTTTTGTTGAAAAGTTGCGACACATTTATAAGCGTTAAGTAAAATAAAGCATTTTTGTTTGTTTAAAAATAACATTTGAAAATACATGCATAGAATGTTACATTTGTAAATGTAGTTTCAAATGAGTTTAGCACGCTGCTGCTTACCAAGGCTGAGCTGCACTGCTATTTGTTTAGAGTAACTATAGTGACAAGAGTGCTAGTGCTTATCCTACATTGTATGATCTATGTGGGAACTTGGTACATCTCGGTACTGTTCTGAAAAATTCTGAATACAAATACATGTACTATTTTATAAGCTGACTGCGACCCACCAGTTGAGAATCACTGCTTTAGAACCTGCTAGCGTTCTGAGGTTCAGGGTTTGAATCTGACTGTTCTTCTCGTGCTTGCGAGGCTTTTCTCTGGTTTCCTTCCACATTCCCAAAACACGCATGTGGTTTCAGTTCTCACCACGGGGGGCATAATGTGGAATCCCAAAGGATTGAGATGAGATCAGTCTTTGAGGTTCCACAAGCAAATGCACAGATCTTCATGAAGTCACACAAATTCAGTAATTTATGTAAATGAAGTTGGAGCTGTCTCTTTGAGGTCTTCACTGCATTTTCATGAGTGTGTTTCTCACCTGACGCATTTGGAGTGTTACTGGATTGGATGCCAGATCATTGAAAGTGTAAGGAGTAGCCCACGCACAACTGTAAAATAAGGGGAGACCGGTCATGGCTCATCTTCTCAGGAAGGACTTACTCTCCTTTTCATTTCACACTTCTTAAATTGCTTTGCTCATGACGACACTCTGCCAAGGTGGTAGACTTGCCAGGTTTGCCAGCAGCTGTCTGATGATTATTTTACACTTTCTCAAGCTGCCCTTACTCAGTGCTTGGGTCAAATTTGGGATGTTTTGAAATTTGAAAGCAATAATCCTTTCACCCTGAAACGTAATCATTTCTCCTATAGTGACCCAAAATTTACAAAAATGAAAATATTTGAAAAATGTCAGTTTTTCAGCAGGGGCTACATTGTTTTTATTATTATTATTATTATTATTATTATTATTATTATTATTATTATTATATTGAGACACCCAGTAACTAGTAGTTTCAAATTCATGAAATAAAAAGCGTGAAACTGTATATGTGCAGGGGTAGCATGGTGATTGACTGGGTAGTATGTACTGTACACAGTGCAGAGGTGCAGGGTTTGATTCCGCCTCTGGCCTTCCTGTGTGGAGTTTGCATGTTCTCCCTGTGTCTGTGTGGGTTTTTTCCGGGTACTGCAGCTTCTTCCCACATTCAAAAAACAGGTAGGTTAATGTAACACTCTATGTCCCCAGGTGGGATTGTGAGCGCAAATGGTTGTACGTTTATGTGTGCCCTGCGATTGGCTGGCAACCTGTTCAGGGTGTACCCCGCCTACTGTCCGAAGAGAGGCTGAGATAGGCTGCGGCACATCCGCCACCCTTGTGAGGATAAGCGGATCAGAAAAATGGATGGATGTATATGTATGTGCAATCATACGAAGCAGGCCGCTGCAGGATCATTGGCTCCAGTTCTGATTGTGCACCCCCTCTTAGAAGCCATTCACGAGACTCAAAGCAAACAGACACACACATTGATGTATTCAAACTGCACTTTAATGCATTCAATGTGAGCGGCTGCGGCACTGAGATAACACATGTTGACTCACTGCTAAGTGTCTTTATCATTTCACATTCTCTTTGCGCTTATTTTGTCTGCTTGTACACTGGCATTCATGTTTGCCAATGACAAATATGCTCTTTCCCAGAGAGGCAAGTGTCCGATGTGGAAGGACAAGCTTGCTGCCTGAGCCGTGATCGTGTTTCTGCGGAGCTTATCAAAGCCGCTATCGGTTGCTGGATACAGTGTTTAAGCCTTCACTTATGGCGAGAAAAAAAAAAATGTTGGATGACAATAAAAGGAGAGCTATATCTTCTGCCCAATGATTGTTGTGGTAACCTTTTAACACTCTTCATTTGATTGACCAAGGCCAAGGATATACTCATAATCATTTTAAATTGTGTACAACAGATATTTTCACTGAATCGGTCCCTATATAATCATGTTTATTTTCAATGATGTCAGGTCAAAGGTTTGACCGACTTGATAGGTTTTTGACAACATATACATGACTATCTTGTTAAATAAAACATCATATTGATTGTAAAGAATATGCAGCAAGCTGCTTGGCATTGGTTCTTCATTTGACTTTTTTTTTTTCTTTCGCATTTTATCAATGTATGTCCTTGTTTAACTAAACATACTGATTTGGAATTTGGAGCCAGCGTGGTTAAATTGTGGGTTTTGTTTTAATCATCAGCATCCATCATGCAGTTATTGGTGAAGTTTAAATCAGACATTTAACTGATTGAGCTACATAGATGTAGGTATGAAGTTTACATTGTGTGAGAAAAAAAAACCCGATGACGGTGGAGTAGCCACCTCTGAAAGGATAGACTGGGAACCAACATTTGTCATTGTATTCGCGAAAGACATTTTCTCTGAATTTTTTATAAAATGTGTTTTTGGATTGTCTGACTAATTTAGCAAAACAAAATGGCTAGGCTGCTCGAAGATAATAGCATGCGCCATTTCTGCATCAACAAAGCCATTATTTGTGCCATTATCCAAGCAACAGAAATGTCAACTATAGCTATTCCCTGTGAACTTTGTCACCATTTTTCAATCAACTTTTTCAATTTACCTCAGCTCACATCTTTTCAAGTGACAATTCACACATTCAAACAACAGTGGAAGACAAGAAGGCGAAAATCATTACTGAAGCCATTTACCCAGTTTGATCAATAACTCAGCTTGGTCAAATAACATGTACCAAGAGTAGTCTTACCTCTCACTATTCTCTTCACATTAGAACGGGAACAGGATTGTCATTTTAAAACAGACTGAGCTCAGTTGAGCTCTGACGGCCCTATTTCCTTGCATGGTGCAACTCTAGTGCACAGAGAATTCTAACTGTGCGCATGGGTGGAGATTTCTTTCTCTTTTTTGTTCACAGGAGCACTTAGAAAGGGGTGTTTGTGCCATTGTGGGAGGAAACACAGCTGACTTGTGTGCCATACAATGGAAATGGCTACTACCCTTATTTCCTGTAAATTCAGCCTCGGAGAGTCATGTGGTCCCCATGGTGGAAGGACTTGCTGCAGTCCAGGCATGTGATTGGCACACACAAAGTACATTTAAAAGGAAGATCTTCACTTTTGGATGATGTAAAGTTAAATGTTGCAGAGTGAGCATTACATATGTGACAAAACTCCCAACAACTACTCACAACCGTGCCATAGTCAGAGGGATTCTTTTAAAAAATACATGTAAGATATTAATACATTTTCTACAAATGTATTTCTACAATGATTTAGACGGACAGATGCACACTCCTGTCATTTTTATGAATGAAATACAATGACATGTACCACACATGTCCGCAGAATTTGTCATTCCTGCACCTCAATCAAAAAAGTTCTAAACTAGCTGTGGCTCATCACTTTTACAGAGTAAATTAAGGCAGAACAAAAAAAATCTTTGCAATAATATGATTTATGCGTCCCCACTAGTCTAAACACAGAGTGCTGACTGAAGTTTGTGGAACGGCAATGAAGCCTCTGTACCCATCCGTCCTCATCCATCTCAGGAATTTGACATTTCAGCCTTAGTGTGCCCTCTGCTGTTGAGCAAAACTGACATCAAAGTGCCCTCGGGCTCACATATCGAAATCCAAAAGACCAAATCCAGATAGCGGGTGAGCTGTGACTTCACAATTCGAGCCTGTTGGAAGTTTGATGTTAATTTCAGTCGACTGCAGATGGCGGTACGAGAGCAAAATGGCAGCCACCGGAGATCGATGACAACGGATGGATTCAAAGTGGCCCTTGCAGACTTTGATTTATTCCTTGTATGAGGGGTCCAACCTCACCCTGTTGGACTTGACAGAGAGAGGGGGAAAGAGTGCTTTGATGAGGAAACGTGTTGAGCTGCTTCAGAGCTTGTTGCTATGGCAGCCATATGGACTCTATCAGCAGCATGAATTCCATCCTCAGATGCCTTTAGCACCCCGCTGGCTCAGGTGGACCACGGATGAATTTGAATGAGTGTAAAAAGCCCCCTGCACATGTGTGGTTTTTGTTTGGGCGATAAGAGAATCAGTCAGTTGGACATCTTTTCACTGCTATTGCGCTGGACCATTAAAATGCAAAATAAGCAACGATGGCTGCGTTGACCTGCAGTCACTTAATAAAATATACCTGCACGCTATTTTGCAGATGTTATGCTGGAAGGAAAGCAGCCATCAACTGTGGTGCAGCCATTTTTTTGTTTATTCTTTTCGTTCTCAGATGAGATTTTTCTCACGAAATAAACACAATAAATAAATATTTCAATAAAATGGCTATCTATGAGCACATTCTTTAAGGGGGTGTACAGGGTAGGGAGGTGCAAAAACTGTGATTTTGAAATCGCCGTGTAGCTTAAAAATTGAGAGAACGACTCCTCAGAGGTGTGAATTTAACTACTGCAGTTAGATAAAATATATTATTGCATTAATTTGCATATGTTTGGAGTCATAAAAAAGGGTCTGTGCATATCCCTGGGGTGCACCAGATTTGTCAGGAATGTTTTTATTCGCAAATGTGTTTTTTTCCACAGCAATAAAACAATTAAAGACGAGGGAAATAATTCAATTGTACTCTGTTGCTGTATGTTAAATCTCTTATATGGCCATTTAACTATGGCATGATCTGAATCTACGGTGGTCTCTTAAGTCCCAAAAAGATTGCATAATGTGATTAGTCTCACACACTACATGATCCAGTGACATAATCAGGACAGTTAGGATTGCTATACAATGCGTCATGTTGATGACCTTTTGTAGTTCCCGAAACATTTTGCGCACAACAGCCATGATATCCCGTGACTGTGTGTACATCTGCATTGATCTCCTGTTTGACTGCAAGCAGATACGGGACACATGATGCCGCAACGTAGGCAGCTGTGATACCATATACCGTCTTACGACTTGTACTTGGACAGAAAGGTAGCTCATAAGAAGATTTCCCTTGACTAATTGAGTTAATGCTGAAGGTGTTCATATTTATGGTATTTTTTTTACCTTTAACTTATTTTTTTCCCATAGTTCAAGTGCAAATCTGCTTGTAGGTCCTTATAAACATACTTTGCGTGCATCCGTCTTCTGCATAGACTCCAGCATAGACCAAAAAGTTTTAATTTTTCACCACTAAAGTGACCACAAAAAATTCAGCATTCACTCACAATGACACATTGAACAAAACAAATTCACATAATTTTCATTACAAATTCTAAATTTTCAGCTCATTCCATTCGCTTGGGAAAAGTTATTAAAGTACCAAAAATGTACATTCCTCACATGAAAATTCTCCATTCATTCTTAATGAAACAAAATAAATTCCCAATGAGGTTTTTTTTGTTGGTTTTACTTTAAATTTCTCATTTTTTGACCGATTCAAACTGCTTCAAATTCAAACTGTTCAGCGAGTCCCTACCACTGAATTGTTTTTTTCTAAATTTCAAAGTGACAGTCAAAAATGAGGGTGTTTTTTTTTCACTGAAATGATTCCAACTAAATAAAACTGCTCAGCTCATCTCGACTACAACTTGAAAAGAAATCCAAATAAAAGCCTCCAAAATTAAAGATATTTCTCTAATTACCTCTAATTTCCCACTTTTTAGCCATTTAAAACCATTCCAACTTGAAACTGTTTAGCTCATCACAATTTTAAAATAAAAGTACATTTCTTCTTCCTCTAATTTCCAAACTTTTTCAAATAATTCCAACTTTTAATTTTTTTTATATTATTCCAAAACATGCTTCCATATATTTCGTTCAGTATTTCATGATTCACACACAATTTCTCCAGAAATTGCATTCTGTAGTTCATGAAAATGACATTTAGCATTTATTCAGCTTCCTCAAATGCTTAATTAGTCTTTTATTTTCATTGAGATCAAGATTAAAATACAGACAAACAAACAAAAAAGTTTCTGGTGTTATCATAGTGGTTTGGTTTCATTTTCCTGTACGATATTATTGAAACAGTCAGAACACAAACACAAATAACAACAGCATTACATTTTCCCAGTTTATGAATGTCTAAAAACTACATAAGCCAGAAACAAAATAATTTATCATCATACATCAGTGTAATAATAACAATAATAATAATAACAGTATTCGAAGGACTTATAATACATACAACTCTGGAAAAAATAAGAGACCACGGCAAAATTAAGTTACTCTGATTTTGCTCTTGATATATACTGTAGATATTAAGAATCTACACACCCGTGTTCAAATAGCATGTTTTGGTCACATGAATATGACAAACCCCTTATCAAGTTAATCAGTCCCAGCAAGCTTTTGTTGATATATATATATTTTTTTGCTTTGCAGCTGAAAACTGAAGGTTTTGTGCTCACAGCAATTGTTATGTCCAACGGTTCATAATTCCCTTCACCTTGACAAAGGCCCTAGTTGCAGCTGAATAAAAACAACCCCAAAACATGTACGCCCAGTACCTTATGGAATTATGGCTAAAAAGTTAAATCACAGAAGGTCATTTAACCATAACACATTTTTGCAAGTGTGTGGTAGAATTAAAAATAGCGGTTGTGTTTGGAGAAAACCTGCCTGAATCTGGTAGAAAGCAAAAAAAAAAAAAAAAAAAAATGTCAGGAAAAGTAAACTTGAATGCGTAACTTCATGACGCACATTTTACGTTGAATTTCACTGTGGATTGGTTGTACAGGGTTTAGGTGACATTTATGGTCTTGGTCTCAGTTTATATATATATATATATATTTGAACTGGGGCGTGTTGACTTTTTTCTTATCCATTGAACAGTATACATTTGAGTAAAATGAAGTTTTTATTTTTTGGTTGTTTTTTTTTTTTTTTTGGATACTAAAAACTACTGACAAAAGTTCCAAATTCAAATATTGTCACTTCGAGCATTTATTTGCCAAAAATGGAAAATGATCAAAACCCCCAAATAGGTCCAGTGTTAGTTTGGTCCCTTAATCTTTTTCAGAACTGTTTTTTTTTTCTGTCATGACAGATACAGTGAGATACACATGCAGTGCGTTCACAGCACTAGTACAGTTTTAAAGAGACGGTAGAGTGCATTTGGATTGACGCTGGATGCGGTCAGACTACGGGATCTTGTATTTACAGTGTGTCTTGTCTTTGCAGATCAATGTCTTTGTCACCTAATTGATCGGTGCCCCCTTGCGGCCCTCCTTTTTTGCACAACTGACCGACAGCTCGTGACAGTTCATCGCTTGACAGCACCAAAAAAAAAAAAAAAGGCAACCACAGCACTTTTTTTTTTCAAAGTCAGTCTAAGAATCGTGTTCTCAAACTTAACGTCAAAATGTCACAACTCGCATTATAATTTCGAAGGAAGAGTACGAAAAGCGAAGCATTGCATCTGTCACGTGCTACAAGTCAAGTCAAGCTTATTGTCAAATGTGCTACATGTGCAACGTACAGCACAGATGAAATTTCTTTCCTCAGGAGAGAGAGGAGCCGCTGTGGGTGCCTGCGCCGCCATCTACAAACGTGTTGGAATGCTGTGATTAAAATGCTGCAAACGGCAAAGCAATTTGTTCATAATTGGCAGCACGGTAAATCGTGATTATCACACCTGGTTTCCAATCAAAAGATTCTGGGTTTGATTTTTGGATCTTTCTATTTGAAGTTTACTTGCCTGGGATACTAATTTATTTTCCTTCCGCATTCCAAACACGTGCATGTTAAGGTTACGTGAAAACTAACTTGCCCATGAGGGGGGTATGGAAGGGTGAATTTGTTTATTTGGCTGCCATCCAACCCAGAGTGTGTTCCACCTTTTGTCTAAACGTCAGACTCTCGCTTAGCCGCAACCTTAATAAAAAAGGCTACAGAAAATGAATGAATGAATGCAATTCTAAGTTGGGCTATGTCGCTATCGTGCAACAGCTCTGGATCACTGTGAATGTAGTCAAGTGCATTCCTACTCAATGCCCCACTATTTATTTTTTTTCCAGCAGTATGGTTAGTACACTCACCACACAGGCAAGAAGTCACTCATTCAAATCGTGGCTTGTTCTCCCGTGGCTGCATGGCTAGTTCGCCAGCTCCCACACTCCAAAAACATGCATGTTTTGTTCACTGACGACTGTCCATCAGTGTGAATGTGAGTGTGAAATTGTCTGTCTGTGCCCTGTGACAGGGTGTAATCATCTGTATTATTTACAGTGCATTTCTTTTTGTACATAATCCTACCAAATTATCTAAAAAATGTGTGTGTGTGTGTGTGTGTGTGTGTGTGTGTGTGTGTGTTTTGTGCAATATAATTGGACTTCTTTCTGAAAGAACACTGACGAAAGAAGAAAATTCACAGATGGTTAGACATCTAAACATTGTGACTGTTTTCTTTGTTTTTTAGGGTATTTTTGTTCCCATGCCAGTTGGCCAGGCAGGACTCTTTCTCTCTCTTCCTCGAGTGAGCAGTTTTTGAGAACAAAGGACATGGATTTAGATTGATCAAAGATGTGGCCGTAAGCGGACAGACTGTTTAGCTGCCATTTGCTTGTACATTGCCAGAGCGATTCATAAACATTTTTCTGAGAGTGAGTTTGATCGTGAAACATTGTAAAATCTCTCGGTCAAGCAAAGGACTGCTTCAGTCAAGGAAGCTATTCTTAATTATCTATAAAAATGTGTGTGTGTGTGTGTGTGTGTGTGTGTGTGTGTGTGTGTGTGTGTGTGTGTGTGTGCGTGTGTGTGCGCTCTCAGTTCCCAAGAACATGTCTGGGGGCTCGATGATTAGCCGCAGCCGCCCTGGATTTAGCTTTTTTCTCACCACTTGAGGGGAGGAACTTCTTTTTGTTCTTTTTGCGTTTCTTATCTGGGCACCACACCTTCTCGCAGTACTCCTCCACTCGCTGGGCATCCCTGTAGTCAATCAGCTGGAGGAACTCCTTGTACCACTGCCTAGAGTGTGAGCCCGGCAGGGAAGCAGGCACCAGATTCCTGGGGCTGAAACTCGGCCCCGCCATAGGATTGACGTGGGACTGACAGGGGGCTCCGCTTTTGTCTCCTGGCTTGTCCTTAGGCCTGATGGCAGACGCCAACGTTTCGCCGCTGAGCACGTGCAGAGTAACACGCAGTAGCGTGTGCACATATCCGTGTTCCACCGTCTGGCACATGTAAATCCCGGCATCAGAGCTGGTGAGGCTCAGAAGGAGAAGCCCGTGCGAAGTCCAGATCACACGCTCGTCCTTGTGAACCTGGGGGTATAAATTAATGAGGGGTTCTCAAATTTATGGCATCCTAGTTCAAAGTCCAAATACTCTGTTACTGTAGTGGAGTAGATTATTCAAAGTACTACAAATACTGCTACTGGTCACTTTAAAATGGTTCAATGATTTTCTGCACCAACTGTACAACTGTTATAGTATTGTATTCTACCACTGATCACTTTAGCTCTGCTTGATACTTTGCACATTGTCTCACAGTTGTCACTGGGTGGTACCACCGCATTACATTCCGGAATGTCTTTCCAGACTTATTTTTCCACACTTATTTGTCATGTCCTTGTTTATGATGATACTAATGCAGCGTGTTATACCGGAGACAATTTCCTTGTGTGTTCTACATACTTGGCCAATAAAGATGATTCTGATTCTGAAATAACTATACTTGAGTATTTATTTTCTGATGACTTTTTACTTTTTCTCCCTACATTGGAAAACACATACAGTGTTGCCTTGAGGTATGACTTTAATTCTTTCTGTGATCACGCTTGTAACTGAAAATACTCTTATTTCAAATCATTTTAATCCAATTCAGTAAAAATAAATACCATGAATCTGTTCCAGCCCCGACCCCCCCCCCCCCAAAAAAAAACTAATTTTCCAATGTGTATTTTATTAAGGAAAAATAGGAGCCGTAACTTGATTTTGCAGAACCCCAAGTTACGGCTCACAGACCCGCAGAGGACCCCGGGCCTCAGTTTGAGACCCCCTGCATTTGACCTGATATTTCTGATAAGTGATTTCCACCTCCTAAATGACTGCAGACTCAATTGGTATGGCATATGGCTCGCTACAGTTTAATGATTTCCACTGGCTCAGTGATGCAGAAAACCCAATTTCCTTGAGTAGGCTGTGTTCCGACCCCCTGAAATACGACAGGACATCCAAAATCACATTGAAAACAACATGGTTTATCTTGAGATGCAGCTTTTTATTTGCTTCTCAATCCCAATCACCTCAATTGCAAAATACTATTACACTCACAGAACAGTTCAGTAGCTCTGTCGTGCTGATGAGAATACTAAGGACTTTAAATTTGCATTCAGTTGGATCCCGATGTGTCATTTTGTGTAGTTTGTACTGTAGAAAATCGTACCGAAGCACTAAAGCACTACCTTGAAATAGAAGATGAACTTGTATGAAAAAATGAGACTCCTGTTGCAACATGGTCAGGTGCAGTGTTGTTTAGTATAATAGTGTAATATACTGGAGCGGTGGTTCTCACCATTTTCATACCGAGAACCACCTAAAAATTTTTTTAGCTTTGCAAGTGCCACCAAAATCACCAACACTAAAATACAGTAGCATAGTTGGCCAAACTGTTCATCAAAAATAGGACTGTAGTTTTATTCCTAATATGTACAATCATATTGTAAGTCACTCTAACATTTTGCACAGTTTGAAAGTTGTGCTTAAATATAAGAAAATAAAAAAAATCCAAAAAGCAGAATTTACTACAGTGCAGATTCCATTCATTCTATGTAAAATAAATTGCTTGTTTTCTAGTGGGGGCGCCTCAGTGGTCCAGTGGTTAGCACGTCGACCTCACAGTGCAGAGGTCGGCTCCTGTGTGGAGTTTGCATGTTCTCCCCGGGCCTGCATGGGTTTTCTCCGGGTACTCCGGTTTCCTCCCACTTTCCAAAGACGTGTACGGCAGGCTGATTGAACACTCAAAATTTGTCCCTAGGTGTGAGTGTGAGCACGGATGGTTTTTCGTCTCTGTGTGTCCTGCGATTGGCTGGCAACCGGTTCAGGGTGTCCCCCGCCTACTGCCCGAAGACGGCTGGGATAGCCTCCAGAACCCCCCCGCGACCCTTGTGAGGATAAAGCGGATCGGAGAATGGATGGATGGATGTTTTCTAGTGTTCCGATTTCACATGGCTGAAGCTCTTCTACCCAAACTTACATCAACAGTAGCATTTACTTGCACAGCACAATTCCCTAAGCCACGCGGCGTACGACACTCACCTCTTGTTTGTCGTCTCCACGTTGGAGGAACCAGAGCACCTTGGCATGAAGCGATCGAGGGACGCAGCTGAGCAATGTGCTGTTGCCCTCCACACCAAACACGGTCTTCTCCTCAGATTTGTGCCATGGCTCATCTGGATGGACAAAACAGGATAAAAACCTGAGTTTGTTGACTGTATAAGCACCGTGTTCATATTTCTACAGCATTTCTTTGATATGCAACGCAACTGGAGCCTGCTCTTTTCCACTCACCGTCAATCTGCAGGCCGTTGCACAGCTGGACAGCGTTGCCATGGAGAATATCCTGTCGCCTGAATCGTCTGAGGAGATGGAGGGGAGCAAAAAAATAAAATGTAATGAAAAAGTGAGGGAATGGGACATTTGCATGTGCGATAGAAGCATTGCTGGAAAACAAAATAACACCCTGAAGCTCATGGTGGGAAGTAACAAAGTACAAACAGTTTGCTCCTGTAGTGAAGTGAAAATTTTCATGTAGCTGTTCTTGAATATTTTTGTCTGACAACTTTTTACTTTCACACCCCACATTTGAAAAAAAAAAAACATTTTGACCATCCGTATGACTCTTTAATTAGTCAAAGTAGGGAAATTTTGTTGTTGTGAGTTTGTCAAAATGATCAAAACAAGCATTTTCTGTTTTGACAGTAAAAAAATATTTTACTTGTCACTGTCTGTACTTTACATTTTACTGAAGGAAAGGAGTATTTTTTGTTTTTTAGCACACAGTATTTCTATTGAGGCATGTGAGTACATTCCCACCTCTGTCCTGCATTTTACCTCTTGGTGTAGACTCCAGATGGATAGTAGCGTGAGCAGGTGAAGCCGTCCCAAGCGCAATAGGGATCTCGAGCCAGACAACAGTCAGCGCATTCTGAGCCATAGAGGGCGCAGTGGTGCAGTTGGACCTGGGCCACACCCGCATCCGAGCCCACATACAACTTTTGCTGACAACCCGAAAAAATAAACACAGGCAGGATGTTCAATATGCTCGACAATTCTTAACCCAGGACTGATGACAGAACACAGCCGTGCAAAGTGATGCAATGTGATCACCCTGTGGTTAAAAAGCAGAATTGCAGGAATGCTGAATTTTAATAGCCAATATGCACAGGGAACGTAAAGGTTTTGTTATCACACAAAGTGCTCATAGATTCGCAGTCTTACCCGTTTAGGGGATATAATAATCTCTTTTATTGGCACTGGAACCTGGGAGAAAAAAAAGACAGACGGCTGTGTCAACGCCTTAATAGCATGGGGACGTGCATAAGATGTAAACATATGTATATTTTTATAGTTACAGGACCATTAACTAAAATCAGTCGATTAATTTTATACAATTTATTAAAAAAACAAAAAAACATGTTTAATCGAGATCTGGTCCACATTACAACAAACTACAGTGTTGCCACGTTCACACCTCAAACACTTGCAGCTCCTCCAGCAGCACCTCTTCCATTGTGTCGATATCTTTGTTGTAGATCGTGATAACTTTGAGCACCAGAGAGTCATCTGTAGGGACGAGGCAGCAATGATGGATTGTTTCGAATAAATCGTTTCTATCCTACCATTACACATAGAACCGAACAATATTCCTGTTTCATACTGAATTGGATTGTTTGTATCGTAACAAATCCTATTGTTTTTGTACGGCATCATACATGATCATACCAAATTCTATAGTCTCGCAACTTACCTATAATGCTAAATACAGTGTCATAACATATCCTTTTATTTGGTTTTGGCACTGTGTCTTATTGTCATTATAAAAAAAACTTTATTGTCTCGTATGTATCATACAAAATTGTATCATATAAAATCCTTTTACTTTGGGCTGTAACATACAATATCATACTAAAATCATATTGTTTCATGGCTAATGCAATATACCTTATTGTTCCGAATACTATATTGTTTATTACTGTCATTCTATTTTATTTATTTATTTTTTGTATCTTAGCGTTTCATCGTATGATGATGCAGGGTCGGATTGTTTCATGTTGCCCGTATGAATGAAGCAAATCTGCACTCACACTTGAAAACATGGATAAATATATACAGTACTGTATGTTATATAAGAGCCGTAGCAACAACAATCACAACAAAAAGTGGTCCTTACAAGATTACGGGAACTAAAAAGCTGTTCAACAATGCGTGTTGACAAAAAGAACAACCAGTACCTGTCCCAATATAGAGAACATGGTAGTGTCCATCTTGGGCTTGAACCCTGTCCACTGCAATCTGTGTCAACTTTCTCCTCCTGGGCTGTGTTTGCAGGAAGACTGGCCTGCGATGTTGCGGAAGAACTGGACGATACATCATGGGGTGAGAGCGCACGAAGCGCAGAACCTCATCTGGAAACTCCTTAGAGCTTGAAAAGCCGCCACCGTTGATTTTGCTGGCACACTGTCAAGGAGATGATAGATTTAAAGCGGAGGAAGTAGACAAGGTAATTAATTGCATTGGCACGGTTTTGCTGTGTGGATAACAACAAGCTGGTATGTTGTGGTCTGACTGCGGCTGCCCGCGGCACGGCATGGCCTGATGGAGGTTGCTTACATTCAGCATGGAGTTTTCCATGCTCACTGTGATGTTCCACTCTATCGACATCAGTCAAAGAAAAACATGTGTTGTGAATGTAAAATTGCGGTGGTTTTGGAATCAAGTCAACAGGCCTCAGGGATATATGAAGTATTTTTTCCCCCACAAATTAAAATAATTCTCAGTTGTCTAAATAACACATCTATTACTTGCTTTCACCAAAATACCCCAAGGATCAACAATTGTAGCACGCTAGACACCCTCTTTCTTTCGCCTTTCTGAAATCAGCCTGTTTTGATCGTGTACCTCTGACTTGCTTGAGAGAGGCTTTGGTTACCATGCTGACTGACAGTGGAGTTCAGAGGGTAGCTTCTTGTGCAGTCTATAAACGCGAGCGTAAACTGCAAATTGGATATGAGCCCTTGAAAAGACAGTATTAGCATGAATTGTACTTGTATTTACCCTCGTGGTTGTAGCACTTCTTTACCAGCCATCAAATGACATGTTTCAGTTAATATAGCGGATCCTAGTAGTTAGCCCGCGTGACTCAGTTCTGAGTTTCACGGTTTAAAACTGCACTCTGACATTCTTATGTTGAGATTATACCTTTGTAATTTGCCGATCTGATATCTCATGGATGGAGAAACTTGTGAGGGATGTATTATGTAAAGTTGTATTGTGATCCAGCAAAATTTTGAAATAGGCTGCAAACAAAAATATTTCCTTGATTGTTTAATTTCAAACCCAGTGGAGTGGACAGGCACTCCAGAGATCTAGTGTATGGTTTATAAAAGCTGTCGACCATTTCATAATGGTTGTATTTTTTAAGATAAGATGAGATAAGAAAACCTTTGTTTGTCTCACAATGGAGGAATTCGCAATTTACAGCAGCAAAATTTGGAGGGAAGAAAGTAGAAAAAACGAAGTATTTGCATGCACAAAATAAATATTTGTCTCAGTGAGATAGCTCTGATGAAGGTGGCAAAAGACATTGGCCTGAACCTAGATGCAGGTAAAATCTCAGGCTTAGTTCTGCTGGACCTGAGCATTGCCTTTGTGACAGTCATCTATGTGATCTTATTACAGCGATTAAAACACTCGGTGGGAAACTCTGCTACTGCTCTAAATTGGGTCAAGTCCTATCTTGAGGACAAGAAGTACTTTGCTGAAATTGGTAACTGTGTAAAATGGCTTTGACTTGGGAGGTTCCTCAAGAGTCAATCTTGGGGACACCTATTGTTCAATTTGTACCTGCTTCCATTAGGTCAGCTAGTACGCAGCTATCAATTGTCCGAGCACAACTGTCCAGATGACACTCAGATCTCCACGTCATTGTCAACAATTGAAAGTGAACCTGCAAATTCACGTTGTCAAGGCACAAAACCAATCAGTCTGAGGATGCAAAACAATATTCTATTTAACGTTAGAGTGAAATATAAAGTCACTCCATCCATCTTCTTTCGTGTCTGTCCTCATTATGGCAGCGGTTAGGTCAGAGATAGGTTATGAAAAACTCAGTTAACAAAGAGGACTTACAGATCCAGGCCGTGGGTAGGGGACTTTATCTTCAGAAGGTGTCCAGTGATGCTCAGGTCTCTCTCTGAAGGCAAACGGTCCGTTAAATGCGGCTCGGATGTCATCCATGTGATAGACACACACCGCATAGCCTTTAAACACGGCACTGCAAAAGAAGACTTCGAGTGATCAGTTTGCCTTCATGTCATGAAAAAGAAAAATTGTCTTCCTCACCTCGTTGTGCTAAAAAGGCCAAAGATTTCTGGGTTTTTCCCGTCTTTGTTCTTCAACACATAGACGTCCTCTATAAAACAAAAGTCAGAATTTATTTTGGACAGGAGAACATTTTCTTTAGCATAACTGCGTCAGGTTCTCTGTTTATTTGGTTTTGGAGACAGTTGATATTTCAAACAGGGCAGACATTCTATTCAGGATGTTATGTAATAAGAGAGGCTGTAATATCTAAAGTAGGATCTATATAAGGAACAGATCCAGATTGTCAATTTGACATCAATATGACGTGAACATGAAATAGGCCATTTACGATTTTCAGATGTTCAAATCAGTTTGTGTCTTGTGTGACTTGAGCTTTAATATCAAACAAAGTGTAGTCTGGATCTGATCCTGATTAAACAATTGACAGCAATTTAAATGTAAATTTAAATTTGTATGCAGGTGCAATTGAATAGCTGGAATGCGTGTCATGTTTTACCTGGTTATAACCAGATTATTAATTTTGGACATTTAAATCTGACACAAAAGTATAATGTTTGTTCAACCATATATGTATACCTGTTGATAGTAAAACACTTTCTTCGATGTTGTGTAAAAGTAGCTTTGATGTCAAACTAAGTTATTTATAGATCTCATCCATTTGGGATTTTGCAATTTGAATTGAAGAAAAAGACAAACTTTATAAAATGTTCAGATGCCTACACCTTTGGCATTTTGTGATTTTATTTTGTTCTGTGCTGGAAGCAGTTGTAATTAATCCAAATTGGGCATTTGCCCAAATAATATTTAGGGTAATCGTATTTGACATTTTGATCAAATGCTTAATTATTTGTGAAATCGCATCAAGGAGTACTAATCGTATTTGACATTTTGATCAAATGCTTAATTAGTTGTGAAATCGCATCAAGGTATGTCAGTAGTTGTGCGTGTGTGTACATCTCCCAACTTTGTAACTTGTATAGGTACTGTCTAAACTAGAAAACAATGAGATATACCACATGTCCTCACCAAGTTGATCAAAGTGAGTATCAATGCCATCAGGTCCGGCCACGGAGCAAATGAGTCGAGTTTTCAGAAAGGAGCTCCATCTGTTCACCAGCATCCTCTGTCCTCCTTGATCATTCTGAGAGATGATAGGACACCAAATGATGGATGACCGCACTCTCAGCACTTTTGGCTTTATGATGGATTTTGTCCAGAAAAAGCCCATAACAATATATCAGATCCTTTACCGCGCAAACTCGTCCGACACGGGTGTAGACAGCCTTGTAGAGCCCCTCTGCATCCACCTCACGTTCGGTGAAGAAGAAGTAAACTTTGTCATCATCTTTGTCGTCGTTATCAGGAATAACCGCTGAACCGACAAATCTCGGTTCTGCAGACAGACAAATGTGAAACTAGTTTCTGCTGGAACAAAAGTAAATCAAGGTATGTTGTTGTCTGCACTTCTCGGTATTGTGCACCACGACACCCCCTGTTGGACAGCCACAATTCTCACTCTGAAGGTGTGAATGTGGCTGGCTTTTTGCCCCTGTCTTTTATGTCTACATATGACTGGCAACGGGTCCAGGGTGTATCCTGACCTTTGCCCAACGTCAGCTGGGATAAGCTCCAGCACCGCTCGAACATCATAAATGGTCCAGAAAATGAATGGACGGATGGATATCAACTGACCGTTGAGCTGCTGCCTGTCGTCCCTCTCAGTACGCGTGTAGGTACGGTTGTTGAGTCTACACAAGGCAGCATCGTTCTCCCAGTAGTCTGTGTAGAGGCCGACATACAACTCTCCACCTGAAACAAACAAACAAGCACCAACACTTGTTATGAATCCATGATGGAACATGACCACAAGATGGCGGCATTGAATCTCTTAGAAACAAGCGACTCCAATGTTAAATCTTTTTGGCATAGCGTATGACACTAGGGATTTTACCTCTTGTTCTTACTTACCTGAGAGTGTAGAAGTGCAGGGACTGTTGTGGCTGAACGGACATCGCCCTTTACCGCTTGTAATGCTCTCCTTCAGCAGAGTAAATAGCCTGTCCTGTCAGCACAAAACCACACGCGCATTGTTACACGTCAAAGGCCAAGTATACAGAAAAAGATTTTAAAAATAAGCTGTGTGATTTGGAACATACATAGAAGAAGTGATCTGTGGATAGAAAGTGATGGATGAGCCATCATAAAGGTCAGTTATATATCACCACTTCTAACAAGAAGGCGTACGTAGGAATAGTTTTAAAATTTGTATTATTGATATTTTATGTTAAAAAAGTGCTTTGTTACAGCTGCAGTTGATGTGAAAGATGTAATGTATTGTGTGTGTGTGTGTGTGTGTGTGTGTGTGTGTGTGTGTGTGTGTGTGTGTGTGTGTGTGTGTAAAATATGAGTTCAACACTACTGATGTCGAAGCTCTGAAATCCAGGTGGCACTCACACAAACAAAACCATCGATTCACAGCCTGCATTTTTCCAACCATCACCGGTGGTGCCGAATTGTCATTGATTTATGTGGTCCTGGAAGCCCGCTGTGCTGTGAATACGGCCTCTCAAATGACTGTAACAAAGGCCAGCTCCAGTTCACCACTCACCAAACAAACAAGACCCTCACTCACGTTCACACCTTTAATTCATTTATCATTCGTGTTTTTCTGAAATGTGGAGAGGAAAAAAAGAAGGTCCAGGAGATGAACGAGCAAATTTGACAGCCGAGATTTGACCTCAGAACCACCTGGCTGTAAGGGAAACTTGTTTACCGCATTGCTGCACCATGCCGCCCACTTTGATATTCGATTGCTTGTTTAATGGAAACTGGACATAAGACATGCAAGCTGCGAATGAAGCATCCAAAGAAAATAGGCAATTGCAGCTACTGGTAAGTGGAAACTGAGGAGCTCAGTACTGCAAGGACTCACCTTTCCAGTGTGTCCAACATGTACCCAGGCGCAAATAGGGTTAAAGGATGCCGTCCCACAGACCAAGAGATGGGTCTGGTTGTATTGTTGCAAAACCTTGATGTAGTTTGCGCACTCCATCTGTTGGAAGAATTTGGACAAATACATCACGGGGGTGACGACATTGCATCATGGGGCTGTGTGGTGGAGAAAAGTGTCATGGAAAAATGCCAGCTGTTTACTGCATTATCAATCATGTCAATAGGGCAGGTGAACCAGAGGTCAGTGAGCTGGAACCTTGATTGCGCTACTCTTCATAACCTACTCAACGTATGGTGATTTACCAAGACAATTCGGTAATATGTACTTATTGACATACTTTTTCCCGGCCCTTCCTCAGGCATTCTTCGATTTGGAGTTCAGAACTGGCCCACTGGATCTGGAAAATAGTAAAGAGAACAAAAGAACAGTACAGCAATTATTGGCATTATTCAAAGTATGACATCAGTTTTATACTTGGGAGTCAAAATACTACCACTTCAATGTTTGAACATGCACATCCAAGCAGGTCACATGATCCAGTTACGGGTTTAAGAGTTCATTAGTCTTGGCTCCGGACTACCTCTCTGTGCTGCGTGTTAACCTGGTCCAGGCTGAGGGAGAATAGAGCATTCTTGGCCCCGACATAAAGCCTCTCGTGGCCCTCGTCCAGCAGCATGGTCTGGGGCTGAAGAGGCACTCCATTGCCCTGGAACACCCACGTCCTGTTTAACTGCCAAAGTTCTGTCGCGATAATATCAACACGAGACACTGAGGATTAACAAATATGATTATGGTAACGCCGCATCGGCGGTTTGTATTATATTTGAAATAGTGCAAAAGTTCCCATGCCCAGGTTAGATATGGTTTACTGAATTTAAGAATTAATCGCCTTGTTCTGTCGATATCCATTCACTACATCACTGATTCATGCTTTAAAGTTTGTTGTGATGAGTGCAATTTAAAATACAAGACTTTCAATCAAAGATGACTGTGACTTTTTGAGATGTCAGACTGTCGTTTGCTGAATATTTTTATTTTAGTTTTTATACTTTGGAATGTCATGAAATGGCTTTAAAAAAATTGTTTTTTTACTTCCCAGTGATCTCTTTGGTTGTGTAATTCTGCTGCCTGTATTTGTTTGACATATAATTTGGGGATCAAGGCTGCCCCCAAAATTGGAGACAGCGCGAGTACATTTTCCATCTACTGGCACATCTACTGATTTATTTTTTTTTTGTTTTGGCAAACTTCTGCTCGCGAAGTTATTAACAGTCATACCCAGGAATGCAACTGTAGAGTACAAATACGCTACAAATGAAATAATCACCAAAACATAAAGTATTATATCATCAATATACCGCATCTGACAAGGGCACCACAAAAAAAGCTTACATGTCCGACCCTGCATAACTTTAACAACGAATGATAGCTCACAGGAGTATCAGTGCCTAGTTCCCCCCCCATATACATATGGAGACAGACAACCGTTTATACTCAGATTTGCACTGTCTTTGAGCTGAACCTGAACCAACGCTGCCTGCAACTAAGTCAGGACGAATCCAGTTCAATTGCAAATTTTGGGCTCTCATGTCAAACTCTTGCACCATGTTTTCTGAGAAAAACTCATGAATATTTACTTTACAAATCAATTTAGAGTGTGCACCCCTAAAATTTTAGGGGTGGTTGTGTTCTCAGTAAAAATGAATAAATAAATAATAATAATAACAATCATCATCATCATCATCACAAACTGTAGCCCAGAATCCTGCAATCCAATCGCATGTTTGTTTCCTGTTAAAAAAAAAAAAAAAGAAAAAGATCTGTCAATCAAATTTTGAGTTAGCACAATCTGGTAAGCATACACTGACGTCATCATTTTCAGGACATTTCATTGGATACTCAATTGTAAGTGACATCACGTGCTGCTCGCACAAAGCTCATGACACTATAAAGTGGAACTTGACTTTTAAATGTTTAATCTCACTCGCCTCCTACCGTCAGATGGATATCTGTCCTAAAGGAATACCAACTTGTAAATGTGGCCCATCTGTTGGAACGTTAGCGATAAAGCCTCAATGGCTATACCGTATGTCTGGACCATGAACACAAGGGAAATAAAAGAGGATGGGTTCTGCTCTTTTATTATATTACAGTTCGTCAATTTTGGTGAGTAAATGCTTTACTTTAACATTTCATTTTGTTGCTTCCTGCTGCAAAGTGCTCAATAAATAAAGCTGTGTTGAGTTGATTGTGACTATATTAGATCACAGCTGGTGATGATACATCATCCAGAGAGTTCTTTTGTTTATGACCGATGTCGTTTTTTTAAAAATCTCATATGCAATTTATATATCTTTTATAGTTATGATTTTTATTTTATTTTTTTATCTTGTAGAAACCCCCCCCTCCTCCCCTATTATATCATCAATATACCGCATCTGACAAGGGCACCACAAAAAAAGCTTACATGTCCGACCCTGCATAACTTTAACAACGAATGATAGCTCACAGGAGTATCAGTGCCTAGTTCCCCCCCCATATACATATGGAGACAGACAACCGTTTATACTCAGATTTGCACTGTCTTTGAGCTGAACCTGAACCAACGCTGCCTGCAACTAAGTCAGGACGAATCCAGTTCAATTGCAAATTTTGGGCTCTCATGTCAAACTCTTGCACCATGTTTTCTGAGAAAAACTCATGAATATTTACTTTACAAATCAATTTAGAGTGTGCACCCCTAAAATTTTAGGGGTGGTTGTGTTCTCAGTAAAAATGAATAAATAAATAATAATAATAACAATCATCATCATCATCATCACAAACTGTAGCCCAGAATCCTGCAATCCAATCGCATGTTTGTTTCCTGTTAAAAAAAAAAAAAAAAGAAAAAGATCTGTCAATCAAATTTTGAGTTAGCACAATCTGGTAAGCATACACTGACGTCATCATTTTCAGGACATTTCATTGGATACTCAATTGTAAGTGACATCACGTGCTGCTCGCACAAAGCTCATGACACTATAAAGTGGAACTTGACTTTTAAATGTTTAATCTCACTCGCCTCCTACCGTCAGATGGATATCTGTCCTAAAGGAATACCAACTTGTAAATGTGGCCCATCTGTTGGAACGTTAGCGATAAAGCCTCAATGGCTATACCGTATGTCTGGACCATGAACACAAGGGAAATAAAAGAGGATGGGTTCTGCTCTTTTATTATATTACAGTTCGTCAATTTTGGTGAGTAAATGCTTTACTTTAACATTTCATTTTGTTGCTTCCTGCTGCAAAGTGCTCTATAAATAAAGCTGTGTTGAGTTGATTGTGACTATATTAGATCACAGCTGGTGATGATACATCATCCAGAGAGTTCTTTTGTTTATGACCGATGTCGTTTTTTTAAAAATCTCATATGCAATTTATATATCTTTTATAGTTATGATTTTTATTTTATTTTTTTATCTTGTAGAAACCCCCCCCTCCTCCCCCCCCCACACACACACACACATGCACCCACAGTGTGTAACCACATCGGTGAAATATTGTTCACGAGTGTACAGATATGAATGATAGATAAGATTGCCTGGGTCACATCTCCACATATGTGGCATATGTTTTAAATTCAACATCTTCCCCGAAGAATTGCCCACAGTTCTAGCAAAGGGGTATCTTTATATCCTGTCACTTCCTCCCATGTGGAAACCCTTTTGCTCTCAAGTGTGTCACATAATGCATCAATCCTCCAGTCATACACTGATAATCCAAGCTATGCAGTATGATGGTGTGTTATTAAGGAGGGGGAGAATGAGTTGCTTTTATTTTTTTGAAGGTAGAATTTTATGCTAACGTGGATTTGTCGAGGTCTTGGTTTACCAAACTTAGGGAAGGTTTAAACATTGATATATTTTTATAGTTCACACGATGGAAAGTTACTGATCATCAAACAGGTGCAAAACGTCATGGAAAAGTGTTTGCTGATGTAAAAAGGCATTGTAGGCATTGTTCCCTTTCAGCTGCGAGCGTGACATGGATTGACATCGCTCACCATGGAATGTTCAGGGAGTTTGTGTGAATGCTCGGTTCCATGGAAAATTTGGTTGTCGGTGTAATATACAGTGTATGTCAATTTTCTGGCAACGTGCAATATCTTTGCAAGTTTTGGACCTCACAACGTATGGGAAGGAGCATACATGTGGATGAGAACACTCCCAACTGCATAAATTGAGTGGAGCGCCGCTCATGTGTTCAATATGCACAAAAGTGGATGCGTGCGCACGTGCGTCAGATGATCTGATTAAGCTTGGCAGGCCGTTCCGCTAAACATGCTCTCCATGTGCTGCATGGGCACAGGGTGAAAATCAGCAGAAATACTTCCATGACTTTGAAGGTGAAGAGATTGAAAAGAAGTGATGCTGAGTCCAATGTGCTTCCTGCGAGTCTCAATAGCCCTTTGTTTGAAATAACTGAATTAACAAATAAATAAAGCTTTCATTGTTCCCAAAAGGCCTGAACCAGGCGTCCATGTGAAGGGAAAATGGGTGACCTGGTATGTGTTAAATTTTAAATCATTTTCACTGGCAGGAAGGGATTTCATTTAAGCACGGGCCATGACCAGTCCTTAGACACCAGCACTCAATAAATGGATTTTAATTACTTCCGTTCTGGTGTGAGTGCATGTTATGCAGGGTTACACAAAAAAGAGTGTTGGCCTCGGTGGAGCTATGTGTGAAATAACTTCACAAAATAAGTCACCATATGATATCACAAAACGTTGCCAAAAATATCGCGACACAGCCAAAAATAGAAGCATCTACAATACATCATGACATATTTCATCACTGTCAAGCGGCGGTGTTGTAGAAACCTTTTTTTTTTCCCCCAAATTTCCGATGGCCACCCCCTCAGGGATTGACGATAAGTGTTTTTCCCGCTGGGAGTATATGGATATTTATTGCTGGTGCATAGATACAGTATCAAAACAGCCAGCAAAATAATACAGCCGTCTCTTTCTATTATCCAACCCATACTATCGGCCTATTTGAAATATATTATATTAGATGCTGAATCCAAAATCTTTGCGGGTGAGCGAATCAGAAGCCAACCCGAGAACCCCGACTCTACTATAGGTGTAAAAGCACCCTGACATATTTAATTTTGACCGTAGCTTCCGTACTGATCTGCCGGATGTGTTTCTAATCCATTAAATTGTTCTGGTAGAACGATAATCCGTGTCAATTTGAGCAAGATCATTTTAGAATAGTGAGCATTAAGCACCTAGAAACCTCTGCTTAATCTGCTGTACTTGCACTAAATGTCTCACTTATGTGGATCACAACAATGGGGGATCTTGTTCTGAGGTCTTGCTACCTGCTGAGGCTGCATGGGCTAATTGCTGAATTTTCTTTCCTATCGTCTGTATATTTTAGTGAAACTCAATCATGGGCATAGATGCAGGAGACCTTTATCCCATTTTCATATTTTAACCACAGGAAAATCCCATCACCATTTGTTTAAAATAGGATTAGGTTTCCACAGTGGAGTAGATGAGTGCAAGTAGTACTTTGTTGCGATTAAGGAATAAATGTTGGAAAAACAAGAACTGTTTGTTTGAGTAGGACTGGGTCTGGAATTGCTGGGTGCTAGCGATTTTGGGTGGTGTGGCAAGTAGTCATATGCGCTCCCTGTAATTGTCTAATCAGCACACAGGCAGACTCGCATCTCTTGTGGTCACTTCTCAGTTAGACGGAACTTGGCTGAAAGAGTGCATTCCATTCTGACATTTGAGTGTCAGTCTTGCTCACAAAACAAGGAACTCCTTTTTTGTTGTGCAGTCAAAATCTGCTAGCACTTATTTAGGTGACAGACTTTGACGGCTATTTAAAGTGAAGCCTAAAACGGCACGCGTGCCAAAAACGCTCGCTCGTCCACTTCTCACGTGTCTTGTTCAATAACGTCAATGGGATAATTGCCAATGACGTACCCACACGGGGAGAAAGCAGGGAAATAAATGATCATGGGACATGAGAAGGGTGAGCAATGCAAGAAACTGAAATGAACGAACATGGAGAAAGACAAGTAAAACAAAACAAAGAAGTGGCAGGGGTGGAGGTACATGGTGGCTAGGTTGTGGCTGTGGCTACCCCATGTCATTCTT
The DNA here is from genome assembly GCF_001891065.2 of Hippocampus comes. Lineage (NCBI taxonomy): Eukaryota > Metazoa > Chordata > Actinopteri > Syngnathiformes > Syngnathidae > Hippocampus > Hippocampus comes. The sequence continues at coordinate 2,527,291 of NW_017805841.1, read as the reverse complement.
TGGCCACCCCGGTGGCCAGCCCCACAGCCGGGAGAAAATTTCAATATCTGTGATTTTTTCTGGCATTTTCACATGGTTGCAGTATTTATTCTTAGACCTTGATACACTGGCGCAAGTTACTTACAATGACTGCATATTTAAAGAATAAATAATCAATACATCTGAATGCAATTTCGAAAATAATTAAAAAAAAACATTTAGATTCTTACAGTCAACATCAATCAAAATCCTTACATTCACCACACAGCAAGCAACGTATAAAGCAACATTTAGAATTGTGAAGAGTGAAGAGATTTTTTTTTTGTCATTGTGCTTACATGAATTGATCAAATGAGCCATATGAGATCTGAAAAATGAAAAAACCGTCGGTTAGAATTGATCACTGTGATGGGCTTTTAGCTAGCGAACAGAATGAGCTAAAGGAGATTCTGAGGTAGTAAGAAAAAAAAATCGAAGTAATAGCAAAGAAAATTGGATTATATACAGTAGTACATTATGCTCAGCAAAATGTTGCTTGATCCTGTTTGAGTATGGTTGTGATGGGCATTGATCTGATCATGTGTGAATGTTCTTTCATGAAACCTGACTGTGGATGGTAAGATAAACAATAACGCACGCACACACATACGCCCGAGCCAACCTTCACTGAGGTTTTTGTGTCACCCTGGCCATGCCACCGAAAAATTTTTGGTTAACAAGAATAACAAGAAATGAATGGACAACGAAGGGAGAGAAAAAAGGGATGAAAGTACAAAAATGTTATCAAGTGAGGGGTCAAAGAAAGGAATATATGTCACACTTTAAATAGTAAACTAACTTGCTTATGGATCCGGAAGTATACACTGATCGTCCCCAGAGATTATGTGAGGCTGAGCTACCAGGCTACTTTGAAGGAGCATAATAATACATTACATCACATGTATAAATGACTTTTCATTGAGCTAAAGTCTCAAAGTGCTACAAAGCATGCTAAAAATCAGCTCAAACAATGAAACAATAAAAAACAAATTTGAGAAAATAAAACCTTATTAACGGAAGTTTGGACAAGCTTGATAGAAAGAAAAAAAGTCTTTGGGCCCTTTTTAAAAGAGTCCAGAGGCTGAGCATTCCTTAGATGCTCAGGGAAGGCCGCTCCAGATGCGGTGGGCCGTGGAATTTTGTAAACGCCCTGTCTCCCATGGTTCGTAGATTTGTTTGGGGATGGTGGAGGAGGTTGGTGCCACGAGACCAGAGGTGCCGAGAGAATGTGTGCAGGGTGAGGAAGTCTTTGAGGTAGAGTGGGGCATTACCATGGAGGCAGACGTGAATTAGGATTGCCATTTTCAAGTAAATGCTGGATGTTATGAGGAGCCATTGGAGAGTCTGAATAACAGCGGTGATGTGTTCATGTTTACGGATTTTCATAAGTATCCGAGCAGCATTGTTCTGGATTAATGTAAGGTTTTTTTTTTTTTTGTATCAATGAGCAAACTAGTGCAGTAATCAATCCTGGAGGAAACAAGGGCATGAATGAGTTTCTCAGCATCAGCAAAAGACATAAAAGGGGAGAGCTTGGAAATATTCTTGAGATCGATGAAACAGGTTTTGTTCAAATGTTTGATGTGAATACCAAAGGTCAGATGTGGGCAGAGCTTTACACCAAGATTGGTTACAAGTGTGTGATGTCTTGACCAGAAAAAGAAACGGTGCTTTTGTTGGATGATTGGACCGGATTGGAGTATGCGTCTTTGCATTCTATATCTAATAAATGCAATAAAAGCAATTCAGTCAGAGGACGATGCTCATGACTGAGTGTATAATTGGAGCTGTTCCAGTAGTTGAAAAGCGAGTGAAGCGGCCGCTGTTTGTCACCGCACATGCAAGCGCATCACTTCAATGGATATCAAGACCTACATATGTCAAATGAATAAAACAAATGATTCAAACTCTAACTCATCATTGCCACCAATAAAATGACAGCAGTTGTTGTGAGCGCCGCTTTCAGAAAAACGCCAAGACACCAGCACGAGTCTACATCCGCACGGTCACGCGGCCATCACCAGCGAAGCACGAAAGTAGTTAATTGAATCAAAACACGCAATATGATGGTTCACCTTCAAGAGGCGATATTCCTGAGTGCGGCCTCTTGAGCGGGGAGGACGAAAGACATCTTTAAGTCTCTGGGAGACTGCGTGCACTGGCAGATTTGTCAGGGAAAGCTCTCATTCCAACATTGCTCCACCCAGAGTTCGTACATTTCATGAAGGTGCATTAAGTGGCAGAGGATTGGGAGGATCTGCGTAGCCAAAAATGTGCGCAGCAGCAGCGTACTTTTTCTGACTTAAGAATATGACCCAAAATAAAGAAGAAAGGAAAATGGAGGAAAAGAACAAAAGGAAGTGATTGCACCACCTTTTTTTTTTTTTAGAAATGACTAGCCATTTATTTTAACGAAGTTAAGCAACAATTTTGATCCACGGCATGAGCAGTTCTTCAGGTTGGCGGTCGGAGTTTTGAAACTGGGAACCGGAATTTCAAAAGATGAATGATTATGGGAGTATCAGAGTATTAGTCCTGGTTTCAATGTTTCTCGATGACTCGATTGCCAACCTTCTGTATGACAGAGATCCACTGCAATCCATTTTGATTGTTGAAATCGATGCGGGGGCAAATTATTGGAACAAAGACCAAATGATGTGGACAGTGCTTGAGTCTGGGCGCTGCCTGGTGCTTGGGACCTCATAAAAAGAAGGCAAGGAACTGGAAACTCTGAAAAGAAAGGGAAGGATGCCAGGAGGAAATAGGTCAGGAAGTACGAATGAAACACAGCAATGAGAGAAAGAAATGGAGGATGAACCAAATAAATACGGGGAAAATTAAAAAAGGGAAAAAATGCAGTAAATCCCTTCCTTCCAAGACAAAAATGCTTAGCAAAAGAATGTTTTATGGTGCGTTGAACTCATTGCTATGATTAACATGACGGCACTTTTAATTTAAAACACAACAGGTGTGCGCCGCAATCACACTGCTCGGTCTCTCCTGTTATTATGTGCAGCTGTAGCCGCGTCTTGAACTGATGAAAAGGCAATGAGGGGGATTTCTGCATCTCTTTTCCCTGCGCTTCCTTCTCAAACTTTGCTTCCTGTCATCCAAAGCCAGTGAGGACTTTCTTTGCCACGAGCTAGAGACTTGAGAGGAGGTGGCGGAGGGTTTTCCACAGTTGGCCGGGATCCCACATCAAATGGAAAGTGCGTAGGGAAAAAAAAAAGGCTTTCCCCCCAAGGCGGACACTTTCATCCGATATGCGGTGAAAGAAGATGCAGACGATTCGGAGCTCTTCAATCCAAATAAACATTTGCATTTGTCTGGAGTTTGCATGGAAACACTGAGACTACAACGTGCTTGCCAGTGAGCAACCTACTTTTTCATTCGCACTTCTCTCAGCGGACGGGGTGGAGGGATTTGAGGCACATAAACTAGGAGATCATAAAATCGAACTTTCACTCATCATTTCATCCACTTAAAAGCTTGTTTAATGCCAGAATTAAAATGAGCAAACTTTTTATGGAGTTTACTCACTGACTGAATGTCTGCTGGAAGACAAACAGGACCTGAAGACAGGGTGGAATGAGACAAACTCGGGCTATTCTGGAGGCCTGAGCATAAATGTGGTGTCCTGCAGAGGTCACCGCGTGTGTGTTGGGTTGCCATTATCGGCAAACAACCTTGTGCTCAGGAATCCCGCTTGTGTTTGTACGTGTGGTTGTGAGTGATGTCACATTGTGAGATTATTAGCCCATCCCAGTCGGATTCCTTTCATCACATTTTTTGAAACGACTAACTAATCTCAACCTATCTCTTGCTTGTCCACGATGTCAGTGTCCAAACCAGAATGAATGTAATAATGGCTTTCCTGTGACAAACGATAATGTTCATTTTATGTCCCTTTCAGTTGTACCAGTGGGTCGTAAATCAAATTACCGTATTTTCCACACTATAAGGAGCTTTGGCGTATAAGGCACACTTTCAATGAATGGCGTCTTTTCAAACTGTTTTCATATATATGGTGCACCGCATTATAAGGCGCATAGAATAGAAGCAACAATGGTTGCGTTATGCATCCACTAGCTGGAGCTACACTAAAGGGAAGACAATACAATCCAGATTTATTTATATAGTGCTTTCACAACCGCTACAGCTCTAACAAAGCGCTTGACAGAACATTTAAAATACTACATCCAAGAAATCCTAATATTGAGCCATATATAAGGCACAATGGATTATAAGGCGCATTATCGGCTTTTCATCAAATTCAATGCTTTTAGGTGTGCCTTATAGTGCAGAAAATATGGCACATGTTTCAACAAAGCTCAAGAGAGCATTGAATTTTTCATTGCAATAAGCGACCAACATCAAACGGGTAATTAAGTCGCCGAAGTTCAACATGCAGCGTTTGACTCATTTTCACCATTTTGTGAGTCTTCGGAACAAAGCGAATGAGAGGGAAATATACTATTTTTGCAGGACGTGTCTGGCAGTCTATTGGTTGCTTGGCGGCACTCTTTCATTATATAAAGTCGAAAATGTCACAGAGAGACAAATTGTCATCAAGCGGAAATACAAGATTGATTCAGCCAGTTCTAGATTAGGCTGCTTTTAAAGAAGATGAAAGAAGAGATTTCCCCAAAAGTAAGAGTCACCAGATTTTCATTTTGTTCCCTCATTCATATGTACACTATGTTCTGTAAAACGGGGATAGGTGCAGTTAATTTGTGTTCCTAATCCAAGTTAAATGCCCTTATCCTCTTCACAGCCAAAAAGTATGTTGTTAAACTCAGTCGTCAAGGGTCCAAAACCAGTTGAGGGTACCAGCCGTTGTACACCGTTGTGCTCTCTTCGGGAGTGCAAATGTAGTCTGTGAAGGCTGGAGTAATTTTGCCTTCACACCGTGGTCCACTTGTTTTTTTTCACGGGGAAAAGGTCAAACAGAACATTGGAGCTTCGCCAGCTGCCTCCCCCCATGACACCTGATTAATGAACATGCATACACAGAGGGAGGGCAACTGTTCCGTGATACACACAGAAACAAATGAGGCAGAGAGATGTAAACCAAGGGAGGTGTGCTGAATATATCATTTTGCCTTTGACATCCCTAGGAAGTGAGACTCAAATGTCAAACTTCCATTTTGCCAGAAGTTAACATGTACCATTCAGATTTATTTGACTTCACTTCATCTTCTATACTGTATTTATTTAAAAAAAAAAAAAACAATAAAAAAAAAAATCAGATCCTCTATTGATTTGAAGAACGCCACACAGGCATTCCCCGTCCTGGAGCAAAGTGGATGCCTCATTATTTTCAAAGCTACATGTCATTTTGTCGGCAGTGGCAAGTCTGAAATTACAGCTCAAAGAGGCAGGCAGGCTTTCTTCCACGATAATTACTACCTGACTAATCACTAATCTCAGCCTATTGTAACCAAGCATAATCGTTTACTCTGCTTGATGACATGTCATGCAATGTTTAACTTGAAAGATAAACTGCGCATGAGGTATGAAATCCTGACCAAACCATTTGTGACAAGCCGGCATTATTTCTATATCCTGCCTTAGAATTGAATTTCTGAGTGCGATACAGTATCTGTTTGAGGCAGATATCGCGGCAGGACATACTGGCTTAGTGTTGCCATGGTCACATGGACATCCATTTGTTGTGTGGCCCTTTGGGCGGGGTGCGCAGTCAATGAATTCAAAGACACTGCTGGAGTAAATAAAAACACCAAACCTTCAGCAGCATATTAACGAGGCCAGAGACAACATGTGTAAAATGCTGCATTACCCAACCCTGACCAGCTAACTGGCAGCTTGCAATAACCCTGTCAGATGCTCCATGTGAAACGTTTCATTATCATCACAATTTATGACTCTTGGGGGGGGGGGGGGGAACAACAAAAAAAAATCTTAG
>NW_017805841.1:2520093-2521220 GCF_001891065.2 Hippocampus comes | reverse complement strand
TGTAGATGCGACGTCGTCAAATATTAGGGTTAGCTTCTGCTCTAAATATAGTGTGGAATCTTGGATGTTTTCTTACACCGTATGATTGATGTAGAAACTTGGAATGTCAACGGTTTTGCGGTTATCTCAAATGAATCTGTCTCAAAACACATTGAGAAAGAAACGATGGAGATAACAGTGAACGTGAACATGCAAGGCATGCAATTATTTGTTTGCTCACAAGGTCATCCAACACAGATATGCAGATCTGCCCCGAGGAATTCATGTGCAGAAGCCGACAGAAACTTGATGATTCTGATTCGTCCAAGCGCGTGACACGTACAAGGTTTCACTGCTCTGACAGTACGGTACAAAGATTCTCAGCGCGTAGAATCAATCAAAACTGTACAGTTAATTGTCTTTGGAGACCTTTCGCCTCTTGTCCGAACTGCCTTGGTTCATACATAGAGGCTAGGTCAGACTGATGTGAAAGCCCAACTGTTTGGTATCTTAACTTTTTTGGGATGCAAAATAAAAGCCGTTAAGGTGGATTCATCCTCTTTAATATTCCTGTCATTTATAAGAATAGCTGAAGAAGCACTTGAAGCCCAAAAGGACTGTGTTGTTTGTTTATTCAGTGGCACCTAACTTTATTGAGTCTCTTTGGAAAGGATAAAAGGACTGCGTTGTTTGTGGGAGAAAGACGGTTTGGGAAGCACCCTCCTCTGTTTTAGAAATGGTTTCACCACCTAAACATAGATGGTCTATTTTGTAAATCGCTCCAATTCAAGTACAAATATTCCCTCCACAATAGTCTTGTCCATCATTCGCAGAGCTGACACCGGATCCATCCACACAAGTTATGATAGCAGATGTTATTGTAATATTTTTCTATATGCTGAGGGAGAACGTTTGGATCTCATCTCAGCACACTCCCCTGAACTGCATCCAAGCCACCAGCTTACGAAAAAGTCAGGTCTCCCTGCGTGCATGAGTGGGATTTTTCAACTTGGGGAAAATATACAGTAGGCATCCACTTACAGACCGCAGCAATGAGCAATGGATCCAGACACAGACAAACACACACACACACACACACACACACACACACACACACACACACACACACACACACACACACACACACA
>NW_017805841.1:2462473-2519475 GCF_001891065.2 Hippocampus comes | reverse complement strand
AACAACAAAAAAAGAACTGATGCAGTCTCGAATATTTGCAATTGCTCTTCTAATTCAGAGTGCTCAAAGTAGAGCAAAATAAATCGTGAACTAACGGAAAGTAAGGAGCAGGATACAGTAAGCGTTTGAGGAGGGTTAGATGCTACGTCGTCAAATATTAGGGTTAGCTTCTGCTCTAAATATAGTGTGGAATCTTGGATGTTTTCTTACACTGGGGGGGGGGGGGGGGGGGGGGGCAACAACAAAAAAAGAACTGATGCAGTCTCGAATATTTGCAATTGCTCTTCTAATTCAGAGTGCTCAAAGTAGAGCAAAATAAATCGTGAACTAACGGAAAGTAAGGAGCAGGATACAGTAAGCGTTTGAGGAGGGTTAGATGCTACGTCGTCAAATATTAGGGTTAGCTTCTGCTCTAAATATAGTGTGGAATCTTGGATGTTTTCTTACACCGTATGATTGATGTAGAAACTTGGAATGTCAACGGTTTTGCGGTTATCTCAAATGAATCTGTCTCAAAACACATTGAGAAAGAAACGATGGAGATAACAGTGAACGTGAACATGCAAGGCATGCAATTATTTGTTTGCTCACAAGGTCATCCAACACAGATATGCAGATCTGCCCCGAGGAATTCATGTGCAGAAGCCGACAGAAACTTGATGATTCTGATTCGTCCAAGCGCGTGACACGTACAAGGTTTCACTGCTCTGACAGTACGGTACAAAGATTCTCAGCGCGTAGAATCAATCAAAACTGTACAGTTAATTGTCTTTGGAGACCTTTCGCCTCTTGTCCGAACTGCCTTGGTTCATACATAGAGGCTAGGTCAGACTGATGTGAAAGCCCAACTGTTTGGTATCTTAACTTTTTTGGGATGCAAAATAAAAGCCGTTAAGGTGGATTCATCCTCTTTAATATTCCTCTCATTTATAAGAATAGCTGAAGAAGCACTTGAAGCCCAAAAGGACTGTGTTGTTTGTTTATTCAGTGGCACCTAACTTTATTGAGTCTCTTTGGAAAGGATAAAAGGACTGCGTTGTTTGTGGGAGAAAGACGGTTTGGGAAGCACCCTCCTCTGTTTTAGAAATGGTTTCACCACCTAAACATAGATGGTCTATTTTGTAAATCGCTCCAATTCAAGTACAAATATTCCCTCCACAATAGTCTTGTCCATCATTCGCAGAGCTGACACCGGATCCATCCACACAAGTTATGATAGCAGATGTTATTGTAATATTTTTCTATATGCTGAGGGAGAACGTTTGGATCTCATCTCAGCACACTCCCCTGAACTGCATCCAAGCCACCAGCTTACGAAAAAGTCAGGTCTCCCTGCGTGCATGAGTGGGATTTTTCAACTTGGGGAAAATATACAGTAGGCATCCACTTACAGACCGCAGCAATGAGCAATGGATCCAGACACAGACAAACACACACACACACACACACACACACACACACACACACACACACACACACACACACACACACACACAAACAACAACAACAACTCAGTCTCCGTGAAGCTAAGCCAGACATTGCAGTTTGGGTTGTTTACTAAAGAGCATGTGAATGTAGCTGACAGCGATCATCAATCTTGTGTTATGAGCAGAGGCTTGTTTATGTCTGTTTTCCTTTTTGACAACAGTGGAAGACATTTTTGGCACAGTGGATCAAAGACACTTTCATATAGCATGCACACACTGCTTACACATTATGATACTGACCTAAATTTGAAGAATAAGTAGGCTAAACGTCACCACTGGAACTGGGGACTGAACTTCACATCCTTTACAAATTCAAACTCACACCCAGACTTTGCTTCATCCAAGAGTATCGGAGATGGCGCCGTGTCTGGGATTTCAACAGGTACAGCTTTACATGCAACCAAATGCTTTGTTTGTGAACATAGCTGCAACTAATACAGTCTGTGCATATTGTGGTGAGCTAAACTGGCATCCATGAAATGCTTACTTAAGATATTAGTCTAGCTTCTTAAGATGATGTAGCTAGATAAAAGACAGCTAAAGATTGAGAGTAACAGATAAAGCTTAACCTGAGCAGATGAAGACTGGACAGCTGCGGGAGCAAGACTTGTAAAATAAATATATCGAAAGAAATCCTGGCCCCGCCTTCCCAAATTCAATTTCAGACCAAAATTAACTCGATGGCATGTAACCTGACTATGATTTTTCTTCTTGTTTCCAGGAGAAGCCAGAGCTCTCTGCCCTTGAGGAGCTATTTGAAATATGACGAGAACATTCTTCAGCATCACAGAGAAGGTTCAAGATGAGGTATAGCTTTACAAAGGTCTGCCATCTACTTAAGTGAATCCAGTGAGCAGGTTATTGGAATGTGAGGGATACTCTGCCAATGCTATCAAACATGACGACGAGATATAGTGTGCAAGAATCATCCCCACTTTCAGAGCATATACATTTTCCACTCTGACAACACCGTCTGCCAGGAGTGGGCTTGTTTGTCCAGGGAAAGCAGACATTCTTGTGAAGGAGAAGAAAAACTGCCAATTAGACACTGACCTGACACTCACAATTCTTCTTTTGCACTGGAAATTGTTTGACTTGATGTAGGAAAAGTGCTTTAAGTGGAAAAAAAAATCAAAGCTATTAAAAAAAAAAAACCCATTATGTAACACACTGTGTCGTAATTTTCTGTTTGTTAGATATTGATCATATCAACTGGTACGGGTTCCAGTACGAAAAACCTGCGGCACTAGAAATCATGCTCGGTTCCTGACGTTTTTCTTTTGTTCGGTTTATAGTTATAACCTAGAAGTGTTTTTTTTTTTTTTTATAAAATGCTTACTGTATATTTGATATGACTAGAATTTTGTGGTAACCTCGATGATACGTTATGACTTGCATACAGTATGAATTTGTCTTAAGGAAGGGAACATTGTTTTAATAGAGGGCTGCTGTACTTGTCTTACACTCACTTTTTAGACCTATTTACAATTGCCTGACCCCCACCTCTATGCAAAAGTCAACACGAATCATGCAGCACAGATGAATAAACATTGCACTGCTTCACAGAGGTAACTACTGACTCCCATTTTTTTTTCTTATAAAAAAGTCCAACAGCGTTTTGTGTTTATAAGTTATTGACCGTTCAAATTCCACACCTATATCCAACCATGACTAACAGGCTTATGTGGAATTACCCCTCTGTTGCTATAGCGATCAAAGAAATGTGTGAGAAAATGACAGTATTTACTCTGCAAAGATTAAATACCGCATCATCATCACTGTCACCAAGTGAACCAGATCGTTTGTAATGCATATCATAAAGTACGCAAGCACATCTACCTTCATTCCCATTGTTAATTACCTCCTCCACTGTGGAATTAAAGACAGCCTTGTTGTGGATTCTCCGCCCTAATGGCTGTACAATACAAACAAGCAGCTGCTTCTTTATTGGATCAAGGGATGAAAACGGATAAGCGACACAATATATGTATGTCAGCGTAGGAATAAGTCTTATGAGGAACACGTTGAGATGACAATCTAGGGTTTCATTTTGCGGAACCAAGTGTGACTCACGGCGGCCGTGGATTTCACTTCCTTTCTTCTTACAACTTGTTTGATCTTGTGAGCAGTGGAATGGGTCACTTTGCATGCCAACCTACTTGAGTAATTGGGGTGCAATGGGGAAATCCGAAATCTTCAACTTTGTGAGAGGATCAGTAAAGGGTTTTTCAATTGCCTTGCTCGGAAATTTTAACAGACATTGTCCGTAGGCGGGCGGCACGATAGTCGACTGGTTAGCACGTCCACCTCACAGTGTGGAGGTTAGATTCTGGATCCGTTCTTCCCATGTGGAGCTTGCATGTTCTCCCCGTGCCTGCGTAGGTTTTCTCCGTGTACTCCGGTTTCCTCCCACATTCCCAAAACATGCATGGCAAGTCAATGAAACACTCTAAATTGAGTGTGAGTGTGAGAGTGAATGGTTGTTTGTCAACCAGTTCAGGGTAGCCCCCGCCTACTGTCTGAAGACAGCTGGGATAGGCTCCAGCACGCCCGCGACCCTTGTGAGGATAAGCGGATTAGAGAATAGATGGAAGGATGGATGGATGGATAAATGGATGGATGGATGGATGTCTGTAGGCTTTGATGTAGCCCGAGAATTATTACAGGAATTCACCAGCATTTTCAAACCCTCACTTCTATTGAGAAGTTTTTATTTGTTCTTGGAAGGCCGTAAGTCAAGAAGGTGGATGCAAAATTCTATTAAATGTACAGTGCTTAACAAATGTGTTGTTGTGCCACATCTGCACTAAATTGGTAGCATTAGAACTGTCAAAATACTTTTGTATGTTACTGTAATACACACAATGATGTAGAATTTCTTCAACTGAATTTATATATATTGCATGTGAAATATTTTATTCACTTTATGATGCTGAGTGATCTCTGAGACAAATAGGTGGTGGTGGTGGCGATGTTTGGCAATTTATACAGTAAACCCCATCAGCACATAGGGAATGGTGACCAAGCCTGAACGTGAATAGTGATTTTGTGTGAATAACTGTGACTCCCCTAAAAGTAAATGAAATTACGATGATGATGATGACGAATTACTATCGTGGTTCAGTAAGGTGTAAACCTATGAGCATTTGACCGCAGAGCAGAGCGCAGTAGTTGAGCAACACTGGGCGTCTGTGCTGTTCGCAAAGTAATGTAATTGCTTGGTAGGCTGCTGGCGCAACAGTGCTTAGCGCTTCGGTCTTTACTGACCCAATACTGCTGGATCCGTGCAGTAGCAATCACAACATGGTGGTCATAGACAGATGGAGTGATGTTCCGCTGAACTGTTTTTCATGATTCAACATATTTTGATTCTGTGTGAAATCCGAGTTTGGTGAAACTCGCCAACGCAGACGTAGGCGCAGACGTAGGCGCATACGTCTTATTCTGCTGACTGTCGCGAACAAATCTAGCGCTACTGCTGTCAGATTTGTGATTGAATGAGCAAGTTGGGGACTGTGAACAGAGTAAGTAAGTGTGAAGTTTGCCCGCAGAAGTTTGAGTGAGCAACTAGTTGTTTTGTGTGTATTTTTTGTCAAAAGTCACATTTCCTGCATCATCTCATTTAGAGACGCGACGATACAATAGAGAGATCATACATTTTGTAGACAGCGATTTGCCACAAAAATACAAAACATTTTTTGCCACAATACAGAAAATTGCAAATGTGCGAGGAATAATGGAGGATAACACCCCCGCCCCCAAAAACTGTGAATAGGTGAATGTTTGAACGCCACAAAACCTATAAGTGGGGTTTTGCTCTATAGTATTCTTTCATTTCTTTTTCATTCTGTAATCTTGTCCCCATGATGGATGGATGGATGGATGGATGGATGGAACACTCTTAAAACAAATTCTCACCCTGAGACATGATGAGGAGCTTTTTAAACAGATGGACTTCAGGAACTTTTCTGTGACATTTGTTTGCTCATCTCGACCACTTGGGCAACAAACAAAATCACATGCTTGACCAGTGTTTCCCATTCGGAGGTACGCATACTCCTAGGGGTACGTGAGCGCATTACTGGGTGTACTTGGAAACATTTTATAATATATTTCCCAGATCAATAACTTATGCCACAGCCGTTCCAAAATCACAACAGCGTGGTGTCAACACAAGTCTCTCATGAAAGCTCAGATGACTGATGAAAAATAAATTAAGTGTTTCATTCCTGACATTGAAGTTTAAACACCAGTTTAAAAGGAATTTATTATTTATTATTTATTTTTTGTGGCAAATGCGATAAAAGTAATATATAATCGTGTTTGTACTTCATTTTGATTCACATTTTTTCAATGTACATTATTTTCCAGGCAACAGTATGGTAACGATATAAAAATGGTCTACTTTTGGAGAATCATCAACACTTACAGTATGAGTACGTGGGTACTCGTAATATGCCGAAAAAAATGTGGTTGGTACGCGATCCATAAAAAGGTTGGGAACCATTGCACTGGACAACACACTGCACATTTCTTACCTTTATGTGAAAGCCGTATTCTGGGATAAACGCTGTTGGCTGTGTAAACTGTGTTCGGAACCAAATACAATATCATCAGTGCCAAAAAGATGGTCCTCAAGCAGTTCTCCATCCTCTTAAGAAACAAGCTCCACATTCATCTACAAAGAAAGCCTGCAAAGGACGCTAAACCCCGAGCATCAGTGGAAAATGATTACTAAAGGATCTGGGCGAAAACTAAGAAAAATGAGTCTTCTTGAAAGTAAGGGTCCAATTATGGATCATCATCACAGCTTGCGCTGCTGCTTCCTCACAGTCTCCTTTCTCTGTAATAGCAGTCTGCTGGCCGCATCCACCCACAAGCTTGGTGGACAGCGCTGACGATTATTTTCTCACTTGCTTTTAGTCACCGGGGAGAAGAGAGGTCCAGTTGTTGCCTTCATGCTGCAGTGCCTACTGCTCTCCATATGTTGGTCCTTCTCTTTGTTTGCCTTAATGTTGAATCGGATGCGCTTTTTTCCCATTCCAAAGGGAGCAAGAAAAAAATAAAAAATAACGAGAGAATCCCACACAGCGGATCAATAAAAGCGCATTGCATTAGTCTTTCCCAGCAGGCAGAAAGCGCTGTAGTGCGTCTCTTCCACTTGAGTCCTCTGAGTCAGTCAATCTCTGGACAGGAGCCCTGCAGGAACGCCTGAGCAGGAGAGGGGAGGAGTAGGGAGCCTCACGCCTGGCGTGCGCTCGCTATGTACAAGGCAATAAAGTGAAGCTGTGAAGCTGTAAGGCTCTGCTCAAACAGGAAGGGAGGATCCCCAAACCTCACCTCAAAAGTGAGTCAGTAAAGATAATTGCCAGCACCACTACCGATCTGGCCACGTGCCATTGTGTAATCACTGCTTTGCTGTTTAAAGGCTGGAGAAACTGCCTGCAACCGTGTCAACTGTTTGTAGAGTGCCTCGTCGCTCGGGGGCAGCTGGTTTCAGCGAGGTCGTTTGTCCCGATGAGGAGCTGTGCTTTGAGGAACACCTCCAGGTTGTCCTCTCCCGTGTACCTCACACTTTCACCACTTCCTTTTACACTCCTGCCTTGAGTACGTCAACACAGGCCTCAGCCAATATTGTGGCTATGCACACTTTGCCTTGTTGTCCTCTATGTGGTGCCACAAAGACACTGTAGCACAGTTGGCGTGGAATTTCAAGTGGAAGGTGGTCTTGGGGCGAGGATCTCGCACTTGATTTTTTTTTCTCTTTCTCTCTTCCCAGCTCAAGACTTTTTTTTTTTTTGTTTTAGAAACCCAACAGTGAGGCTTTCTTGCTCATTATCACTTTTGCTGCCCTATCTTTTTAATTATAATGGTAGTACGGACGGACGGATGAATTTCTAACTGCACTGCCCATCCAAATGTGTTGGACCAATTCTTTTATTTCTGCAGGAGACTGAAAACATTTGGGTTTTGACTTCAGAAGATAAATGAGACATGAGATCAATTTATCCACCTTTAACAAGAATGCCTGCCCTATTCGCCTAAATTGAGGCGAGTGACTAGTCTCAGATAAACTCTCACACTGTGTTTTAGCAGTGCTGTTGGTTCTGGCTGGATCATATGCCCTTTAAAACTCTCTGATTTCCAGTTTTGATTTAAAAAAAAAAAATCATTTTTCACCAATTGTTCTCTTCCGGATTGATACTTAGCAACACATCTTTCATTAAACTATATCAATACATGGCGCTGTTTCCTTACAACATTAACTTTATCCAAGAAAATGTAAACAAACTTAGTGTTGGCAAAGAAAATAAGCCTGTCTCCAACATCGGCGGGGTGGGGCAGCGGGATGGGGAATCAGGCATCCAGTTAGGAGAGCCACGACATCCCGCCAAGACATCTGTTTTCCCTTGACATCTCTTTTGCATATCTTTGTGGTGACACCAGCATGAAGTCATGCAAATAACTCACGTGCACACATCTAAGGGATTTGTTCAGGAGAGAAAAACGCCCTCAACTCGTTTTGGATAATGTCTCTGCTGAAATGTTTTCCAGTCTATGGTCATGGCTCTGGCAGCCAATGTTGAACCAAATCATACAAAAACAATAGCTTCAATGACTTCTTTAGTAGTGTGACCACCGAAGACACACGCAGGCGGATACAGTGCATTGGAGTGTTAAGTTACAACAGCGGTATAAATTGAGTGGCAGTCAGGATCATGAAATTGCAATTGACTGCATTAGCTGAAGCAGCTGCAGCCCAGCCCCTCACACCAATGTGGGGGATCTGGTGGCTTCAACTCCCCACGTTGCACCTGTTCCCCAGAGAACAGAAGGACTTTGTGGGCTCGCAACATACACAAACTCGGTTATGCCGCTGCCTTGTTGCAATTATAGGCTCTCGTCTGCTGGTCTGGGCGAGACAACTGCTCAATGTCAGGGGAATGTGGCTGACTGACACACTATCGCCCGTCTGGAGCCGAGGCATTTTTGTTGAGCGTGTGCATTAACCTTCCAACCTGATGAAAGGTGCTCTGTGGGATTTTCTTTTCCCCTTTGCCTCAGCCCCTGGCCCAGATTAATAGCCATTTAAAAAGGCTAATGTACATGGCCAGTGGGCGAAGTATCCATTTACTCATTTCTACCAGTCTAATAGATGTAATCAGTCGACGTTCTACCATAGATGGCAACAGTCAGGTTCCCCACATTTTGCTTCGTAATCCCCTCTTGCTCAGTTTCCACTTCCCTCCCCTCCCCTTGATTTGTGTCAGACTTGTAGTGCTGGATGCCTCCCATGTAGCACATATCTCCCACAGGAACAATCGTGGAAAATAGGGCCGGGCAACATGGCGTTAAAATTAAAATGCATTTCTTTTGACAAAAATCTGATATATTTTTTTTTCATGTCATCTTTCGCCCGCCTCCCCCTCATTCACTTCGAAAAAGAAAATAGTGATGACATTTCTCAAATGAAGTTGGGCTTTTGGGGGGCTTTTATTTTTCCTTTCTGGGATTTGCTCTAATTCTCTTAATGCCCAAAAAAGCTCTGGAACCTTTTTCTTCCCCCCAGAAAGCCCCCACCCCCCAACCGCCCTATTATTGCATTAGGTTAACATCCTCCACAGAAATGGAAATAAATGATTTTCCTTGAGACATAATGTTTAAAAAAGTAATTGCAAAATATCCCTTCGACCAAAACATGCAAAATAAGTAAACACCGATTAATTGGCCAGCCGATATTAGCTCTTTAAAAATCAGCAAAAATCAGCAATTTATTAGCACTTTTAAAAAAGAAATAGCTGCCAATGTGAAATGAAAAATCAGTCACCCTGCAGCACCTACCTTGCTTCTATAACATCGGGACTGAAAACAAGTGTCCTTTAAACTCCAATGAATCGATAAATGTAATGAATCGACCAAGCACTCAAAGAGATGATTTGCACCACAAGTGTGTAATGCTTCATAATGTTCACATTCATGAATTCCATAGTGATTTTTTTCAAAAGCTTCTTCAGCTTTGGGGTCATCTGAGGCTTTAGTGAGTGTGAAAAGGCGCTTTGATTGAGTGCTGACGTCTGGTGTTTGTTTGGATAGGCCGCGTCCAAATGCCCAGGGTGTTCCTTTCATGCTGTCTGAACACAGCAAAAATAATTTCATTCATGTTAATGCCGTGTCAATACACAGAAGCCCCTGACGTGGACATCCATAGACACACTCCCCGTGGATGCACCTACGATACTTTTGAGGCAATGCGGCATGATGAGAGCACACAAAAGGGAGGAAAGAAGAGCTTAAAGCTAGTTTGAGAACGGAACCTGCGTGCCCACAGGACTTCCAAAAGCTAAAACTGAATCAGGTCTCTGGCGTCTGCAGTTCAGAGCGACCGGGTACTCCGAGCGTTTACACAGGTGGCCATCACATGGTCTGTGAGCTTTGTCCATGACTAGAAACACAACCAGGATTTTAAAGCAACATGTAGCTTTAAAAAAACAGTTTGGAAATCTATAACACCTTTGTCACCGTGGCGATGGTGGTGAAGCTACTTTCGAGGTCTAAAATGAATGAGCAGCTTGGAATGTTCATACCTTAGATTTAGCTGTGGTGCTCCGGTTACTGTCGTTCAATTGTGCGGTGCTCATGAACAACCTAACGTCTTTGAATTCTGACCCTGTCTCGGTTACCTCAATTTCCTCATCCCTTGGTCAATTTAACCCTAATATAAAATATACCAAGTGTGATTCTTCATAACAGAAGTACTAGTTTAAGAGACAATGCATGTTTGATATCCTTGAGCTCACTAACTTCACATTTGTACGTTTGTTCAACACAACCGTCACAGTTTTTTAAATGTTTTGTACTTGAAACAATAAAATAAAGACTTTCATGGTGGTGTGTTTTTTCTTTCAGCGCTTTAAGGGCCTGTCAAGACCAAAAACATATGTGGTTAAACTACTTACTGCGTATGTGCAGCTTAAAATTTCTCAAAGACCTCATCTTGTATTCACTGTCAGGAGCAAGACAACATAAATCGGCACACTTGACAGGTTGAACCATTTCAATGTGCAAATGTACTGAATGGATTCTGACTTAGGGTGTTCTGAACATGCAGAGTGTGTGGCGACAAGTGGAGGGAAGTATGTACAGCAGTGCTGCACAACTTTTATTGAGTCAAGCCACCCGTTTAACATGAGAAAAATCTCAAGGAACACAGAAATGAATACTGAAATAATGGTGATCTCTTCTTAGTTTACTCACAAATTGCCATCCTCAGTCTGAAATTTGGGCTGATTTAATTGAACACCAAGCTGATATACTCTTGGGATGCAGAGACACAATTTCTTTGGAATGGAAATGGATACACAGGGTTATTTTACCATCTTAATTGTCCTGCCTTTCACTGTATGTCGCTGGCATAGGTCCATGAACATCTGTATATTTGTAATTAATGATTTCCCCTTCAAAAAAATTCTAAAGTATGCGGATCATATCCCACAGTACCCTAGCTTTAATGACTGATGTACAGTACAAAAGACTCCGTGATACACTTGAATCCCCCCACCCCCCCACCCCGCATCAAGGTGCCTCAATCCCACAAGTGAATGAATGCAGTCAAATGGTAAAGACATTCTAACTTGACCGGCAAAAACGCTACATCCCTCAAGGTTGGGACCACTTCCAGGCAAAGAAAAAAACTGCTGTTGATTCAATTGTGTTTTCTGACATCTTTTCTATATGAATCAGTAATGGAATATCCAGCCGAAAGCCGCTAAGGTGATACGTATGTGGAAGTCACCATCTGGCCTCCCGTGAATCCTCATCCTTCATCATGGTAACGGTTACACAGTCTATAAGTGTGCTCGTGTGCATGCATGTCTGCTGTGCCTTTGGCACCATTGTAGGTATTTGCTCAATTTTCTAATATGGAAGATAGGAATCCAGAATATATATCTAAATATTCGGATGTAAAAAGACTACAGCCACCACAAGCCACAACCTTACAAGTTGTTCAACCAAAACTTTCTGGACAAAATGCTGAAAACAATCTAATATGTTAGAGTTCAACATTTTTTTAATGGGAAAACTAGCATTTTACAGCATTGGACTTTATGAAATTATTCCTCTAATAAAATGCTGAGGATCATACCTAAAATTAAAACGTGTGCATTATGTCATCATTGTGCCGCTCCTTATGGCAGTCAAAAAATGGTCACAATGGCATGACTGTCCGTGTTTTATGTTGTGTGTTGTGCAATATTATTTTGTTTTTGTACGACTTATACCCGCATATTTGATGATGAAATACAAAAGATTGTTGTAAAATAAGCTGAAGCAATATTAGTCATCTCTTGATTTATTTATTTATTCATTTATTTATTGCAAAGAGAAAAAAAAGCTATTTATGTCTATCCCATCCATGACATCAATGGTTTTGGAATCAGGAGCCAGTGTATTGGCAGTTTCCATGAAGTTTTAGGATTGATCTCGCTAGTTGTTTAAAAAACGAAGTTACATGTACTGTATTGTGTAAGTAGACATGTAATTCTCTTTGTTTTATATTTGGTTTCACAGGAAACTTCAACTGGGAGCAGCAATAAAAATCTAAAGCAAGCGTCTTTTTGGAGGAACCGTTCACTATTTTCCGAAATGGAAAATACATTTCCACCATCTAGCGCTCATGACAAACTTTTGCCTGTAACTCAAGACAAAAACAATTGGCCGTGCAACAGCGAGTAAGTCAGGTCGCTCAATCAGTTGAGCTGCATGTAAGTCTGTCGAAATGTCTTTAGAACGCTAGTTAGTGTTGTGGCTGAATAATTTCCCATCACAATCATTTAGCGACCCCTTATGAGCTTTCAACATTTTTTTTTTAATAATTTTTTTTTCACTTTAATTTTCCTCCTATACCCATCATATGCTGACAACTGCAGACTAAACATCTGCCTGCAGCATGTACTTATGGCCTGTTTTCCTCTCGCTCGCCTTCGGGTGATTGATGCCCACACCGAAATGACCGACATTTCATACAACATCAAAGCACACGGACATTAGCGGATTGTCAGAATACAATAACCTTGAGAGGAATGTGAAATCGTTTCCAACCAAACAGTGAATAATATTATAGATTTGCCCACATTCGCCTCCTCAGCGTACATGAAGCTCGTGCAAAATCCGACAGTTACGCAAGACAAAAACAGACGTTTCATACCACACTCCACATATTTGAGCGACATGCGACGTAGTGGAACCTCCACTGTCAAGCACAATGTTTCATGACATTGTTTTTGTTTTCTTAGTGCAGAACATTTTTTTTAATGTGGAGAATTACAGCTACCCCTCGCCAGTTCGCCCTTCATGTTTTGCGGCTACAGTGGTTTGTGGGTTTTTCCAAAATACTGTATTCACCCCCCCCAAAAAAAAAAAAAAAAAAAAAAACACTCATCAAATAATAAAAATACAGCCATATCGGCAGCCAAATTGCAGAAAGAAGCATTGTTTCATGTTGAAGTGCAAGAGACATTTCCCTGCATGCCGAACAAAGAGCGAATGCAACTCGGAGGCTTTGAACATGCCTGTACTGTACTGTACATGCCTACTCAAACAAAGCGCGTGATTTTTTTCCCGCGACATCAACAATTGAGAGCACGAGTGGATTGATCCCGTGAGCTGATTGGCTATGCATCGTCGCAGCCTCACCCAGGACCTTCTCTTGTTGTGTGAAGTCACGCTGTTGACTGCCTGGCATATATGTATCTTAGTGTTGTGTTCGGGATAACTTTTTAATTCAGCTGGGCTCCAGTACATTGCCGCCGTTGAGGCAAAGTTTGCCGGGTGTGTGGGAGCTGGTAAGCCCGCTCGTCCCTCCACGGAGTTGGCACCATCAACAGGGACGCGGTGGTGTGGAGTTGGTTCGCAGCCTTGACCAGGTCGGGGAGCCTTCTTTTGAAGGTGGTCTCCATTCACCGTGAAAAACAAGGGATTTCTGTACAGTAATCCCTCGTTTATCGTGGTCAATGGGAACCAAAACCACCCGCGATAAATGAAAATCCGTGAAGTAGCGACCAATTAACATATGAAATTGTTTTTGTTTTTTTGTTTTTTAAGTACGCAAACGGTCTGCGAGAAGCTGCGAAAGTCAGAAAAACAACAGCGAGTCACACAGAACAACATATACAGTACTGTACTCCATGTATATGGTTTTTTTTTTTCATGAATATGTTTGTAAAAGTCCGCGATGCACTGAAGCCGCGATAAACGAACCGCGAAATCGCGAGGGGTCACTGTACTTCAGTATAAATATTGCCATCATTTGATTGATTGATTGCCAACACTTGCCAACACTTTGATTCGCTCCTCTTTCATCTATAACTGCTTCAGACAACAAAGTGTATGCAGGAAAGTGGTTAAGATTGCACGATTGTCTGTCTCATGTGTTGTTTTGTATTATTTTGTCATTTTTTAACTTTCTTTTGATGGCGGCGTGGACACCCGCAGCAGCTCCTCTTGTTTTATGTTGTCTTGAGAGGGAAGAAATTTCATCTGTGCTGTATACAGCACATTTGACAATAAAGTTGTATCCAATCCAATCATTAAACCTTCACTGTGCAAGCAATGTTTGACTTAACATTTGAGCTACTCAGAGTCAGTTATGATCTTGCTTGAAACTTTTTTTGAGTCAAATTAATCAAGTGATTGGAATAAACACTGCGGCCCTAAAATGATTAGATGCTAAAGACTCACCAAGTTTTATGACATCTGGCTTTAAGTTGCATTTGATGATGATTTGAACTGTGGAAATGTTTTTTTTGGCATATTTTGTTTGGATTCAAAATGTAACCCCTTTTGGGGCATTTGAATGTTTCCTAAAATTAATTTCATATAACAACCGGGACATATACCCCCAAGAACAGGCTGTCTTGAGATCCTTTTGTCTTTTGTTAATCTCACAAACATCGAAACAAATAGATCTCTCTGTTTTTTGGAGGAACACCACTAAAGGAAGACAAATGAGTTATGTTGAAAATCAGTTCTTAATAAAGTTGCCCACAACCATGAATCAAGTGTTGAGTCATGCTTTGGGTGTAGCCTTCCTGAGTACATTACAGCATCCTGGGTCCTGTTTTTCAAATGTGTTTGTTTTTTTTTTTTTGTTTCTTTGTTTTTTTGTTGTTTTTTTTTTTATCTTTGTCACCTATGCCCTGTCTTAACTCACGCCTTCCTTATCTCCACCTGAGTACACCATGACGACCTCAACCTCCACCCAACACATCACTCACACCAGTTAGCGGCATTAGTCACTGTCACCCCTCAGCAAGAATACGAGGTGAAAAAAGAGAATGTCATTGGGAGCATTTGGGCTAAACGCTTCTTCCAGATGTCTTCTGTCTGGCATTGTAAACGTGTTAAGGCTCAATAAATTACTGGGACCGCTTGAAATGACATTATCAGTGACCCACGTGAAAATCCTCCAGATATGGATGACACAGTGTTTACAGTTCTCCATGGCAATTGATGAATTCCATCAGTCTTGAATGTGGAAATCTTCCTCATTTCACACTGCAGGCCGACAATGCCTTTATGATATAAAGTGTAAAGTATTGTGTGGTCGAAATATGTCTTCTAACTTGGCCATGGAGAGGCGTGTTGTGAACAACCCTTCCGAATTGGAATGTTAAAAAAAAAATATGTGAGGGTGAAGGCATAGCCAGCCCAGCTAACTGTACGTCGCTGACACGAACAAAGGTGCTCAAGTTGTTATACAGTATAAGTGGGAGGGGAACGCAACTTATGCCGGATTTCATTTTAGCCACGCCCACAAAAATTGGGAAGGCTGAAATGGTGTCAAACCATTCATTTAATGTGACAGCTCCACAATCCAGAACTACATTGTTCTCAGCCTGCTCTTGTTTTTAGCAATGATAAAAATCCATCATGTATTTGGAACAAATCTAAAATTTCACTTTTTATCGTCTTTTTGTGTGTAGCCTGAAAGACAGTTTCATAAGACAATTTAGTCTTCAATGAAGCTACCTTGCATGTTTCTGAAATGTGTGTGTGTGTGTGTGTGTGTGTGTGTGTGTGTGTGTGTGTGTGTGTGTGTGTGTGTGTGTGTGTGTGTGTGTGTGTGTGTGGTGGCTTGTGGGGTGGGGGATGGAAACCAATGTTTTGATGACGTTATGTCCAAATTTTTTTTGAGGGACGGGGGAACACTTGAGGTTTTCATCGTCAAGAAATTTCAACAGCATGTGTCAGTAAACAAGCTCTCTCCTTGTCTATCTTTTATTTCAACCCACCCATCAAGTGCTGTCAAGAGAGCTGTTCCAGTTGTGAAAAGTTAATTCGTCCAAGGCTCCCTGGACTTGCAAAATCCACTGGGGTGAATATGCAGAAAGCAATGTTTTATATGCAGTAAATGGAAAAAAAAAAAAAAAAAGAAAAATTGCAGTACTGGCCGACGCCAGCCAACTTTAGTCGAGAGGCGGGAATGGTCACGAGTTAACTCAAAAGGGATTTATCGCATACAGTATACACTCCTCCCAGAAAGTATTCGGCTATTCTTGAAGAAGGAGCTCAACAGCAAAATTGTTTTATCCATCAACATTTCCAACATTGTGATTTCTCTGGTTTTCTTTGGCTTTTCCGGTCTCTTTGCATCCTCTTGCAACGTATTAGTGACACTCCGTGATACCTGGAGCTCAGTGTCCACTTGGAACATCATCTGTGTCGAGGTTCTGGTGACCAAATGTGTCGTCTTGGTCCGAGGACTGTAAAGTAACCAATTTGTGGATCAAACAGCAAATAGTACTGAAACATTTAAAAGTCGGACATTTGCCTTGAAAAGTGTAGACCAGGACAAACTAAGTATCTGTAAAACTATAACGCATGTTAGGTCCATTCTGATATTTCACTCAAAAGCCCCAAACCCAAAAGTGTATGTGTTACATTTTACAAAGCACAACAAAATGTTATTGATTGTTGATCTCCACCTTGTTGATATTGTACTGTGCTGTCATACAAGAATCCATACTAAGAAACAATCAATAACCTTTTGTTCCGCTATTATAAAGTCCATATGGCCCTTGCATTTTTCACCCTGTGTCAGCTAAGCCTTCCACTTGATCAGGTCGTTCCCAATTGGAGATTTTAATTGTGTTCATCTATTTATGCCTGTGGTGTATAAGAACACTCACAACAACTAAATGCCTCTCCACCAAGTGGCAGAAGGTTCACTTGACTTGTGTATTCACTTTCTATGGAATTATTGTAAGGTGGTGTGCCGACAAATTCTTTGAATGTCAGATATGTGCCTTGGAAACACCGCACTAGATGATAAAGTATGTTCCAGCAGCTTGTGCCAACCTGAAGAATTCTGTCAATTTATAGACAGAAACAGCCCTGAGAGCGAAAATTCACAGTAAGCTACCAAGACCTTTTTTTTTTTGGGATTGACCGTTGACCCATAGCTAGCTCATGCCTCGATTGTCCAATCGTATCACACCAGTTTCTAGGGCCTCTGGCAACATACCGTTGACATTCACCTCGCATGCGAGTGTAAACTAAGAGTTGTCAGCAGGATTTTTCACATGGAAAATATCTTAGTTGCAGTATTTCCACATCTGTCTCAATAGTTTCCATGATGGTAATCAACATTTACCTCGCATGTATTTGTGACATTGCTTTCCATAGCACACGCCCTTCTTTGCTCTTGGCGCTCAAAAACAGAATAATAAAGCAGCAAATCCATACAAACCGCGGTCATTTTATCTGGGTGGGACCACGATGAGTCATAGGTCTGCTTTGTTATTTTCCATCTCTGTGTACTGTAATATAAAGTGTCTGACAGAATATAACAAATTCTCTCCGACGGTGTTGAGACTTGCCATACGTCAAGACGGTTGTGATGCCACTTTACAGGACAACTTGCGGAAATAAGTACTTGACAACTACCAGTGGAAGTTGTTTAAAAGTCACACAGAGGATGACGATTTCATTGGATTTAGTGATTTGGTGTGACACTGATGGTTTGGTAAACTTGTATATACTATAGTTATCTGAATATTTTGTTGTTTATGCATCATGTAACGTTAGCATGTCATACACTTATTCAGCCTGTTGTTCTCTGTTTTATTTTTATTTAAAATTGCCTGTAAAGATGACGTCTGTTCTTGGTGTTGGATTTTATCAAATAAATTTCCCCCCAAAAATATGATTTATACTCCAGTGCGATTTATAATCAGGAAAATACTCTCTCTCTCTGTCTCTCTCTCTCTCTCTCTCTCTCTCTCTCTCTCTCTCTCTCTCTCTCTCTCTCTCTCTCTCTCTCTCTCTCTATATATATATATATATATATATATATATTAGACCCAGGCTGGGGAAATTTCCAGCAAAAGTGCCGACAGGAAATTAAAAAAACAGCTTGCAAGAGAAAATGGCATGTGAGCATATTAAATTAGTGATCAAACATGATTTTGTGATACTGTTGTGTTGATGTTGGAGCACCATGGTATGATAGCAAAAGTAGGTATAATACCAATTTAATGAAGCAATATGTTTGATAACTCAAGCAAGATGGTGTTATTTTTATTGACTGAAAAGCAGTGGTTTCAGTGATGCAGGGACTCCCCCCGGCAGCGGCGATATGGTACTGTACATGTGTCATAAAATGCAGTCGTTTTGTTCGGCTCACTCTAATGGGAAATGTCATTTTCTTTCATCTCTAATATGAATTTATTTTTTATAGAGGGATCTACCTGCAACATCATTAAGCTCTGACCTCTGAGTGAGTGAGAGTTAAAGCATAAATCAGAACTTTTAGTGCGGACGTTCTACTTTTCAGCAGAGGGATGGGCTCGCACACGCTTGTTATTTCTCACCAAGCTAATGCACTGGAGGTGTCACGGGTCATTCTTAAGAGTGCATGTCAGACATGTTTCGTCTGTCAAGGAGGTGTTTGACTGCCCTCTGGGTCCCTCAGCTGTTAGGCTGAATGGAAAAAAAGCTAAACATTTGTGTTTGATTCACATTCTATCCTTTGAAACTGAAAGCATGAAAACATCACAGAAGTCATGAATTACTCCAAAATAACTCAATAAAAGTCCCATTTTAGGCTCCAAGCCAAGTTTGGGGAAACCCTGATCTAAGCCAGTGTGTTTTTTTCTTCTGGATCAGAATTGAAGGAGCATAAGTGAGCAGTTGCCTTGAGCAGAGGAGTCGCTGTGGCTCGATGAAAGTCATGTCTTGTTACTTTTAAATTTGCAAACATCTTATATTTGGGTCAATCGGAATTAGGGATGCATCCTTGAGACAATACTGACACGAGTATTGTCTCAAGGATTGTTCAGCGCAATTCTAAGTGCTACAGTATGTCGACGTGATGTATTTTCTCTCGTGTAGTTTGTGTGTCGTCAATGAGAGAAAATAAAAACAAAGTGTTGAGCGAGATGGTTGCTCGAAATATTGCCCTCCCAGTGTCAGCAGCTTGCTTTCATTCACCCTTTGACTACTCCAGAATGAGCAACCCAGTCTATGCTTGCAAGTGAGTTACATCCAAGTCTTTCCAACTGATCACAAAAGATGCCTTTTAAGCAGACACATTTTTCTATGTCACTGTCATTGTCGAAAACATGGTCGCTTTCAGAGTGTTGGACAATTCAAAGAAGAGGGAGTACTGGTAGTCGAACTTGAACTAGGAGTGTTACCTTCTCTGGTAACCGCATTACGGTAGCAAACGATTCTTTTCACAATGCCAAGTAACTTGTGAGACACATTATGCAATCATTTAAAACAACCAGTTACTCCTCTATATGGTATTTATCAGCTTCAAAACACTTCCATCACAATCACAGAGTTAGCTTTAAATGAGCTTGGTGTCGACCACACACAAGGATTTGTGATCAGAACTATTGAACACAGCATTCAAATTGTCACCCCAACTGTTTTGGGGGTGGTTCAGGGAAGCTCACACAATGTCACAATGCCAAAATTCAGACCTCTACTCTACTTGCACAAACTACCTTGATACCGAGACTGAAAAAATAGAATGGGAAAGACCTAAAACATCGGTGCAGCAATGGAGTTATAGAAAATAAAACTTGCAAGATTTTAATCAAAATCATCATGTTTCCTGGTGATAATATTAGCGATTAAACATTTAAATGCTAATGAACATAATAATAAAATTTTTCATGGCTGTTCTGATTCGAAACTTTTGAAATTACTTCACAAAAGATTTTTTTTTCCCTTAATCACAGAAATGTTGCCTTGCAGGCTGCACTGTCACTATCACTCTTAAACTATCGGTACCGAAAACACTAGTATCATGTTGCTTTTTTGTTGTTGTTTGTTTTGTTTTGTTTTGGTTTATAACGAGCTATTGGTACTTTCTTGTACCAGTTTCTGTGTAACTCTAAACCCCTCACCACTATATAATCACTCAAGATAATCTTTGAGAGACCTATAGTCATCAGACATTTCATAAGTGAACGAAAATGCTCAAATGTGCCTTTGTGTGTGTCTGTGTCCCATGTTTAAGGAAGCAAGTTATCTTGTGACATGAATGCCAGATATGTAGCAACTATTGTATTGTGCTTGTTGAAGCATCCCTGAAATCACATGCAGTTTTCTTCCCTTGAGCTGTATATTCACATTTTTCCATTGCAGCATCACTTGTGATACTGACACTTTTATCCTTTACGCCTTGATCCCTTTTTTTCTATTAAAGTGTTAGCTAGCAGTCCCACACAAATATGTTCAAGCTCCCACACAAGAGTTTCATGGCCCAAATAATAAATGAGAGGGTTTGACATTCCCCTTAATCTAAGTATGTTCGTCACGTCTCCGTTTGTGTGTTTTGGCACTTGTGTGAGAGGGCGACCCCACTCTTCCATGGGTTGGGACTCACCAAATTTCCATAATTCACTCAGAGGTGTGCTATGTTCATCCGCTAGGGGGCAGTCTCTTTCTATAATAAAGAGCACTCGTACTTGGGTTACGAATGGAGACGATTGGACAGCGGTAGCATACACGTAATCAAGGCTATTGATGCTCCTCAACGAGTCAAATGTAATACTATGAGGTAAGTTTGCTGTAAATGCAGGATAGTATATCAACTCTTGAATAAGGAACTGTTTATCAAACCTTGAACAAAAATACGGTGCGTTGTACTTCTACGTGACGACCACTGGAGGGAAGTAGAGCAGCACAATGCAAGTGTCTTGTTTCTTCCTGACCGGGCGATTATGCTTTGCAATTGACGTGGGTCGTCAAAATTATTTCAAAGTGTTTTTGCACACTTTGAACTATTTGATACTGTGCGGGTTAAACAGCAGAATGTGCTAAAAGCGGGAGATGTCGTACAATATTCACATCAGCTCTCATGTTGATGTCTTTCATGGAAACATACCCTACTGTCTGTGGAGTATGCATACTGCATAAATTTAGAAGTGTCAAAATGAATCGAAACAAATTGATTATCAAACTCATCGTAAAGTATTTTAAGAATGGAGTCATGTTTTAGAGCCATTGTTTAACTTAAAATTGTCCACATTTTCTGATTTCAGCCTCTCGAAAAGTAATTTTTCTCGAACCATTGTCATCCTTCATGAAAGCACAGTGCGTATTGTTTGTATTTAACCTCCTAAGACCTGAACTCTTGCAAGGCATGCATTTTTATTTTATTTTTATTTTCTCTTTGATATTTAGGCTAATTGGGACCTGATGAGTGTAAAAACAAAGAATACTCTTTTTACATGATGTAACGTCTTCGTAAGTGGACGCCAGGCCCTTGTAGTCCAAAATTTAACATTGTAGTCATGACAACCCAAAACGTCATGTCCACATGTGGATGCCAGGTCCCAGGAGGTTAATCAAAGTAATAAAAAAAAAAAAAGAAAAAAAAAAAAAAAGAAAAACATCTGCTTGTCCTTTGGAAAACAATGGCAGAAGCCGTGACTGAATCATTTTCAAAAAGACTTCAGTCACTGTCACTCTTGTGTTGTTGTTTAGTTATTTTTGATCAGTAAAATGGACCAAATAAACAACATCGATTGGGTCACAGTAGTCGAAGAAAATTAGTTTTGTAATACACTTTTCTACAAACTAAAATGTATCCACTTTTTAGATTCATCGATTGGGAGATATATTCGATGGTGACAGCCTTACAATTTGCTCTTCACTCTTTGGGAACTGGTAGGCTTCCATCTCTGTAATCAAATGGGTGGAGAGTGAATGTAAATTATTAGCACTGAATGATTACACTGTAAATGAAACCAAAAAACACTTCAAGAAGGCGTTTATGAAGAGACATTTATTTAAACAGTAGAATATATCACAATGCCAACGCAGCAGCAGAGGTTGATATCCTCACTTGGAACCATATATTATCTCTTTATGATCATCAACTTATCACATTGATGAATTTTGTTACCTTATCGTTGAGCTCACATTGTGTTTCTCATCTGCCGCAGTCACAATGATCGATAAGGTTTAGAAACACTCGAAAGACGACATACTGGATTGATGTGCTGCACATTTGTTTCTAAATATTATACATTGTTGCTTGGTACCATGTTAGCTGGTGTGTAGACGTCTGACTAGATCTTCTTTACCCCGCGTTAATAATCAGGGAATCAAACACCCAAATAAAACAGTATTTACATTTTTACTGTGTGCGCTCACTATGGGATGATTACATTACTGTACTGCCATAGCGAAATGGGAACGCTACAGTAGAAGTCACATGCACGAGCACACCGTGTCCTCAGAAATGGAGAATAGCGTCTATATTTACAAACTGTTCACAGCTACATTCTAGCTTGTGGGTGTGCTTCATAGAAACACTCGGAGGATATTTAATGAAGCAATACATGGCGAGGGATATTGCGTTATTGCTCAGTGCACATCATTGACCCTTAGTGACAAATATGTCCTTGATATTTCCAGTCCTAAAGTACTTGTGATAATACGCTTGGTCCAATAAAAAAAAGCCAGACATTGTAATCAAGAAGCATTTCCACAATGCACATAGGAGTACAAGCAATAAATATACAGGTAGCAGAAGATTATATTCAGCGACGCATTTCATGCACGGAGAACAGGCGTTTGAAGAATTTGAAGGAGCGCCGGCAAGAATCTGCTGAGATGGACGGAACAGCAGCATTTTGTTTGTGAAGCTTATCTCTGTCACAGACACACAGACGAGTACAAAATGGCTTCTTAAATAAATCTCTATCATGAGGAACAACATGGGGAAAAAAAATGCATTACACTCGATCCCTTTTTGTATGTCATCTCGTATGTACACGATTTTAGCTACATATTTGTGGTGCCGTTGCGTTGCTCCTCAGTGCCGTGCAGTGCTCGGGCTCTCGTCTTGTGATTCTATCAGCACCTTATTGAAACCACATCGCGTCCACCGGTTCAGTCACGTCCGTGTCGTGGCCAGTAAATTGTCATTGGACTCGCAAGCCCACAAAGCCACCGAGTGTCTATAAGGCGGTTTTGTGTGTGTTCACTCCTTGTGCTATTTGACACTTTGTGTCCCCAAGCAGCTGAGGCCAGCTGAGATAACATGACCCAACCATCCGTTGCAACACACCGGTACGCCCGTGCAAGGGAGACAGCAGCTGGCACTTTGGGGCGGAAGAAATATGCTTTCAAAGCCAGTCACTGCGGAAAGAGTCTGCAGTTCAGTTAATGGGAACGGTCATGAAGGACACAGAATGAGAATTGGGGATGTGCTTTCAGATTTGTGGTTTATGGGTCAGACACTGCGGGGGGCCCGCTCCAGCTCGTGGGTCCTGCGGTTACGCCCCCTTTGCCTCTCTTGCAGGTGTTTCCACTTGGCTGCCAGGCCTTGATTGTGCATGTGGCCGTGGGTGTTCAGCTCCGCCTTCTGCTGGTGCTGCACCGGGTGGGCTTTCTGCTTCTTGTGCTTGCGTTCTCGCTTCCAGACCTGCTCGCAGAACTCGTCCATGCTGTTCAGAGTCGGGTGATTGACCAAAGACAGGAAGTCTCGGTACCACAGCTTGTGATTGGCCGTTTCCCGAGGCGGTAAGAGGTCCTGGACTGACGTGTTGGCGATGGCCTCGTCGTCACCGTGCAGCAGATTCTCAAGGTGCTCGGTTTCGATCACCTCCAAGGTCACCTTTAGAAGAGTCTGCACGAATCCGTGCTCCACAGCCTGGCACAGATAGATTCCGGTATCCTTCCTGTTGAGCGTGCGGATCAACAGACCTTGCTCAGTGTGGATGAAGCGTTCTTCTGATTTGATCTGTGTGGTGGAGGAGAATATTTTCAAATGAGCCATGACAGTATCATGTGAACCTGGCAATTTTAACAGCGAGCGTTTCCTATGGCTGGATTTACACAAGTAGGCCCAAGTGTGAAATTCTAGTTGAATGCCCATGTGTGATTTTTTTTGACTGTCTTCCTTTATTTCAAGGGAAATATATCCAATATGGCTGCGGTAGCACTGTCAGAACATATGGAACAACTTGCATGTGTAGACCGCCAAGTTGCAATTTCTCGTGTATAGTACACTTTTTTTTTTTTTTTTAATTCAAAGTTAGTGGTCCGTAATAGACATAAGTGCAAGGAAAATGGGGGGAGAGACATCCCATTGTGTCTACTGGTACTTGGGGTTTGTGAGAAATGTGTTATGTAATGCCTAATGAATTTATGTTAAAAAAAAAAAAAAAAAAAAAAAAAAGCTCAAAGAAACAGTTCCACTTTCCATGACATCACGGTCTCTAGTTGGCTACATTTGAATATTTTGCCTGGGAAACTGAGCCCTTCTTGCATTGCTCCTGTGCTTTGCTATTCAAACTAGCTATTGCTGCGACCTTTCTTGAAACGTGCAGCACAACACCAGTCGGCGAAATAACAACGTCTAGTTGGTTTTACACAAACGACTTGACTCATCCAAGTCTTAGGTTACAAGGGGAGCCCTCACATGTACCCTAGTAGATTTTTATGCCTGGTACCGACTGTGCTTTTCTCACTATGAGTTTCTTTATATAACGGCATGATATTCAAATTATTGTCGGGCAAATACCATCCTCTATTTTTGAGCATGGACACCAGCAATTTTGTTGGGGGGGCATATTATACGTAGGAATAAGGAAAATCCAACTGTGAGAGGATGATTGTTGGCGGTACATATTGTATTCGAGTGTGTATTATACTCGAGAAATTACGGTAAATAACACCACAAGTGCCAACACTGGCAGTGACTACATAGAAGTGTCGAGGAATCGCCAACCTCCTGTTTGCGCTCATCAGGTGAAGGCTGAAACTGCCAGTAAGTCAGCGCTCGCTGAGACTTGGGGCTGCACTCGAGGAAGGTGCTGCTGTTCTCCACACCATAAACAGTCTTGTCCTCCAGGGTTGTCTGTTCACTGAGTTCATCTAAGACAAATAATCAGAGCGTATAACGTAAGTCACGCATGTTTATACCTCACTTCAGAGCTCATAACTCACCCGACTGACTGGAGTTGAAAAGCATAAAGATGTTCTGTCAAATGTTGGAAACAGTTCATAGTCCACTTTTGCACAATGGGAAACACATGTTGCTGTGTCAACTCATCTCTGAACTGTAACATGATGTGGTATCATTTGGATCGCACGTTGGCTAGACAGGAGGAAAGGCTTGTCTGTCGTTACTTACCACTTTAGTGCTAAATTTTAGACTGGATTCAACTTTTTAACACCTACTGTCAAAAATGTATCAGAACAAAAATGCCGACTACTTCAACAGGCACCGAACCCTCGATAAGTAATGGATATCGAGCCAAAATAGGTAATTTATTACTATAACGTCAGATACAGTTTGCTGTTTTGTAATGTTCTTGATTCCACCATTAAGCAGTCCAGACCAAGCCGCTCACTGTTTTTTAGCATGCTATGCGTGTCGGTTTATCTATTTATTGGCTTTGTTGTCGAGACCCTCTGAAACTGTCTTTTCCATTTCTGCCACCTTCACTTTACTCAATCTAAATCTTGTACTATGGCACAATGTCATTTGAATGTTGAGCACAAATCTATACTTTGGAAAATGTAAATGTTCCAGTACAATCCGGCGTGCTGTTTTGGATTAGTCGATTTCTTTTGTATGCCTTCATCCAGTTTCTACCCACGCAAATGCTCGCCACTAAAAAGGCATCATAAATTCACATTCAGGCACATACTTTCATTGCACTCATTAGACTGTCTCAAATTTCAAATTAAAAGCACATTGTGGAAATATAGGCCCAGTTGTTTGTTCCGATCTTTCGAAGAAAGATGCTATCATTCAGTTGAACTCACACCAACATCTTCAATTCAACCATCATGATCATTGCTGTACCGTGCTGCTGCAGATCTGAACATTGCGTAAGAGGGTCTCCATTCCTGATATCTTGTCTCCTGGTTCGCCTGCAGAAACACAAAGGGCAGTCAGCGGCGACCTTACGCTTGTGTAGATCATGAATACCGAGGTTGGAGCTTCATCTTGCTGTGTTTATCATGTAAGGTTTTTTTTGTTTTTGCCCCCCCCCCCCCACACACACACACACACAACATAAGGTTGCTGTTGCGCATGAAAATCAATAAGCCCCAGGGAGTTTTGCGTAGGATTAAATCTCAGAAAACGAAGAGAGTTTCACAAAACTGGTTCTTGGTCATGCTGACCCCGCAACATCACCAACATTGGTTTTGGTAAACACAGAAGTCCAACTTTGGGATTTGAACAATTTGAACAAAACTTGTGCTGTAACTTGACCAGTGTTTATGTCTTACTTAAAAGCATCACTGTCGTCATTTAAGTACACATCTTGTGTGGTCGTTTGTGCTATGTGCAATGCTTGAGTTGCGTGTATGTGTCGACTTTAGTTGTATGAAAATACAGATAGATTGTTTTGGAATTTTCATTACTTCATCTCTAACTGAATCTTCCTCATTAGGACATATATGGGTAAGGTGCAACCCACGGTCCACATCCAGCTCATCCTCTGACTTGCCCTCACAGTAGTCATGAAGTCAAAATAAAATGTCAACAATGCAGCGCTTATATTTTTAAAGTGCTTTTATTTTGATGTGCTCGTGTGAGGACTCAACTCAATTCAACTTGATTTATACATTTAAGATTTGGGATTCCCAACCACAAATTGAGTTAGGATGCAATGACATGGTAGCAGCTTATTAAAACAAAATAATGACATGTTTTATATAACTGAATTCAGTTAATATTGCACAAGGTTATCACCTTGACAACCATTCCAGTTTCTCATGTGCCCTCTTTGGAAAATTTACCAACCGCCCCTGGCCCCTGATTTAGTATATGATCATAACAGATGTGCCCATTACCTCTTGGCCATGGGGAAGTATCTGGAGCACTCGGTCCCATCCCAAGCACAGTAGGGGTCCCTTGCCAGGCAGCATTCGGCGCAGGCCTTTCCGTAAACCTCACAGCGATGCAAAGGCATTTGGGACACACCCATATCCGAGCCCAGGTACAGTTGTTGCTGCGCAGATAAATCAGAATATAGGATTATTTCTTTCAGAACAACAAAACATGGATGGCTTGTGCCAAGGTTCTAGACACTTGGATTTGTGAAACGATTGGCCTGATTTGTTTTTCCTGACCTTTTTAAACAATAGCAAATTATTTGGATCTTTACGCAGTAACGGTTTAGCCCTGACGATCCAATCTAATGACGGGTTTGCTGCCAATACCAACACCCCACTGGTACATGAAATAAAAGGCCCAGTCACATGTTTTGACTACTTATAGAAAAGGGTTAGTTCACTGAATGTATTATTAGGTTGTTAAAATCAAATGACACAAATTACGGTCTCTGACTTTATCTCTGGCTGTGCCGATTAATATACTTGTTTTGAACACTTCAGTGTGACTATTGTTTTTCTGTTGATTATAAATACCTGCTTTGTTGAGAGCTCCATCGCTGTAATGGCTGTCGGCTTCTGTAACACACAGTATAGTAAGCTTAGACGACCTACAAGGATAACGGTTATAGAATTGAGGCGAGGAAAAACTTACTCTGAAAACAGTCATTTCCTCCAGCAGCACTTCCTCCAGGTCATGCCACGAGCCTCTTGGGATTGATACCACTTTCAAAATTGTTCCGATGTCTGATACAAAACGACAGTATTCATTACGTAAAGTACATTCAGTTTTCCAAAGAGCCTCATTACTAGTCATACCCGTGCCAATGAACATGACGTCATACTGGCCATCTTCTGCTTCTACTTTATCCACCACTATCTGTGTGAACTGATAGTCCACGTCGGTTCTAACGATGATCGGGCGATTGTTGATTGGGTAGACAGGATTGAACATGGCTGGGTGGCTTCGTGCAAAGACTACGACTTCATCAGGAAGGTCCTTGGTCGTACCGAATCCTCCGAACGTCTTGCTGGGACACTGCAGAGAAAGTGAATCATCAGTGAATCCCATCCATTCAAATTGGAATTATTTGATTTTGATTAATACACTCACTGTGCCAGGCCTTGGGTAAGGAACTCGCCCCTGGAAGGGCACCCACTGATAGTTAGGTCCATCTCTATGAGCGTAAGGACCCAGGAAGACTCTTCGAATATCAGTCATGCTGTACATGCACACGGCTGAGCCTTTGAAGATGTTGCTAATGGTATGAAAAGAACACATGCAGCTGTGAAATCAGTAATTCTAATGAAATTATTGGGCCAAATTACATTTAATGTTAGCCATGGGAACCATTTACGGCATGTGAACACAAGTAACACTGGCCTAAATATTAACTACACGTAAATATATACTGTAATCTTATATCATTAATTTTGTATGAAGAATTTCATTGAAGGTGGCCTAGTGGACAAGTGCTTAGCAGGTCGACCTCACAGTGCAGAGGTCGTGGGTTCGATCCTGTGTGGAGTTTGCATGTTCTCCCCGTGCCTGCGTGGGTTTTCTCCGGGTACTCCGGTTTCCTCCAACATTCCAAAATTATGCATGGCAGGCTGATTGAACACTCCAAAGTCCAAATTGTACTTAGGTGTGAGTGTGAGCACGGATGGTTCTTCGTCTCTGTGTGCCCTGCGACTGGCTGGCAACCGGTTCAGGATGTCCCCCGCCTACTGCCCGAAGACAGGTGGGAGGATAAAGCGGATCAAAAAATGGATGGATGGATGAAGAATTTCATTTATAAGGTCACTCTTTAGGTCGCGGGCGTGCTAAAGCCGATCGCAGCCAGAGGAAACCGTAGTACCCGGAGAGAAGGCTCACAGGCATGAGGAAAACATGCAAACTCTACACAGGAAGTCCGGAGCCCGGAATCAAACCCATGCCACTGCCACATTCAACTACTGGTAACAAATACACATAACGTATTGTCCTGTGAAACCTGGACACCCAGATGAACGTTTTTTTTATTTTTTATTTTTTTTTTTTGAATGACAAAAATGGACAAGTGTTTTTACAAGACAGTGACGATGTGTGTGTGTGTGTGCGTGTGTGTGTGTGTGTGTGTGTATATGTGTAAAACAGAGAGCACACTTTTATTTGTGTCTTTGTAACACCACCTCTGATGTCAGTGGCGTTTAGCGTGGTACATTGACAATAAAAATAGAATGGTTTGTTTTATTTTATTTTTTTCCAGGCAGATACCGATTTTTAGTCGCAGGGTGGGCGATTACCAATAAATGGAATCGCTATTCATTTTCAACTTCAACTTTTTTCATACTTTTTTTTTTCCATTCATCTTGGAAGACAATAGACATGTTTTAAGATTCTAATAAAAACTTCCAGGGACAAGTTAAATGAAAACATAAAGTACATACAGTGTATGTGTGTACATATATATTTCCAACATTTCAAAATAACAGAAATTTTAAGTTTTCATTCACAAAAAAAGTTTAATTGAAAATTTAAATAAATAGCTTAAGTCAACACACGTTTAAATTTACCTCTTATTGGCCGTCGGATTTAAACAAAAAAAAAAGGCTCACACTAATATTCAGCATTTTTCTAATAATTCCTAGAGAGGTTGAATTTGTTCTGTCAATGAAATAAAGTGAAATGCCAATAATCCGTTTCAGTAACCCCCCAAAATAGGGTACGAATAAAACTTCTTAAAAGTATGTCAAGCAATAATTTGTTGACTCATCAATATATATTTGCGCAAAGTAAATGGATTGAGTGAGGGGTTGTTTGGTCATGGAACAAGTATGACATCATTTGTTGTAATCCCGTCTCGGGCGCTACATTCGTGTAGCCACGCAGCTAATGCAATAGTCAGTCTTGTCCTGCGGCAGACATTTTGACAGCACGCTACAACATTGACCAGGTTGGAAAAGTTCGGAGCCAAAATGCGTGTGATGTCATCACTCAGAGTAATCAATTTGGGCGATCCCTTTCATGGCTGTTTTGTCTTGAAAAGGGGAATGTTTGAACCCAAGAAAATTTCTTGTCCACACTGACGTGCATGTGGCTGTAGAGGACCTTGCATTGGAGCACGGCGGGCCCGCAATGATGTTGAGTGCCCCAGTCGGCTCGCCGCGTTTTCTTTGTGCTGATAAGTGGCAGGGCCTTGGGCGCTTGTATTTTAATTAGCATCAGGCTCTACGAACGGGGGAATTGCACGCAATGTCTGTCCTCCTGCTGAATGGTTGGTGGATAGAGAAATAAAAAGGGCAAATTGGCCGCCGGGGGGACAGCCGAGGGAAGAAACGTGCTCCAAAATGGCGGCGGATTTTCAGACAAACGGAGGCTGTGTTCGAAATCAATCGCTTATTTCTGACTGCCTCATCACTGTTCTACTTGTGCTGCGACTGACAGCGTACAAGCTAGTGGAAGTTTTGCAATACAAATTGATCCATCAGAGCTCTTAATTGTGAATGCATACTTGATGGTTTTAAATGCTCCTGAAATTAAGTGCTGCTTGACGAGCCTATACAGTATTGTGTTCATGTATGTGACTTCACTGAAGGCCTAAGGTTGAAATGCACGGGCCGCCACTGATATATATATATATATATATATATATATATATATATAGATAGATAGATAGATATAATTTCAGTGATTACATGCTTTGTTTGACTGACTTTTTGTGGCCATGAGATATTTCATTTAATGAATATTTTTAAAAATATTTTTATTGTGAGCTCTACAGGATGTCCGGAGCATCTTCAAAATTACTTTATTCTAAGCGTGATATATTATTTAAATAATCGGCGCATGAATCAATCGATTATTTTCTGCCAAAAATCGGCATCGCCTTCAGCCTAAAATAAAAATCTATTTTGGTCGAACCGTAGAAATTATTCCACAGTCAGCCCCAGTACCTGGATGTGATGAACACCGCATAGACAATTGGGCTCTTGGGATCCTTGGTGCTGATCAGAAAAACATCCTCTGAAAGCCAAAAAGAGAGCAACATATCATAAAGACATTTACTGCACTGAATAGTCCAATTTATTTTGGGCCAACTTACGTAGTTCATCAAAATGTGTGTCAATGCCGTTACTTCCTGGCACAGAGCAGACAAGACGAGCCTTTAAGAAGGTGGTCCACTTGTTCACCAGACTCCTGTGGCCCCCCAGGTCATTCTGAGTAGTTAAGAGCAGTATTCTAAATCTGAAGACTAGTGATTAAGCATCTCCAAGTTCTGGAGATCATTCAGTAAAAATTCCAGTGCTGCCACTGAGCTCATCTTCGATTCTCAACTTCATGTGTCATTTAGTATTTCTCTCAAGGTTTTGTCATGTGAAGTGATTGTACTTTACACAATAAAGCCCCCTCTTTTGTAAGAACGACGTAAATATAACCATAGACAAGAACCTCTAAGAGCAGCCATTATGCAAGCCCCTCAGACACCTTTTTTTCATGTGCTAAGTATTTGAGGCCTCTTCACATCAAGTAGCGTGTGATTGAGTCTGTGTGGGTTTGTGAGACTGCGTTGGAGGGCCTATTATTGTTCATACCTTGCAGAGCTGGCCAATTCGAGCCTGTGTGGCTTTCCCGGTGTACTCTCCATCAATGGCGTTCTCTCTGAAGAACAAGTAGATTTTATCGTCCTCCGGGTTGTCGCTCTCTGGAATCAGATGGACACCAACGAACCTGGGATCTGCCTCACATGTAGAGAGACGCACATTCAGCAAAATACATGCACCAAACAATTATTGATTTAATCATCAGGGGTTGAGCTAGTCTTGGGCCGTGTGGTACACAATTCCGATTTTTATTTGTTCTCAAATGTCATAGTTGGGATATGCATCATGGCAGTGCAAAGAGGGGGGAAAAAATGATAGAATTGAATTTGTGAATCTGGCCTCGTCCAGATGTAGAGAAACATCTTTTGTCATATTTGCTAATGCTAGGGCAGCGTGAACTCACAGGTCAGATGTACTCCGAAATACACCAATTGCTGAAGTACAAGCTACGTAATTGTCTCTGCTCGGACAACACAAAACACACTAAACAAACAATTATGGACAATTGATAATGGTCTTAATAGCATACAGTTCCTCTTCTTGCCAGTCATTTTAAGGCTTTTTGACTGATTTACTCAGACCCATAATAGTTCCTTTCGGCCTGTCCTGATTGGGCTCGCCATCATGTGTCATTCTTTCCTATCTCAGGCTATGATGGTGGGAACACTTTGATGAAGGCTATGTTCTATTCTAGCATAATAGTGTACAAATGAACTTCAAAAGAGAATTGTTTCTCACCATTGAGCCAGCGAGAATCATGCTGCTCTGTCCTGATTGGGTGATGCGTTCCTAAGGTGCGGAAGATGGCAAAATCCCGTCCCATGAAATCAGCCGACGTGCCCGCATACAATTCCCCATCTGAGACCATAGGGACAGAAGTGACTATCAGCACAGTGGAGTCATTTCATGAAAGAGCTGAAGAGTGTATTTTTCCCCATTGAAAATGTGCCAAGATACAAAAGAGAGCAGAAGTGAAGGAAGGACACATGGGAGAAGGACAGAATGCATAAAAATGGGGGTGTCCATAATAAGGTGTGTGAGCGAATAGACAGAAAAGTAGTGATGAGAAGTGACAGGCTGCAAAGCACCCATCTGTCGGGTTAAATGGTGTTATGTCACAGAAAGTGGCAGGAAATAATTGGTGACAGATGACTGTCTGGTTCTTTGTTCACCAAATACTGATTCACTTAAGACAACACAATAGCTGAGTGACATCTGAGACAAACTACCAGCTCTCAGCAGGATTGTCCACATTGAAATATTTTACAGTCGTAGCAATGGGAAGTTCCCAGTGCCTAAATTACAACGACAAAGCACATCTACTTGGCGTGAATGACAGACAACATCAGTGAAAGATCAGGCTGCAGGTGATTTCAGGGCTGCCACGTTTTTTGTTTTTTTGTGTTTTCTTTCAAGATTTTCCCGGCATGTCTGGGACTCACCGATCAGCATGGACGCGGTGAGAAGGTTCGGATCGTAGGGACTTTTTCCTCTGCCGTTTTCGGTGTGAGGCAGGAGTCGGAAAATGTTGTCCTGAGTGCAGAAAATACAGTATACATTTACTCTGTGGTTTGGGGGATCAAAACTTTGATTCATTGGCATACCACAACTAATGGGTTATGTGTCACTTGATTGGACTTTGTCAATTTGCCTTTAATATTCCATTTTGAATCCCATAGAAAGTAATTGGTCAG
This sequence comes from Hippocampus comes, assembly GCF_001891065.2. NCBI lineage: Eukaryota > Metazoa > Chordata > Actinopteri > Syngnathiformes > Syngnathidae > Hippocampus > Hippocampus comes. Next base: position 2,486,333 of record NW_017805841.1, on the reverse strand, counting down.
GAGTGTAAATGTTGAGTGAGAAACAGTTCACAGACCTCTCTTGAAATGCTTTTTCTTTCTCAAATCTCACCAAATGTTGCGGTTGTGCTTATTCTGAAAAAAGTGTTTATTTGGTAACCCCAAAATTGACTCATCCTCTGAATCCGGTTTCAAACGGCAACTTGGAATTTGGTAGCCATGTCTATTTATGAGTAGACGACACCAAAACGTCTCACGAACCCATGCTCAAACAGAGGCAAAAAGTGCGCCATTTAAGGGTGTTAGTGGGGAAAACATACATTTTGTCTGACTTCTACCAAATTGCTTCATTTATGTTTAGAATAGTGTTTCATAAAAAAACTCTCTGCAGTGTTGTGTCCATCCATGTTTATGTTCCGCAACATGTCGCCTTTGGTTCTTGCAGTTTGTCTTGATAAATAGGCATAAATTCTCATCCAGTGGTAACATTGTTTTATACGGTTCGAAAAATGTGATTGGAAAAAAAAAACACAATAGACGGTATGTTGAGTAAATAAATTATTTAAATACTATTTGCAAACCTACAGTATATGGAAAAAGTCGCTATCAGAGCTGCAGTGATAGTAAGCAACCATTTCTTTGCCCGAACATTTTTTTTTAAATAAACTCATGGAAATTTGAAATTGTGTTTTCAGTATGACTGAGTAACCTTGACAGGCTTACAAAGCAATGCATAAAGGAGTTCCAACATGAGTCATATCGGATTAAAAAAAAAAAGGTGAGATTTCTTCATGAACCTTTGTGTCGATTGTTTATTGGATCCCCATTAGCTCTTGCACAAGGATTAAGCTAATCTGCCATGGGTCCCATGGGTCCCATGGGTAGAAGTGATTTGAAAAGCTACAGTGTGTAATATCAAAGACATACCTCTAATTTCTTTCCCACTTCCAGGTAGGAGCACACTGGGTGAAATGCGCCTGTTCCACACACATAGAGGTGAGTCTGGTTGAATGGCTGCAGCACCTTGACAAAGTTTGCGCACTCTCTCTGAAGGACAGAGACAAAAATAAGACATCATTTCGGACTGGTCCAAGGCTCATGCCGACGTGTTACAGTTGTTCTGTGGGAAAAACAAGCACGCGGTCAAACACATGAGAAAAATGCAAGTGATTTGAGATCACACACAACGATAATCTAGTGTAATCCTACACAGAGTGCACTATACTGAGTCGTAATTGTGTATGTGGCTCATGCACCAGATTGACATTCTGCTTCTGAGTCCACCTTCACAATTGTCCCCAAACATGCTTCCCGCTTTCCCAGACATCGTGCCTGACCTGACTTACCGTAAATTACACAATTGGACGGTGATTAACGTCTCCCATTATTTACTCGCGTTGAAAAAATGTGCACATGTGGAAATGTGATATGAGAGATATTGCTCTGTATCTAACACAGGCTCTCATCGCTTCCATACAACCCTTCATTTTGCATTTAATTTATGATGCTGCTTGCGTGTAACATCTGAATGTGTTTGTATCCACTGTTCTGCTGCCATGTGGCGTATTTATTTCCTTGCGCACCCTTGTTGCACATGGCAGGCAGATCTGACCTCAAATGAAAGTAACTGTGTCATCACATATTAAAAAGGGCAGCGAAAAAAAAAAAAAAACCTCACAAATTATGCAAAACTAAGCTCATCTGGCTTTAATGAGTCATACGCAGACAGCAGTTTTGCAGATGTCACACCCCAGGATTTATGATGTGCTTTTTACAAAAGTAGTGCAACGAGTTGCAAGGTTGAGCATTGTCATCTGAGGTGTAGCACATATGTCTTGAATTTTGTCATCTTAGGTGATTTGGTTTTTGTCAGGGATCCCACACATGATGTGCATATGAAGACTGACCTGTGAGATTGTGTTACAGGTCATACAAACTATTTGAAAAATACAAAGAATAAGAAATGGAAGAGGCGAGGCTGACTAACTGCAAGATCGTCAATGGACTTCCACTTGCGTTGCGCTTTTCTAGCTTCGAGGTACTCAAAGTGAATTAACACTGACTCCTTGTTCACCAACTGACAACGTAACATCAGAAGCAACCGGGTGGTGGGGTTCAGTAGGACACTGTAACACGGTCACAAGGGCTGGGAATCTAACCAACAGGCTTCGGGTCGTGAGACAACCACTGTACAACATAAGCCATGCCGCCCCTTGCTTGCCTGGGGTCTACATTTCACTCCCCTTAACAATTTTTATTACATTGAATAGAGACTTAAAACACATGTTATACAAACATGACTCAACACAACCTGTTGCTCTTATTTGTGTCGGGCACCAGCGTGAGCTTCCTAATTTGCTCTCGTTCATTTTATTGTCACAATCACTGAGTCAGCGGCTCGGGCCAACTCTGTGTTGGCCACATACAGTACATGTGGCTTTTCCATCGTGAATATTAATCAGGTTTTACAACTACTGAAAGGGAAAATAGGAAGAAGCTTTAGCTTATTATGCACAGCTCGTTTGCAGGATGACATCTAAACTGTCACAAAAATGTACGTTGTATATCTGCAGATAGCTAATAACAAGGAGCTGAACTCAGCTGAGGGAATTAGACAGAAAACCTGTTGCTCTCCTCTAACGTTACATTTGTGCAAGCTAACGTTGACCCTTGAAAACTTCACCGCCGTCTGTAAACTGCATCGTGGCATGAGGCAATAGTGAACTCGTGTACAAACATTCTCAATCTGTTCTTCTTTCTCGATGAGGGATAAAACACCCTTTAGGCCACTCTACTCATCTGTGCCATAATGTTTACAGATACCGCACGAAGGAGTTCCTGGGCCTTCAAATCTTTTGTACAAAAGCCTTGTCCTGGTCAGTCTCCAACCTGTGAGCTCAGGCGCAAACAGCAGCATGGCCTGAAGCATCATATCATCTCCGTGAGCTAACGTAGGAGAGGACTCACACTGACTCATGACGTGACAAACAGTGTTACAGTTATGTTTCCAACGTAATTGAGCCAAATGACTCTGAAGACATATATGACAACCAGTAAAATTATTTTTTTTTCTTCATCTAAAAGAATTCAATATAATCAGAGTGTAACCACTGCGGATTCAGTGACTCGATTTGTGGTTTATGGTCTTTGATACTACTTTGCTGTTTTTTTTTTACTTTGGGATGACTGTAACAAACGTATTTGCTATTGCAGATTTAAGGTCTCTGCAGCACAAAGATGCAGAGTAATGCGGATGATCCTTGAACATATGACTCTCTATATTGTTCATGCTTGGTATCATAGGAGTAGATTTAAGTAGAGATTCACTCCATCTTGGTCTTTTAAGTGGAGCTTCTGAAAGCTCTAACGGTGGTTAAGGTCAAATGCTGGTCTCCGAGTTGGTGCTGAGATTGCCATCAGACCTGAGGCAAGTGTGACAGTTGTTGTCCTCATGATTGCTGAAAATATGAATGGTATTATTTTGCTTGATCAAAAATATGTAGTCAAACTATTTCCTCTGCACTATTAATTGCACAAACAGACATTGTGTTCAAAGCGGGTAGTTATGGGCAGTAGGATAAAATTAGCCAGAAGTAAGTTTAACTTTATTATTCATTTTTTCCAGGAAATGGATTTGGTTATCAGCCCCCCCCCCCACCCCACACAACTTGAAAAAATGAAACTTTCGTACCGAGAGATCTTTTCCGGCCCACTTGCATTCATCTCTCCTGATGGGAGACGCCGGCCAAGGTATCTGCAAACACAAACAAAAACAGACCAAAAGAATCATTCCTTCCGTGTGCACACGTGTATATGTATACACTATATGCAGGTTGAAAGGGTCACTGTGCGATTTGTTCCCCACTTTGTTTCAGTTTACTCTATTATTCATCCAGGTGAACAAAGAGCGGCTAGCGTGCCTGGCGCAGCGTGCGATGGCGTGCGACGGCGCTGCCTTGTAATATTAATGAGACACTTTCCGGTCTAAGCTGAACAGAAGAAGCCTGAGGTACATTAAGCTCCGATTGCATGAAGTCGGCCAGACATGACCCTGAAGGCTTTGTTTTACCTGTACGATATCCTGGCTGATGTTGAGGAGGTTGAAGGAGAAAATGTGGTCTTTGGCTCCCACCACCAGTCTTCCTTTCTCTTCATCCAGCAGGAAGGTGTGGTAAGACGAACTGTTGAGGAGACCTTCGGATGTCACGAAGTTGTTGGACTCCAGCATGTCTGCGGAGGAAGGTGGAGCGTTTTAAACCGCAAAGCCAACGTCTCTCAGATAACGTCCATTCGGTTTGGCTGATTGCTTTTTGCTTTTAGTGGTATGGACTACTTTTCTTTCCTTGTCTGTTGTCCCTGCAGTTGTGAATTATAACATGTCATAAATGGGATATTTGCTGCTACTTAGTAGGGATAGACTAAGTTTGATCAAAAGTGGAGCATTTCTTCCTTTTTAATATATTTTTAGAAGCATTGAGAATTCCTCTCTTAAATTTTCTGTCCTACCTGTCTCAATTCCACTGGATACTGCACACTTCCCGTAGGTGACAGTATATTTCTCTTTTTGAGACTGAGTTGCTGATTGCAGACAAGTATTGCACTCAATTCTGCCTCGATTTCTTCAAGACATTGTTTATGGAATCAACAAATCAGTTCCCAACAACCATTGTTGCCAAATCTTAGACTTAACTAAACAAAAAGGAATTGACGTATAAAAACGTTACATTAGTATTTAATTCATTAAGAATTCACTAAATTGTGAGTAGCTATGAGTAGCTAAAAAAAAGTGTCATTGTAAGGAGCATTCAAAACTATGCTTGTAGCTATTTTCCAACATCATGCCTTGGAAGATTTGTCAAACTGACACTTGCCAGCGCGTTCATGTTCGCTCTAATACAAACCTAAGAGGTGTCTGGGCCGCTACTACAAACACGGAACAAAGACACCTTTCTCCTCTGCGCAAATGAGTATTCCATCAGAATACCTTTGAAGGTGTCATTCCAGGGTACACTATAACACACAGGGTGGCACTGAATATGCCAGTTGTGTCAGTTTTACCACAGACTTGTGGTTTTCTTCATTTTTCATAGACACCGTCATGCTTGAAAAGAGTTGTTAGAAATTGTACAGCTGGGCCAAAAAACACAGCCGCCAAAACCCAAGGAGGCAACGCCAAGTTTAACTGAACTGCCCAGGTGATGCCAACACTAGCAGCCAATGATCAGGTTGCCCGCAGAGTGAGGGTCACCTCACCCGAGCAGCCAAGCAGAACTTGATGCGCCGACAGTGGAAAACTAGGAGGAATCTATATAATGTAGGAATATAGTCCACAACTCAAACTGCAGTATTCGCAGTATTATGCCGAACCGCAGCTGCTATTAGGACACATTAAGTATGGTTTGCAGATCACGTTTTGCTGTGTAGTCGGAGGGTTTTCCAAGGCGACATTTGCTTTAACAGCGGAAAGCTCAACTTGTCTGAATGACGATGAAATCCCTCATCTCTGCATCTACTGCAAGCATACAATTATCACATTAAAATGTCTTTTGTGTAATGCAAATAGAAGACGGGCTTAAATCTGAAGCGTGTGAAAATCTCGTGGAATGACGATAAACAAGCTAAAACCAAAAATGCTTTGTAAAGAACCATCCTTTTCCGTGTGTTTTTTTTTGACACCACTGTATTGCTCACCTGTCAAATTTGTATTTCACCTACCCGAATAGTCGTAACCAAGACATGTACAATAAACCTCATCTATCTCCAAAATGATCAAATTTGAATCTCGAGCCTTTGCTGTCAATGCATATAAACAATCTGCCATTCCAAGTATGCTCATGCTTAGCCCCTAATGTTATTGCTTTGATTTCCGGTGCCTCAGCAGTAGGGGAGGACTTAGACAGTCTACCAAATGTAAAGCTAGAATGTTGCATTAACCCTAAGCCCTCAGGTACCGACTGCCCCATTCCCATCATTCTCTGAGAACCTGATACGTATACCCAATTTCATGAATCCCTGAGGATTTAAAATCATTCACGAAGCTGTGAAGCCAAAAGGAAGCCATAGAAGTCGAATTGTTGGAAGTCAAACCATCCCGTCACTTATCCACCTGGATATCCATTGATCAGTTGACGATAGCATCCATTCGTCGTGCGTTTGGGATGATAAGTTTTACGACGGGACGATTGGGCTACTACTCACAACACAGTCAGCGTCTCTAAAATGTGTTGCTCAATCCAGTCCAAAGCTGTTATCCCAGATCAATGTTGTCTTCTGGTTATGGTGATCCATCACGGGTGAATGTGCTCACATTAAGTCCTTTTACTGACAGGACTGTAACACTCGCCTGATCCATTTTCACCTCCACCAAGGCTGCGGTTGTAAAGATGGATCAGAATATCCATTACATAGACGATACAATAATGCTGTGTAAACATCCAACGCGTCCTGTGAAGCAAAGAGAATTGTTGTAGGATGGGGTTTGTACCGACTTTATTACTTCACAATGATGTTTAGAGCTTGACGTCGACTAGTTTCTCGCGAAGTGTCTGAAACGTATTTCTGATTGTACAGCTTTGGTGAATCAGAGCGAACCAGTGAAGGCAACAAAAAACCCAACAACAAAGGCAGACTCATAATAGGTTTTGGAACAACTTTTGGGCCGCCACTAACAAAGTGGAAGGAAAGCGATAAATTACTCCGCCAAAGATGAAGCAGTTTGTGATTATTTGCAAACACCACAAATTCCCACCATGCAGAACCCTGCTGATCTGGTATGGTGTTTCCCATTAGACTAAGTTGTGCAAATGTGAACTGGCTGTCACAACGACAAGCACACTGCACGAGAGGGTTATTATTTGTTTTTTTCTGGAAATAGCATGAAGCAGGCTGTTGTGTTCTGAAATGTTTGTTTTGCTTAAATTTGCTGAATGATATCTCCGTAATTAGAGAATATACAGTAAATTCCCGGTATTGCAAAACATTCCCTCTTCCTGTCTTATAATGTTTAAATTTATAGTCCTATAAAAAAGTGGCTGACATCACATATGGTTCTGATCTTGTCACGTTTATTGTTTTTTTATATAAAATAGTCTGATATTTAAGCTTCAGTGGGTTCAGTGACACGTCGGAATGTCAAGCTTTCTCCGATGCCTTCTTCATCCAACTCTGCTTTTCTACCGTGGGTCCTCAAAACACTTCAACGCTGTTGCCTCATTTATCTACTGATGATGCAGCATCAGGAGTAACTGAGGCTTCGGGATGTTGCTCAAGGACACTTTTCACAAGGGTTGAGGATCGAACCCACAAACTCTGGGTTGGGAGACGACCACTCTATTATTGATTCCTGCAACCCCCATTTTAATGCTGCTTTGGGTCCTGAAATCAAAAATGCAAACCTAACAGTCTGTTTCCAATCTAGCACGTGTGTTCTTTTACCGATGCTTTCTTGAATGCTGTGTTGCTACTTTCATCCAATGCAACATACAGTAAACGTCAGTCCGCATGATAACTTTCTATGGGAGTGGTGTCCAAGGCGACAACATGGGCATTGCGTATAACTCAAAGCCAATCATCTTGGGAGAGACACTGTTGCGGGTGGTATGTCTGTTCATGGTGCCCACTGGGATTCGTGCCATCGGAAAGAAAGAGGATATTTTTCCCCACATGGTATGGGCCTCTACATGTTGGATCCCCCGTGTCCCCTCGGTGAAACAACAAACATCCATTTTCTTTTGTTCAACCTGCTCAAGATAAAATGTGGAGCGCATGCATTCAAATGAACCACTGCCAAACAGGGTAACAACATACAAGCAGGTGAATTGGAGGATGCGCCGCTTTCAACAGGTGTCAGCTGCCTCAGTGCCAAGTGTTAAGTTTTCTCTCATCTGTTGGCTTTTCACCAACTGATTGTCTCTCACTTTCTCTGTCCTGCACCGTTGCTGTTTCAACAGCTGCCCTTTCTTACCCACTCTCACTAAGTCTTACTGCTTTTTCTGTCGCCAAAATATTTTGTGAGGAGAGAAGAGACAAAACACAGCTATGGGGGGGCAGACGGAATTGATGCATGGAATCAACAGTCCCATGTGAGACTGATAAAAATAAACTCTTTTACCCTACATTCTCACTCTTTCTTGACTGGGAAGGGGGTGGGGCAGCGGTAGTGTTATCTAAGTGCTTCCAGAGAAACAGAAGGAACACATCTTGACAAAAGCCCACGCATGGCATATACTTCTGAACACTGACGCATCGCTCATACTCCTGATTGTGCGAATGTACACGTTTGACAAAACACAAGAAGTCCACATATGGTTCATTTACGCCTGAGGAAATGAACTACAAAGCTTCATTAGTCGAGTACGTTCTCCGGTAGAAAGACGCTGAAATGCAGAAAACATCTCGGCTGCCTATTTTTACTTGCCGCATGCTGGTTGGTCTGCTGCTAATCCGGGTGCACACGGGAATGTTGCGGATGTCGTCATTATTGTTCTGCAGGATGCAGGCCTCGGGACTACGAAGTACATCCCGGCGTCCTATGCTGCTTTCAATTCAGATTCAGAAACATGTTTCTCGTTTGTCTCTCTTGCCTTCTATGCGTTTGGCTATTTTGTCCGTTGTGGTGTTGAACCCGTCCTGTGCACTTACATGTATCCATTTTGGAAATCTAATGTCTATACTTGTGATTCTGTTCCGTGCCTACACCCCGCACGGCATTCCAAGCGTATATAATGTTTTAAGCAAAGTTGTATTTTATTATAGTTTGTATTTAAACTTATACAACAATAAAATAGGATCCAACAGTTCGAACACCGATAAGTGAATTTTATTGTGTCATCGAGCCACAGTCCTCGTGAGGTAGCTGGAGTCTGTACAAGCTGACTTGGGCTGAGTGATTGGATACACCCGGGACTGGTTGACAGTAGATCGCAGGACAAACAACCATTCTCATCTAAGGACAATTAAGTCTTCAATGTATGAGGAAGCCAGAGTAATCGGGGGCGGGGGGAACCCAAGCAATGTCATTTAAATGCTTAGATTTACGATTGAAAACAAAAACATACCACAGACTTATTTGATCAAACCTCTTGTTCAAAATTTTACATGGAGGTGACAATCCAAATACAGGGAAATTCCGCTCCACCAGTGGTGAGGTAAGCCGAATATGCATGCAAGTCTAAAGGTGTCAAGTCTGTCACTAAACTATGCTGTAGTCAAGTCACAATTCCATTTTTATTATTGTCTATGGATAAAGCCTACTTCACCCTCAAGATTACTTCCATGTTTATCTGATCCCAACTAAGCGATACTCCCTCTAAGGTTAGTGGATTTTGCAAAAATGTCTTCTCAAAATCAAAAAGTTGCATTTCAAAGGAAGACATTGATTGGGAAAACTGATCCTCCAAGTAAACAAGTTATTTCAAGCCTTGCTGAAGGCATTGTGTTGCCAGGCATGAATTTTTGAGCTTCTAATTTGGAATATTTCCAGCATATCCCATGGGAATTTCTAGGAAAATTTCCACCCATTCACAACCCTTGCACTGCATGTCCGGCAGTACATCCTATTAAAATAAAGTAGCATCTCATCACTCCTTGGCAGTTAACACCACCTTTGACGAATAAAGCACACTGATGGTCTTTTACTTCCAGGGTCATGAATTCCCCTGCAGGCTGTTAATTGTCCCAATCTCCATTGCTGTTGTCATTTATGATCAGCAAGTGCATTTCTTTAATGCAGTCACACCCTTTAGGCGCCTTGGCATCACCTCACAGCATGATTGTTGATACAGTTGGACCTTAGCTCGTGTTTAGGTAGCCGTGGGGTATCGTTGTTATCTTTCCTCCTACGCCGCTGACCTAGTGACCTTCAGTTCTCACTTCTAAAGATCAGCCTGAATCTCGTGGGGTTCAGCTGTGTGTTTCTTTGTGAAAAAAAATTCAGTTCGTATCAGATCGTATAACTATGTTTAGTGAGGAACTATGGAGGCAGCGGGCGCTTTGAGATACACATCTTAATGCTACATTCATAGGAGGGTAGCCTTTGTAGTCCGCGATCACACTGGTTGAGACCCGCACTGTGTAATGACCTCTAGGGGTCAGAGTTCTTGTAAGTTCAGTGCCTCACATGCCGCTGATAGTGTAGGTTTGGACCACATGTCACTGTCCAGGAAATATTAGCTTTGTATGCTGCAGAGAGACTAAAAAAAGAGAATTCAATATTCAGAGATGTATTCATTTGTAATTGGTATTAATGTTACTGATTTCAACTGTGTATCTATTTACAGTATATCGAAATATCCATACAGTCGTGTATGGTTTTCCATTTATCTGCATATATTTATGGATACTGGTGTTCTGGTATATGCAATGACACTGAACATACTTTTTGCTTTTATTCTCATTCACTTTGGCTATTTCCGAATTTCATTTGCATTCTCACCTGCGCATATAGGCTATTTGATACATGACATTTTTTTCACTATGTACAACCCTGCTGCCTATTCTTGCTGCTGTTCACATTCACATCTGCGTACAATCAAATACAGCCGCCACAACACTTTAATGTTGATCCCATTCAGTTTCTTTACTTGCTTTAAATATGTACTCAGCTGCTTGTAATGCAGTTTTTCAGGACAGCGCAGTTGCTAAATAGTGCCCCCCAAAGGGCCAAATGCAAATGATGGCCTCGTAGAGAGGTACACAATTCCAGTTGGCTTCCGCTGCAATGGAGACATCACTGCGTGTGGGCGTGCATCTACCAACTGACAGCGTGTACTTTTTAACTGACTGATATGCTCACAGGTATCATTAGCCGTCTACAGATGGCAATGTGAACGTGCGTGTGTGTGTGTGTGTGTGTGTGTGTGTGTGTGTGTGTGTGTGTGTGTGTGTGTGTGTGTGTTTGTAATTATGGATCTCCCAGGAAGGAGAGAGGACTATTTCTTTTGAGGGTAAAGCCATCTGCTTAAACAGACGACGGGTGCCCCCGCGGTGGGGGGGGGGGGGGGGGGGATATGACACATGGAAAGAAAAGAAATAAATGACACTTTGCTGGCAGGGAGTCGGCATCTGGCACTACTTTTCACGATGCGTATACACTGGGAAACATGGTTTTGTCATATAATTTAGGCGAAGATAAGATAATGACACCGAATCTCACACAGGCTTGTTTAATGAACAGTTGACTCGTCCATGAATGCATGACAGCCACATGAATCTAAACTACTACAACCGCAGTAACATATTTTGGTTGGATGATTATCCCAAAATCATCACACGATTTGGACATTTTTAAATTGTGCATGTGTATATCTAAACAAGTGTCTGTTAAGTGTATGTTTGTCAACAGTTGGGCCCAATTTGAGCATTTTTCCTCCCTTGCGATTAAAGTCAGCAGAGACGCGGTCATCCGATGTCCCGAAAAATTATCCTCAGGAACTGTCATGTGGTACCTTGTGTGTTAAGAGTGATTTGATTTTTCTTCATTCAAGCCAAGTTATTTTTTTTTTTCATGTGTTTGATTGCAAATCTTGAATTGGGGTACACGCATACTGACAATCTGGCCTAATTTGGGCATTTTTCCCTTCCTTGCGATCAAAATCAGCAAACGGATGATTATATGGTGTCATGAGAAGATTACTCTGAGTGATCATCTTGTGGTGTGGGATGTGTAAAAGGTGATATTTCATCCCCGCTCAGAAAATGCTCAGACTCCAGAAATTGTACATTTCAAATTGAGTCACAAAGAGAAGAAATTCTTGTGTGTGGTTAACAGAGTTGGGATGAGCCACAGACTCAGCGGTTGTCACATGAAGCGCTTGCTATTGTCTGGACACAAGTCAAGGAGCACCCAGTTGTGTTGAATGTTTGAAAAACACGCTTCACGAGTCATTCACCTCAATAAAAATAACAAGAAGAGGATACTGCCACCACAATCTAGTTTCCAGATAAGATAACAGTTGGCCGACGGTGTCTCCTACTCCTACTTCTTATAGTACTATTTCTTCTTATATGTTCATTTCTAGCAGTCTGGATTCCTTGTGACATTGAGTTGCCTCAAGCAGGTTGGTCTTAGTACTATGGGCAGATATCATTATGATTGTCGCATACTCTGTTCATCTTGACCACACCACACATTATAAGGGCAGTCAGAACACATGGCAATATTTTTCAATGCACATGAGGTCTCTCGCACACGGAATTAAAAATAAGAGAAGATGATAAAAATCATGATGTACCCCAGATTGGTCAAATATCCAATAGTTGCAATTGACAGGCAAACATGTCATGTATGCTGTAAATAATGATGACTCATTTAAAAAACATACTGTTGAGTCACATGTAACTAATTTAGTTGCTCATATAAAAAAATGTTGCTTTCAAATGAAAGTGATGCATCTCGTGATTTTGAGTGTTCTCTTCGTTTGAGCAAATTATTATTATTATTTACAGATAAAAACAAAAAAAATTGAAAAGATCTGGACAGTGTCAGAATAATTTTAAGATGGTGCGAAGGGTATTAAAAGTGCACAAAACTCACCTTTGTACGAGAGTTTTAGTCGAGGGACATTGGCTTTGGTCTGCTGAGCTCCGTCGCCCCCCTTCCGAAACAGAATCACGCCACAGGTCAGAACAAAGCTGCCCCATAAAAGAGAGCCCATGGTTCTGAGGTAAGCAAGTCCAGCAGCGCCTGTCCTCTCTGCACCCCCGAGGTACTTCTACAGATCCACACACTTTTGTGGGGCAATCTGGACTAAAAGAACAAATTTAAAAGCCAGTCCAAAAGATGAGTTTGGCAGCAGGTGCGGGGGGTTACGGTGACTGCATGAGAGCCCGTCCCAGCAACAAACCCAAGGTGAACTTATTAATGGGCAATGGAGAAGCAGCAAGGTAAATCTTTCCTCGTCACTTAAATCGCCATCCAGGCCAAGTGAGGGAAAACACTGTCCTGTTTGTTTTCTGCTCTTAATCCTTAGTCGTCTGTGCTGAGTGCTCCTCTTTGTCCACTTTTTCTCCCTCAAAAATCTCCTTTTCCTGTTAGCACAGCTCTGTGCTGTCCACACTGCACAGGGCAAGTGAGCACAGCTGAAGCAGACAGTGAACACACAGTCAGGAAGGCAGTGTAAGAGTGCAGTGAAAGAGGAAGGGAGAGAGAGAGAAGAGGAAGCGCAAGTTAAGGTTAGGGCAAGGCGCACACACACACGCACACACACAGGAAAGTAATGGAACATGAAAGCAGAACATCCTACTGGATGTGCCGTTAAATACATATTTTAAACATTACATTAGTTGGCCTGGGCTGACCCCTCCCTCCATTGATTGAAGTTACAGTAACCTTCACAATATTCCAGTGGCCACAAGCTGTGATTAGGTTTCCTATTCAATGATGCAAAGAAATAAATAAATAAAATTGGACAGTGGCATGCATGCACTCTCCCCATTTTGTCACCCAGCTTAACATGATGTCAGTAAGTCATTGCAATGCAACACTTTGACTCATTGAGCAACTTGAGCCTGTTGTTAAAAACAGAAACATGCTCTGTAGCTCTGAGGTTTTCCAGCAGGTTGCTCCACAAACACATGCTGTACAACTAAAACGATACCTCGCCGTGAGATCTTGTCCTGACTTTTGGAAAGACGAAAAAGCCAGGGGTCTCACTTATCAGCACTGCGTAAGCACAAAACGGGGTCTGAATAGATTGTACAGCGACAAATGTCAATTTATTACATTTTAATCATGCGCAACCTCTGTATACAAGTTAGGTAAATTGAATTGGCTACTTTTTTCATTTTTTTGTGTCCATCTGTGTGAATGCATACTTGTGTCTGCCATCACTTAAGGAGCAGCAAGTCCCAATGGGTTGTAGCATCGAAATTGTATCTTTTTATTTATTTGTGTGTGACTGTGTGTGTGTGTGTGCATGTGTGTGTGTGTGTGTGTGTGTGTGTGTGTGTGTGTGTGTGTGTGTGTGTGTGTGTGTGTGTGTGTGTGGTTTGCGGGTGGAGGAATCCGACCACTTATTTTTCTTTCCTTCTGTCCGGCCTGTCATGTTTGTTGTCTTTTTTGTATGACGACAATTTAGGGCAGCAAACAATATTCCTTTCCTTGTTTCCACTGCGATGAGAAGCACCGTCATCATGATTCACCTTTAACAAATCGTTTGCCAGCATGGCTCATTCATTTTTGTGTACTTCTCTTGCATTTACCAAGAATGGACAGATTTGGCCATGTAGAAGGCAATACGTGTGAGTTCCCAAGTTCAGTGAAGGGAAAATGACCTACAAGTGCATGCAACGTACCTACTTGTAAGTCCGATTTTTTTCATATGCTATTTCCAAATTTTGGGCGTTGGTACACTTTTAGTTTGAATTGTACGCACTCTTTGATAAGTGAGACCCCACAACCGAAATTACACTTCACATATGCTGATGTTAATTCAACATCTAGGGTGTTCATTTTAACACAAGTGTCAATTTGCATCCACACTAACTGGTGTTGAAGTAACATTTCCAACGGTGTTAAATGTTCATCATTACGTAAGGGAGTGGTTTCAATTTCAAATAGGCACCAATCAGGATCGAATCCAGGTGACACCCCAGTTTACCTGTGTTACATTCTTGACCACACAGGCGTGTTTATTACTGAGTGGCGTTAACACAACATCGAAGTTCAGTTTTTAGCCCTTTCGCTGGATTTTTAAGACTGGCCGATTTGCAGTATACGACATGTTTGACTCTTCCCTTTGGATAGACCGCTGGCATGGCCACTTTTGAGCACCTCATTGTCAGCCGTCCGTGGGCACACATCACTGAGAGAAGTCAGAAGTGTGAGGGTCGGTGATTATTCTGACCTGATCGCCAGTATGCGGGGCCGAGAGATGGCTTCGCCCAGCGCTGACTCTGTTGGACATATTTCAGCCATTTAGGCTTCAAGCAAATATGTTTTTGCGGCTCACGTTAGTAAGCCTAGGAAAGATGGAACATGAAGTTACATACATTTTTCCAGCTAATAGTGGTGTTTGATTGACAGTTGAGCAAGGAGTGGTTTCAGCTCATTCAATGAACAAGCCCCTATTATTTTAGAGAATGACTTTTTATGATTTTTACTCATTCAAATATTACAGGGTTGTCAAATTCACAAGACATTTATTTTCACTTTATTGTGGCTTAAAATGATTCTGATCAACCACACCAATTCATTTAGTCGCATTTTAAACAATGCAAGCCACTAGCAGAGAAAATGAACGCTCTTAAGTAGTGCAGACAGATTGACTAGCTCCTCCATCATTGTCAAAGGGGGAGTTCCCTATCCTTTCTCTCCAAGCGTGCCAAATGTGATGTCAATCTCCCTGCAAACAGCGGACACTCTCAGTGAGCCCATTTCTCCTCGTGGTGCATGATAATGACGCCAGCGACCATAGTGGTGTTCAGGACCCTCTACCGGGGTGGATCTGTGCGGATAAAGAGCCATCAGACAGTGGGAGGAGAGCAGAACTAATCGAGTAGTGAGTGGATGAGGCCTAGCCGTTATGCTAATGTCCATTGGGAGCCAGCATCACGCCACTGTCTGTGCTTAACCCTGTGGGATTTTCATCACGATGCCAAGGATCTAGTGATGCAACCTGCCATTGCTGTGGAGCAATTGTTATAGACAAATTCGGACTGAATGGAATGCTTGAGAACTTACCCCATTGTTCCTCTTGCATGTACTTTGCATGTTAATTATACAGGGGGTCCTTGATTTACGATGGAGTTCCGTTTCTATCGTGGCAATGGAACCCAAATTTGTACACAGGTCAGAAAGCCTTGCAGTCTATCAATAACCCGCAAAACATTTGTTGGAAAAACACTGCAAGGCCATAAATGGGCCATAAAAAACAGTATTTCAGTGGTAAATTAGCATGACGTTTTGTGCCACATAATCATGTTTTCTTCCGTGACCTAACAAAGTAGCTCAATTTGTGTAACCTGACTTCCCCTAAAACGATAACGAATTATTCAAAAATATTTGGAAAAAAAAAAATCTTACTATATGCTGAGAAACATTGGACTATTCACAATAACAGCACATAATGTCCCTGGAGTGAACAAGATTGTGTTTGCTGGAATGTCTTATTTCACATATCCGATCAATGATGTCATTGATCAATTAGCAAATTGTGACATTATAACTGATCACCGATTTTACATAAAAATGCAAAATATCCACCAATCCGATCCAGACCATCAGATCTGTGTAAAGTCAAATGATGAACATATTTTTCTTATTTTGAGTACCTAAGTCAACCAAAAGGTTCAAAGTCAATCCTCTAAATTCACATCCGATGCCAACATGTATTCAAAATAATTCTTTTTCTGTACGACTTCAGTGGAATCTGCACAGATTTTTCAGGAAAAATACTCTTTCGAGGCCATACACATTTAATACAGTGGAATTGCCATCATTGCGAGTCACTCGTCTTCAAAGGATGCAATTGGGCTTGAGTTATAGATTTTAAACAGTTTTAGCAGGAATAGCTCCTTGGGCTCTACTTTTGTAGACAGGCGCACATGTACTCGGTGTAAAAACTGCCACATCTTAATTTTTGTGCCTGGGTAAGTATGGTTTATTGTGTTTGGGAATTTGACAGAATGCGCTATGTCGAGCTGGGTGTTCCGGCAGACCGAGGTCATTTTCTCTTACACTCCGCCGGCCCACATGACAATTTGGTGACAGAAAGTAGACTACACCTTAGACTAGCTAAAAGCAGGTCTCAGTTGTGGTGTAAGTGGAGTAAAGCAATTTTGGCAGATTTGATCAAAGCACAGGCAGAAAGATTCAGCGCTTCGCTGAAATGTGTGGTGGATGTGGTCATATTTAATCCAGTGCATCGACCGTGAATCCTTGTAGAAATAAATTAATTTAAGGCATTATTCTTATTTATTATATATTTTATATTCCATATTTTTGGAATGTGGGAGGAACCCAGAATACCCATAAAAAAAAAAAAAATGATGCAAACTAAACACAGGACGGCCATGCCTGAGACCGGAACCCCAACATTAGGACTTTTAGGCTGACGTGCTGACCACTACTCCCACCATGTTGTTTATCTCTCATTGTCTCTCTGTTAAAATAAACTCAATAGCATGACTCGTCAAAAGAATGAAATCCCGTTAACTATCTTTTGTCTTATCAATCAAGCAGAGTTTTTCAAGGATGGAGTTGGCTTCTTTCAGAAACCTCAATCCACTTTAAGGTTGAATCTGTCTTCGTCATCTGAAAGCGGGTCCTGTCAATAACAATTGAAACTCAAACCCCATCACCCAGTTCACTTCATAGAGTGCACACCTCAGCACACATATTGACAACACAAGTGCTCCCCAAGCGTCAGTTCTTTCTCTCCAGCTCACAGTACACCGATTCCCCAACTGCTCCCCGTATCCCACCACTCTCCACATGCACCACTGAAAAGCCACTTTCTCCATTGCACCTTTTCTATGGCATGGCCCCTCTGACCTCAACCTACTCGCTACACAAGCATGGGAACATAATCCTCTCAATGAGAGGATTTGGCTCAGTAAAATGAACCACACGCTTCCAGACAAGCAAATTAACCACATTTGCCGCCCACCTACCCTTTACAAAATCAACCCGACTTACCCCACGCATCCACCCACCCATATGGAGTTCAGATTAGCCTTGTGGTGGGCCACCTCTGTTGCGGCAGGTCAAACAAATTGCCATTCAATGACTTCATTTGAGAAGCTGCTTCTGCATAAGTAGCATAGAGCTTCATTCCAACTACCCACAGTAGGTGACGTGAGCCCAACAAAAGTTCTTTGGACTCTCTAGGTGGTTCTTCTTCTTTTGCTACTTCCTTTTGATGGTTGTCCCAGCATTTAATTCTTAGTTTTGCGCTTTAATGTGTATTCATGTGGTGTAAAATAAAAATTTTGACCTGCAAACAGCGATACTGAAACACTTATTCTGTGCCTTGACTCCGGCATATTTTACATTTACTTTATTGTCTGTCATTACTCTAATTCATACATTTGTATTAGTAAATGTGCAACATAACTGTGGTAACTATGTGTCAGTTTCAAGACTCAGGAGGTCCTGTGATTGCTATGCCACATATCTTTGCAAGTCATGATTTCTATTGCATGAGCATGGTTTTGTTAGGCCACACATAAATGATTATTTTCAATTGCGGTTCAGAAAAGAGATGGCGATGACAACATGAGCATGCAATTATGCCACGCATATCTTTGAAGATGATTATTGTGACAACACAAGTGTGGAATTGTTATGCCACACCACTTTGAGAATGCATATACTTAAGACACAAGTGTGAAAGTATGCCGCACGAAGCTTTGAAGATTATTATTTTGACCACGACTTTATGATTGTTGGGCCACACTTACATATGCCTTACATTATCTTAATTTTCCATGCAAAAATGTAACATGCCTCACATTGTCGACATGTTTTTAATTGTTTCGACTTCATTTGGCGTATGCAGTTTTGCCAATGAATCAGAAGAATAAAGATAAATAAAGACACTCTCTTAAGAAATAATTTCACTATTGCAGAAATTCCATGACACTTTGCACCTTTGTCCGACTTTTCCAGCATTGCCTTACACAAGCTGTAGTTTAGGGTGTACCCTGCCTCTCACCCAAAGTCAGCTGGGAGAGGATCCAGCGCATCCATGTTCGAATGAGGCTAAGCAGTACAGAGGATGCATGGATTCCTTACTCAAGCCCTGGGGCAAAATGGACGAAGTAATTTTCTGCCTTGCGGGGTGTATGCATGGGGAAATGAAGTTTAACACGATATTCACTTATTGAGCCATGTTGTCACTGTCCGACCATTTGTCACATGATGCTAATATAAAAGTTCACACAATTCGCATAAATCCTACCTAACAGTATTCTGTTTTAAAAAAAGCTAAATCGGATTAAATATGGTGGCTTTGTTTGGAATCTCCCTGTTAAAGAGCCTCAACAAGTGCCCGCCTCTGTTACTTCAATTCTACTTGCAAAATGTTGGAAAATTGACAGGTCGGACCGGTTTATACAGAACAGCAGCATGACAAAAGACTGTACGAAATGGCTAATATTCTGTCTTTGTACTCATTTGTGGATCTCAATCAGAAAAAAAAGAACAAAGTGGCCCTCTCTATGAATACTGACCTCGACTAAATGACAGCAATGATGCACTTATATTCTATGCATTTTTTCCCAATGTAAACCTGCTGTGATGGAAGACAGCAGTGTGTGTGTGTGTGCGCACAGGCATGGATGAAAAAGGAGGCCATGTCTCCTCCTTGCAAACCGCTTACTCTTCCCAGATCTGACCAGCTCGCCCCAGGCAATCTTGACAACATACTATGAGAGAAACACGTGCAACTTCGTGCTACGTGGCTTTTGCGGTGAACTGGGACAAAGCAAAACCATAACTGATCTGACATTTCTGTCTTTTAAAACAAATAGCGGGAAAGTATTTTCCACGCCAGCTCTTCAATTTGAGATGACACGCGAGAGTGGTACATGCACAATTCATGACTACATAAACCACACACTGTTGGTTATTTACTGTTTCGTAATAAAAAATGGATGAAAATGCCGCAAAGACCTCAGAGCCATGAATTAATTACTGCCAACGTTGAACTGTATCAGAACATTGAGCTAACCACGCCCTCGCCATGGCGACCACATGGCCCATGATAGCGTGCAAAGGTGCAGGAACAAAAACATTTGTATGTTCACCTAAAATATATTCAGCATTTTATATAATTGCAGGACATGTACCAGCATCATCCATCAATATTTCAAATGCTGGGGCCACCTGACTCTCGTCTCCATGGGGATCAACAAAAACACACACACACACACAAGCTGTTTCTGACTTGGTTGCTGTCTGCGGTAGCACCAGTACCCGCAGACGGCTTCTACTTTCCATCCATTGGCCTATAATGACAGCAATATTCCTTTCAGGAGACATTCCAACCACTTTAAGATCCAAATGTAACAATAATATGAAGATATGTTGACAATGGGGAAATTGGCAAACCCTTTCCGGTTGTGGCAAGGCAGATATGTTGACTTTTTCATCACATTGCCGTATAATTCTTGACGATTGAGCCCACTGGTGTATACTAGTTGCACCCCCAAAATTTAAAAAACAATATCACCCCTACCCTCATCCCCCACACATATGAAACACATATTACACATACTGTACCGGCCTGTCTGGTATGTGGCCTTACCTGGACTGTGGCACAAGCGTCGCACAGGTAGATTTGATAGATGATGTCAAGAAGTAGAAGACAGTCAGCAAACTAGACTGACGCTTAACTCCAGCAGTTGTGATCGTTTCCACATCACAGAGACGCAGAACAGAGAAAATGTATGACAGACTACCATCTTTGGTTCTGTCATGCAAACATTAATTATGGGATTCCCCGTGATAAATTAGCATTAAATTAGTAGGCTGTTATGTCAGACAAATGATGGCAGCACTGCTGTAGAAATTCATGGCTTGACTTGACTACTATACTTGACGATGGTGATTTACATATGAGAGTCTGACCTTTCAAGAGAAATTCTGTACTCAGAAGACAAGTGCTTTATGACTGTACACTTTACTTGCCATGTCTCGTTTAAGCTCTTGGAGTTTCACCCGAACAACTCTGGGTGTGAAGCAGAAAAATGTTTGGAAACGGTGGGTGGACATGAATCATAAAGTCCTAAAAACCATAGCTGCAGGAGACATAACTCTCCGCTTCTAAGCAAATGTGACTGACTACGTTAAACCCCTCTCACCCCAGTAAAAAGCCACGCCAAAGTCTCAGGATTACAAATCTGCTGAGTCTTTCATTACGGGTCAAATCAAAGATGGCGGTGTCACTCATGAGTTAAAGATAATCTTCAAGCCTGGAGTGTCACTAGTTTGAAAACAAGAACTCTCATCACTCACATCAAACTAATAAACTGCGTCAGCAACTTCAGTTGACATACTTCATCTATTTGTATTCCCGTGAGCGCTCAATTGTAAATACTGAATGTACTCCATGCATTTTAATAGCATTGATGTTTCTTAACCGACACGTGCGCCTAATCAGCATCCACAGATCCCTTAAACGTCATGCCTTTCGACAGCTAATGATGAAGAAGAGTGACCTTGTCTCAGAGCCGCGGAGTCTGAGGAGCACGATCCATCGATTCGCGGTCATCTTTTTTAATGTGGCTCCTGGTGTTAAGGCGGGGTCAAAACAGATGGGGAGGGATTATGTGGCTGCAACCTTGCGTCAAGATTTATACCCTCACCCACAACCTTGACTTGCACATAAACCCACTAATCTTTGTGTAGCCTTGTGGACTGTCATGTACACTACCACCGTTAACTCGGTGAACTGGACAAAACGATGCCTCGGATGTCCCGTCCTCTCCTTGGTAGAGGTCAAACCATCCACCACGTCTTTTGTTGTCTGCTTCTATCCGTAAACTAAGGTCACACAATTAAACAGTACTGCGGCGCGATTGCTGTGCCAGTAGATTATTTGGCTTAAATGGGAATGCCGAAATCGAAGCTATGTACCCGGGACGTCTCGTAGAGGGAAGGGTTGAGTTCAAGGACACAATGAATAAATACACAGACCAGACTTAAAATATTTGCCGAAAACACCGAATGGCCATTATTTCATGACATTCATAAACACTTCAGCGAAAAGTGAAAATCCATGAAATTCTCAAATTATATTCTGAACATAGACTCCAACCTCATACAAGCCCATAACAAAAGAACAAAACCAGAAGCTCTGAATTGACTTGTCACGTGCTAACTCATAGTGAAAGTTAATGTCTAAATTGTTCACTTTTTCAACAAATCATATTGGGTCGGATGCAGCTTGCTTGCTTTTCAAGAGAGAAAAATACTCTTCAAAGTTGGGAAAGCTTTGAAAGCCCCTTTTCAGTCCAACTCAGGAAATGTAGCCTCGACCAATTGTCCTGAGCCTCATAGAATGCGCCGAGGTAAGGGAGGGGGATGGATACGACAGGCGCTACCTGCGGCGTGAGGCATGTTTCTTGCTGACTGTTTTGACTGAGATGAGACTAGAAAGGAGTTATTTTTCAGCCCACACTGACCCGTATAACAGACACTTCCTCTAGTTGAGACATATTTAAAGGACCAGATCGCTGCAACGTTTTTTTTTTAGGGCCTGTGCGGCAACCACTGCAACGTTCCAATTGTTTTTTTGTTTTTTTCCAGGAATCACTATTATTATTATGATTGTTGTTGTTGTTCTTCTTATTATTATTATTTGAAATGATGCACATTTTTCAGAGCGTAAACATTTTTTTTCAGATTTTGAAGTTGCCATACAAGATTAAACAAAAGCACCCTGAGATGTACAAAAAAAGCCTTGTTTAGCCATCCTCTAAAAGGTAAAGGAGGTGAGTTAAAAATACTTCAATGCACAATTTTGGCCATTTTTGGGACATTTACAAGGGTCATATTTTTGTGGTCATGTATTAGGGATTGCATCTGATGAACTTCAAATTTAGTCGATTCCATCGCAAGACCTGGGACATGAAAGAGAATAAAAATCTTGAGAAAATGGGTGGGTTTTTCTACTTAACTTATATTAAACAAATGCAAATTAATCAGAATATTGAGTATAGACTAGTGGGGGGCACATTGAACATAGAACATTTTTGACTGCCATTTTAAAGAGGCCATTTTTGCTCAAAATCTTCCAAGAGATTTGATCATTTGATGTACATCAAACTTTGGGTGTTTCATCTAAAGATGTTGAAAATAAGAAGTTCCTTGAAGCTTTATGTGTCGTTGTACTACTGCTGTGTGACTGTGTGCTAAGAAATCAAAGTTGTTTTTGGAAAAAAAAAAAATGTTTCAAAACTCATGGACCTCACAAGATGTTCCCTCCTCAGAAAATAGCGAAAAATGTGGTGCGTCTTTGCTGGCAGTGAATGGAGGACATATAATTATGTTTTCATGCTATTGATGCACACATAACACTGGTCAACAAATTTGCCATGCTTGGTAAAATCTGTTTGCGCAAGCTTTTAAAGGTAACATTTAAAAATAAAAATACTGTCTCTCTCTTTTAATGTGATAGAGAAAAAGTAAAGACCCTTGTCAAATCAGCATCAAAAATATGTCAAGGGACACAAAGCCATCTCTGATCAAAATTTAAAGTTGAACAGTGTCATTTAAGCATATGCGCAGCCGCAGTTATGGTGAATGATGGATCTTTTGTTTTCCTGGGGGTTTGTGTCTGTTACAAACCAAAGTTAAACAGAATTCAAACCTATATCAAATGTAAGAATGAAGTTAAATCAACTAATTTTGTTAGTTTTGCCCTGACTGGCAAAATTTTCTCAAGGGATTCACAGGCCTTTGATCCAAACCCCAAACTGGGCAAGCAAAACCTCAAAATCCCATTTAGGAGGGAAAAGAAGTTACTTGCAAAGGGACCACAAATGAGGGTCTCAACGAGGGATGAGCAACTACGGTTCTCGAGGGCTGCTATCCTGCATGTTTAGATGTTTCCCTCCTCCAACACACCAGATCCGAATGATTAGGATCGTTATCAGGCGTCTGCAGAGCCCGCTGATGAGCTGATCGTTTGAATCCGTGTGTTGGAGGAGGGAAACATCTAAAACAAGCAGGATAGTGGCCCTCAAGGACCGGAGTTGCCCAGCACGGGTCTAAACATTTGCGAAAATCTGTTAAACTTTGCTGCCCAAAAAAAAACATAGGTTGAAGATTTATTGTGGAATTAAAAAAAAAACAATCAAAATCTAATTCCAATGTCCCAGTACCCCAAGGTCGCCAGGGCTATGCTAAGAGGGCCCTTTACAGCTGCTTGCAGTTTATATATATATATATTTATATTTA
>NW_017805841.1:2458649-2461775 GCF_001891065.2 Hippocampus comes | reverse complement strand
CTCAGCGTCCAGTAAGAATTCCGGCGATTCTCGACTTCAATTGAAAGATATTAGCTCGCCAGTAGGTGACCGTTGTGTGTTAGGCGTGCGTTTGAGTTTGTCTCCGGCTGCTGAGAGCAGCGATGGAATGGTTAGTTAGTCAGGAGGTGATCGTTCGGGCAACATTCAGCCCAGCCAGTGTCACGCATGGCAAAATACACGGTTAAAATACACATGTTCACCCTATTGAGACCAGTTGTTATGGTGGAAACTTTGGCCGCTTTGCGGGACGGGAAAATATCATCAGATCGGAATGAAATTTTGCACAGAACCTTGTACCATAGTATCGACAAGAATTCCGACCCGGCCCGACGAATCCGACAAACTTTTTTTTTTGCCATGAAAATGTGGACCACCCTAATATATACACATTTGTCTTGGAAGCCTTGAAGAGTGAATTGCACCATCTCCGCATGAATTCATGATGGGTAAATTGCTGGTCAGTTTCACTCATTGTCCAGAAATGAGGAAAAGATGGGATGCAACAACTCACTCTTTGCTATTCTTTTTCAACTTTGCCAGATACAGTACTTTAACCCATTAGTAACATTAGATTGAGCTATAATCAATTCACCATTTTGGATAAGTGTTACATAAATGCTTCAAATCAAATATTTCATCACTTCACACACAGCTTACAGAATGTGTTGATCTTATGTCATTTGAAAGAGATTCTTCAAGCCACCTTGAAGTCAAGAAAACGTCTTTTTTCAGATAAGCGTTTTGCGTTTCACTCGTACGTAGTCGACACCACCAGCATTAATGTAATGTAAGTTCATATACATCACATTACCGACAAGTGAGGGTACCAGCTGCAAACTGGTAGAACCCTTATAACCTCCAGGATGTAAATCAGGTGTTAGTGTTGAAGTATGTGGATCCGGCTCTGGGTGAAAAGTTGTTTCATCCGGAGGGGGGAGGCCAACAACACAAATTAGTGTCTGATTACAGTCCTGATAACCACGTCTTAGTCCTTCTTTAATGATTTAGAGAACAACTGCAAATATGGCAGGGCATGGCTTTTCGGCTCAAGGTGTAATGCTCCAACCCAGTCACACTTGTTTCTGGACCGATATTCTCAAACTAAATTTCTCCCGTCTCACTTACCATTCCCTTCCCTAATATCTACATCAAAGCATTTGGCTTGTTTTGCTTGGGTGCCTCATTATATCACCCAGAGAGTCTTAAGTGACCTACGGGTGGAAAAACACAAAGGGAGCCTTTGTTTCGACTGAGCGGACACATTGTAATAACACTGCCGCTTTGCACTGAACCCCAAACAAAAGAAAGCCAAGAAAACTACACCAACATCCGCAGTCTTTCTATTCTGGAGAGCATGACCCTCTTGGGTCATTCACGCCACAGCTCTGGCCCTTTTGCTCAGAGCAAATGGAATGTGGTGATATTAAAGGATACCAATTAATCATCACAATCGTTTAATGATACCAGAATTTGGGAAGTTACGATTTTTTTTTCAACGTTTACATAACCAACGATTTCTGATCAACAAAAATGTAGGGTGGATTCGGCGATAACAGAAGAATAAATCAGAGTTACGATTCAGTCCATGAAAGGAGGGCGCTCATCAGGTTGAGATGGCTTCCCGTCTGAGTATCGTGTTTTGGAGTGTGACATGAGAGCCCAAAAATGAACTTCAGTGCTGCGCTTCAGCTCTTCATGATATTTCTTGAGCCACGAACTTCATCAATGCGACGATGTGTAGGAATAAAAGCCGTGCATGAAGGTGGAAAGGAGCATGTTATCTTGATGGATGCGATTGACATTCTGTCCAGTCTCCGCCAATGTTATTCCAATGTTTTGATTTGTTTTCGAATATATAAAAGAAATTGGCACAAGTCCATATCGAATATGTGCCATTCGGATTGTATTATACCCTTTAACTTAATGGATGGATACCTTCTGGTGTG
Source organism: Hippocampus comes (assembly GCF_001891065.2). Taxonomy (NCBI): domain Eukaryota; kingdom Metazoa; phylum Chordata; class Actinopteri; order Syngnathiformes; family Syngnathidae; genus Hippocampus; species Hippocampus comes. The sequence goes on along the minus strand of NW_017805841.1, from coordinate 2,459,808 downwards.
GAATACTTGGGCATGACATTCAATTTAAACTTTCCCCATGTGAGGAAATTAACATGATTGAAGTGGTGCTTGCCCCACAGTTCACTTTTTCCATCATGCCATCCTTCAGTATATCTGCAGCAGAGCTGTTTAAGCAGTTTGACCAAATTGTGAAAGACTTTATTTTTATGGGACAAGAGGAGACCCAGAATTAACATTACAAAAATGTGGTCACCGAGGGAAATAGGTGAAATGTCTCTCCCCAATGTCAGACTTTACAACTGGTCATTTTAAATAAGCAGGCTGGCCAAGCACTGGAAAGGGACAGCCTACGGGCTAAGTTGGATTTAAATCAAGGATTAGCTAACGAGCCCTTTTGGACCTTTGGATGTTGTTTCGCGTGGTTTGACTTCTCACGGACACAACTCCTCCCCAGATCAAGTGCTGGCTCATTCAAAGGCAGTCTGGAAGGGGATACACGAGATGTGTGGCTCATCACATTTACCGCAACCCTACGCCCTTGTTTGGCACAATTCCACCATACGGATTGGGAAAGATAACTTTTTATTTGGAAAGACTGGTTTGTAAAAGGGATATGTCACAAGATTTGTTCATATCTCTCTCTGATTTTGGAGAGAAATACGGTCTGGAATGTAATTACTGGAAACGATCTGTATTGCAGAAGGTTGCTTTACTGAAAAGAAAATGCACTGACGAAGTTTTCGGAAATTACCTACGATGGCACATAAGGCTGCTGCGTTTTATAATACCTTAAGGCATGTGTAAAAGTCTGAGCATTATCTGGCAAAGGGATCGCAGTGTGTAGATGGGTGAGGAGGACTGGCTAAAATTTATATAAAATGCTACGATGTTAGAGAGGCTAGGGCAAAGTTCAGTCGCTATAAATTAATGCCTTCTATACTACTACAGTACACTGTATATATGACTCTGTCTAAACTTCATAGGGTGGGCTTATTGACTCATGATAGGTGCTGAGATACATATATGAAAATATGCAATTTTGGAACTTATCAAATGTTTCTGTGGAAAAGGTTCAATACCACATATGGCTCGATTTCACAATACCTGTCTAATGGGAGAATAGAACTGCCCAAATATCGAAACATGATTTTACAGTGATAAAGATTGGGACAGTCGCTGCTCGGGTGATCCTCACATT
>NW_017805841.1:2428356-2458546 GCF_001891065.2 Hippocampus comes | reverse complement strand
ACCCCCCACACCCCTGCCCGCCCACCGTATCATTTGAACATTATGCTGGTTATGATCAATGACGATGTTGTGCACTTCGGGTGAACATGGGACCATTTTTCCTCACACTTAATCATGTGATGATATGCTGATGAATCTGTTGGCTGTTCTGTTGTAAATGCCAACGATCGTTGGGTTTCCACCATCATTAAGTGAGAGAATTTATGATAGGCCTTTGGTTGTTTGTTTGTTGATGATAAATGGTCATACTGTCCAAATCTCTTTTTGCATATGCTGTAAAAACGCATGCTGACATTTGACTCAGCATGACTCCGATTTGATCTTAGTTTTACTATTTGGTGCCTACTACCATCTTTGTTACTGATTATTACTTTATTGTTGTATATATGTTAGTTGCTCCATGTACAGCACTTTGTATGCATCAATGACTGTTTGAAAGTGCTCTGTAAATACAGTTGAGTTGAGTTGAGTTAAAAATCCATACAAAAACTTGATCATGTAAAATAAGATGCCTGAGGGGAGATGTAGGTGTCACAGCAACACGCATATTGTTGAAAAACTAAATAAAGATCACAACTACAAAAATAAGTAGCACAAAATGACATGCTGAAAACCTGCTATGTACAACGACTACAAATAAACAGGCACCGAGTGTACAAATGGATATCCAATCCAGTGAAGACGTGAATCCAAGTCACTGATCAAAGTTCATATTGGTACATCTCTCTTCAGTTCGATTCCAAGCTAGCCATCTGCAACAGTTTTTTCCGCTCCGCAGAGCATGTTGTCTCTAGTTTACACACCACATACCACAGATGAGTGTTTTTGTCTGTTTGCCGCGACATAGGCCGATAAGGACATTGTGAACTGATTCGATGTGAATATATAACGACACCTAAATGAGAACACAGTGTTTCCCACATTGCTAGATTGAGTAATGAGCCAAACCTGCAGCATTGCATTATCATCTTAAGATCTGTCTGTCTCTCGATGCCATGCGGTGGGCCAGCAACTGCATAATGTATTGCGTTATATTGGGCTAGCTAGCGCTAAATGAAAACAGTGCTTCGCTTCATTGGCAATGTTGTGATAAATCAAGCTCAAACAACAAAAAATGTTTTCTCGGTCAAATCCCAATTATATGTGTTGCAATATTGTTTATGATAATTCTTTTTGCTTTTTTTGTTTTTTGTTTTTTCTTCACCATTCGCTTTCACTTTCCGACTGGAAGATGTTCAGCACGAGCGACTATTTAGTGCGTAACACACACACACTCACACACACACACACACACACACACACACACACACACACACACACACACACACACACACACACAAACAATCCTATTATCATCACCCCATCCAATTCCTGCTCTCCCTCTGGTAGGTGGTTAACTTAATAAGAGGATTGGTTGAGGGACAAATAATGGCACACTTGAAAGTGAAACTCACTCCAGGCCATTAGAACGTTTATCACACTGTGGTCGATGAAGTTCTCAAACAAAGTGAATCCCCAAGGACACATTATGAACGAGTGTGATGTGACCCAACAAGCAGTTTAATTGGATGGTGAGAAAACGTAATCGTAGAAACAGGTAGAAGCTTAAGTGAAGACATCACAGAACTTTATTGCCGTCAAGTTTCCTATTTTGGAATTCTTTGGAAAATCCTATTTTCACAAATTCTGCATGTACCTAAAAAGGTGAACATCCAACTATACTGGTTATTGCGCCTCATTGTACTCATGTTCATAATCTGTCCTCAGTAATTTTTTCAAGGATAGATTTGTCAATGAGTGGGATGCAAATTTAATGAAATGTAATGAAAATGAACGAAATAACAAGAACAAAAATGGAAAACATTTCATTAATGAAATAAGATAAAAAGCGGTTAAGAAAACGAAATGATAATTTACTTTGACAAAATGAATGAAAATTAACTATAATTGAAATTTCGGAAAAATCTTTGGTTTTGTCATTTTCAGTTAATACAATACATGAGCTTTTGGGGTTCATCTTACAAGTACTGTAAATGTATTTATTTCAGTAGTGATGCATGGCCATTGTCTCTAGACCAAGGAATATACAGGTACACCGTTTTTTTTTTCTTTTTTGTGGGAAGGGGACTGGGGGGAGCCCTCAGTGCAGGCAAATTGGCGTGACCTCTCCTGCTACCGTTGTTGATGCTGCAGTCAGTGAGCCCGATCACTTTTTCCAATGTTAAAAATGTCAGTGAATCCTATCACTTTTTCGAAGGTTAAAACAGTCAACCCTTTTGAGAATTTTGAGTTGGTGAAGTAAATGCTATGTCCCTTCAAAAAAGGCAGTGACGTACTGGCTTGTTGATGCCCAACAATGTAAATGCCAGCAGGACTATGATAAATTGTACTGATGTTTGTATATTATTCTTGTTTTAATTTAGTATTTATTTGAGCCTTTTACTGTATCCATTCATGTTTTTATGACGCTTATTGTTGATTGTGAATCTGTATTGAAGCGGCTATTTACATCTGCCAAAGGAAATACTGGTGAAAACTAGTTTTGAGCTCATTTGTGTGTTTTTTACTTTTCACAAGAAATGCTGATACATATATATACTTTCCCCCTTTTTTTAAAATGCAGAAATTCAAGCATCATTTCAATTGCTAAACTGTAAAATTGTGATATTCTAGCTCATGGTCATGTTATGGTTAGAATCTGATACAGACTCATCCGTGCCTGAAACGCTAACATGCAATTTGGCATCGTAAATGAGCAATTGAGATTGACATAACATTTTACGAAATACATATTTGGTGCTAACTATCCCTGTCCACATGATGAGGATTGTCTTGTTCTGCATGCCTTGTGAACTGCCAAACAGCCAAACACATTTTATAGTATCTCATTGGACAGATTTACAGTTCTACTGGTAAATCTCTTTGATAAGAGTATCATGTGATGGGATTTTATTTTTTAATGAGTTATGTCACTGTAAAAAAACGTTCTGTTTTGTGTTCCATGTGATGTTGTCAATGGGCAAAAACGGTAATTCTTGACGGTTCTGGAGACAGTTTAACGTCCTCCAATTATGTTCCGAATAAAAGTTGATCTCTTCCATACTGTTGTTAGAACATCACATAAACGTCAGGCGCATCATTGCACATTTGTTCTTTGCAGAAGAATTTACGTAGCATCGAACTTTAAAAACTGATGTAGAACAGCCATTATCTATAAAAGTGCTTCCAAGATGGATAAAATGAACTTCCTTCAAAGTCAGCAGCACTTCAGCAGAGACAGTCGTAGACTGCCAGTATATTGCAGTAGCGTGCGATAACAGCGGAAGATAACGTGCTAATGGTTCCCCAGACACGTCAATTCATCGTGACTTAATTATCCTTACCTTCATTAACTTTATCTTAAGAACACCCTGCGAAAAATGAATGACTCATTTGGCTAATTAGGATGTCTTAAGTGAGGACGAAGACAGACTTTTTTTTGGCAACTTAAGCAAATGCCCAATGATGGCTTGTAGGCTTTGTCCTTCAGCCTCGTTCAGATGGTTCAAGATTCACATGCATTCAAGGGCCACCCTGGAATGCATGTTTGGTCTGGGTGACAGCATGCACAGGCATGTCCACGTGCATGTCTGCATGTCATTTTGTGTGTGTGCGGGGGGGCATGATGGATCCTGCAATGAAACCAGGGTCTCTGTTCTTCCACGCTACCCGCACATACAAAAAAAGGGTAAATGTGACATATTTGCAAACACAAGTCCGTCGGGCCGTTTAGGTTCACCTATGAGGGCTCTGTCAACTGAGCCTACGCATGGCTCTTGGGAAACTGTCAAAATGAGGAAAAATTACGAAGGAGGCGAAAGGACGAAGAGTCGGTGGTTAAAAAAAAAAAAAAAAAATCTCCACTTCTCCTCAGGTATCATTAAATGATTGTGATGATTGATTGTTATCCTTTCATATCAACGCATATGTCTTGCTGGCGGATTCAACACTTCCAATTATCGACCCTTATGAGGAAAAGCGGATTAGAAAACGGATGGATGGATGTCCGAGAAGCGGAGAATGTTGATCCTATCATGTGACATGCCTGTCAATTTGTCCCCAAGGATACAATCTAGACCAACCTGCAAGAGGTGAATGTGATGTAAAGAAAGAACTGCTTGCCAGCCAATCACTTTACATCGGATTCACCTCTTGTGTGAGGGTCTGGATTGTTTCCTCTCTGATAAATTCACAGCAATGCCCAATGATGGGAGCAACAGTGCTTGAGACTCCACCACTCCAGTCTCTGGAATTCCTTCCCGTTAAGCAGTACGACACTGGCAGAGACAAGTTAGCGTGTGCTTCTCCAACAAAGAGGCTTCAGTGAGAGAAATATGTGCAGACAATGAACGAGAAGGATTGTTGTTTGGCAGTGCAACCACAACAACCACTTAACTTGCATTTGCTGTGCATGATGGTGACAGACAGTGCTGGAAGCTGGCCGACAGCGCGTTTCTATTTAGCCATCTTAAGGCCCAATTAGCTCCAACGCTTGCCGGCCATAATATGGTAAATAAGTGACACAGTGCTTCTGGACATAATTACATACTGTAAGTATTGAGGGTATTCCTAATTTTATTTTTTTTGCGGGGGGTGGGGATTGATTGAGTTTCCTCAACAATAATGATGAGTGTTTTGTTTCTTTGGGTTTTTGCCAATTTCAGTGTGTATGCAACAAAGATCCCCAAAACTTTTTTTTTTTTTTAAACATTGGTGCCTTGAGATAACCATAACCATGCTCGGAACTCAAACTACTCATATCTTAAATCGTCTTTCCCCATTAAAATAAATGGAAGTGGCACTAATATGTTAGAGAAGCCCCGTGATGGCTTGTACTCTCATTCTTGTTGTTTACAAACATCTAATGGTCTATATCATACATGTCTCCTTCTATATATGGTCGGAGAAAGTAGACCTACATCCACTCCTCTCTCAAGTCTGCCTTGACTCCCCCCTGATGGTTTTTGCCTTGTGTTGTGAAAGTATTCATTATTGTGATCAAAACAATTGGCCCTCTTGGCAGATCATAGCTGCGGACGAACTCACACACTTTTCCCGAGAGCAGCTATTGGTTAAACTTAAGAGATTGTCACACTCACACACACACACACAAGCATGTTGGCTTCATCCTCCATATTCTCACCGTGCCAAACACAGTGGCTGTTTGTTGTGAAAACAAAGTGAAAGGATTTATGACGATGCGGTATGTTCTTCTGAAATACCATCCAGTCGACGCGTGTACTTCATGTGTTGATGTTGGACACCGCCGAGATGATTTAAATCCAGCAATAGAAGGGGTGTTTTTATTGCATCATCATGTTACAGAGGCATTTTAGGCTCTTGCACTGGGGGTTACGCTTGCAGCTTTACTGTGTGTTTGTCCGTTTGTCTGTGTTTGGGTGCTCACCGACTTGATTGTAGAACCCGTGAAGCAATCATTGAAAGGAGTTATTTGGAATATTTCTTCAAGTGTGCAAATATTCTAAAAGTTGGGTTTTAACACATAATTTAATATTATTAATGAGGCCTGAATGCAGGAAGAGGAAAGGATGTGAGATATCGCGATCTTTTTTTTTTTTTTGTGTGAGAGGGCGCTTTTGTTTAAATGCGCTATTTTGTACTTCCGGGTCAGCTTGCCTAATGTCCGCTTCACTCTCATGCACGGCTGATTGAGAGACGACACTACTTCGGAAAGGAGAGAATCATGGAGGAGAATCAAGAACAGATTTAATGTCTTTGTATTTCAAATCAATTATCGAAGTAAAATTCAATGAAACTCGAAAAATTTTGGTGAAATTCAAAGTTAGCACAATTGCTGTAAACGAGATACTGCTGCTCATACCAAGAGTTGTGAGTGTTTGAATTCCCATAAGAACAGTTTCTCTCGTGTTACCAGCTTTTACAGATTCCATAAAAGCAAGTTTATGAGCAAACATTGCGTACTTCATCATTCCATTAACTGGGCTGTATGCCATCATAAAGCTCACGCCGGCACACTCCTAGTTACTACCCCCATATTTACCACACATTTACATCTCGCTATGAGATCACGTCATATTTTCTCGCCCCAAGGTAAATTCTCTCCTACTGTTATCGTGTCTATTACCGAGTGCCACAGTAATACAATGACTTACTGTACTGCCATGGACAAAGGTGTGAACTTGCCACCTTGGCAACATGAGATCCAAGGTAACAAAACAGGCACTCAATGGATAATAATATGCATGGAAACATTTCGAGGTAAACGATGCTTTCATGTATCAAATGTATAATATCCATGGCAAGAAGCGGGCACCTTGGACAGGACTGCAGTCCTGTACAAAGCAATGGCATGTCTGATTTCTTCATGCGGAATCTGTTGGAATACATCAAAAGTAGTTTAAAATACCAACAACAACAAAGAAAATGCTTGTGACGTATTTCCAAAGATCTATTCAGAAGAGGCTTCTGCATTGTTTTGATACGCGGTGTGTTCATACAAAAGAGACCCAAGGCTGCAATTTACTGGCCATAGTTAGTTTTTTTTTGTTTTGTTTTTTTAACTTTCCTACATTAATAATCAAACCAGCGCCTCTCAATTCCATCCCTTCCCATAAACAAAAACATAATTGACGACAATTGACATCAACAGCACTCCTCTTTCGGCTCAAAGAGTCGATAACACCAAATTTATCCCATCTCGCTGGTGAACTATTTGTTAGAACATGCTCACGGGCTACTCATGTTGGTCATCCTTGTTCCAAAGCGAGTAACTGGGAACCAGTGCTACATCATCGGATTTTTGGAAAACATTTCCTCACCGGGATGTATAAAATGTGTATTTTACGTTGTTGTCTTTCAGTAATTTAGCTAAACACAACGGTTAGCCTGCTAGCTAAAATAGCTACAGCAAGCTATCGATCCAAGAAACAGATGTCACGATCCTGTTTCTGTTTATCTCCAGTAGGTGGCGTAGGAGGACCTTCCCTCATGAGCCACACCTGTCTGTAATCATGCCTCGTTACCAGCTGCCTTTAAAGACTGCCACGCCACCGACAACTGGCTGTTGGATTTAAAGTCTTGCTCACGACTCTGTTCCCAAGTGCTTTGATTTTCTAGATGTTCTTGATTTTGCCTATTGAGTTTGTCATGTAGTTCATTGTGTTTCTCTTTTATTTTTATTTTTTCATTAATGTTGTCTCGGTTTTGTATTCTCTTGTTTTGGATTCTCTTATCCTTTGTTGACAAGCAATTTGTTTTTTTGTTCCTTGCTTTTTGCAAGCGCTTTTGGTTTGTTCAGCATTCTCCTGGTTCTTTGTTACCTATGTCCTGAGTTGTACTTGCGGTCTTGCGTTTTGTTAATAAACCTTTTTTGTACATAGATCTTATCCCTGTCTACGTTTGTCAGATCCAGCCCTATGCCGATTCTTAACAACAGAAAGTAAATTAATTCGCTTAATTTTCATCATTGATCACTGTATGAAACGAGATCTGAGTTCCCACCATGTTTTTTTTTTTTTTTTAATCAACTTACTTGTTTCAATGTGAATTGTTGCCAGCATTTGGTTTCCTTGGGAAACAATTTACCTGACACTTCACACCAAAACTACGGCGGTAGCGGAGAGAAGATGGCTAAAATCATCTTTGAAGCCATTCCCCCTGTTTTCTAAGTCACTCTGGCTTGGTTAAATAATATGGACGGGTTTGGCAACTTGTGGTATGTGCAATCAGACTTTTTGCCACACAGATATTTGTGAGATTGACTGTGAAAAGATCTAAATCAGTATATCGCAGTTTAATGTAGGTGGGCTATGGCTTCCAGTGTTTGATATTTTCAACAAATCGCCATGAGAAGGGGGATGCGAGAGCCCATTCATCACTGCTTAGCTTTAATTTATTATTATTGTTATTACCTCTTGGATCCTATTCAACTGTCCCGATTAATCCATCAACCATAACCTCCTAAATCATAATATGAATCATGAACAAACTCCTACTCAAACTCAAACATTTATTTAACATAAATACAGTCCAAATAAGAACTTTTACCGCTGTTGGTTTCCCACTGTCCTCCAGTTAGTAGTCCTGAGAGGTAAAATATTTTGGCATGAGTTAGGATAAAACCAATATACAAAGAAATTGTTATGATGACTTTCACATTTACTTCTCCCTGTGGTTTCCCGCAGAGACACCAGTAGCTGAGGTTACACTCATGTATTTTTATTTTATTTTTTTTAAAGCTTTAAGTTGAATTGCTCGAACTGCTGACACATCTCATCTTCATCACTAAGGCACTCAGTGGACTTGTCAATGCAGTTGTCAGTGCAGCGCAATTCCAGTTGCACAACTGCACGTTTCCATCTCGTCTTGAAATAATAAACAGCAAAGGCAGGGCTAGTCAGATTAGAATGGCGGGCTGGTGTGTGTTTTCATACAACTGCAGACAAACACTAGGCCCTGACACTCTAATGCCATGCAGGTGGTTCCACTCACTCAAGTGCGTAAACAGGACGTGCACACTCTCCATACTGGCTATTTGATATGCTGACGCCTGACCAGTCTGATATGACTACGGAAAAGATATTACACACTGGACAGGAATTTTTCATGCAAGATGATGATCTGGTTTAATGCATGAAAAACCACGTCGGGGGGGATATTTTGTGTTTCAAGAAATGTGGATACCTGGTCAAAAAGTGTTACACATTGTGGCAGGGGTGGCATGGTGGGCGACTTGTTGGCATGTTCGCCTCACAGCGTAGAAGTGGAGGGTTTGATTCTGGCCCCGGCCTTCCTGTGTGGAAGTTGCATGTTCGCCCTGTGCCTGTGTGGATTTTCTCCGTGTACTCTGGTTTCCTCCCACATTCCAAAAACATGCATGGCAGGTTGATTGAACACTCTAAATTGTCCCGAGGTGTGATTGTGAGCGCGAATGGTTGTTCTTCTCGATGTGCCTGTGATTATCTGACAACAGGTTCAGGGTGTCCCTTGCCTGTTGCGCAAAGACAGCTGGGATAGGCTCCAGCTCGCCCGTAACCCTTGTGAGGATAAGCACATTGGAAACTGGATGGATGGACATTGTGGCAGCAATCTGACCGATTTCTGGACACTGAAATGCTCTGAAAGCAGTTTTAAGATTTTCCAGAAAATACAGTATAGATTTTTTTCTCATGCTTCCTCCCATGTTCCAAAAACAAACATATTGAGTTTATTGAAGACAAACTTGTCCAGGTGTGTAATGCATGTTTAGATCGTAACCATTCCAGCCTGTACCTCACCTTTCACCTCATGTACGAGTAAGTGATGATGCAATCTGTCACAGGAGCCACCCGCAGTTGTAAACATACATTGCAATTTTCTAAGAAATATTTTTGCTTGTTCTCAACCATTTTGAGCAACATGATTGAAATTATTTTACTTAAATATCTGCAACAGTGGTATTCATTAACATTTGGCAGTTCTACATTATTTGTTTTGGCTCACTCAAGCCATGCTGTGAGTCAGTGTCACTCATATGGCACGTTTCTTCATTATATAGCTGTAAATAAATGATTATTTTGCTATCAAAAGTCATTTCTCAGTCTTGTTTTTGTTGTTATGTAGTTTGATGTGTTACCCAAACAATATAAAAACATTTCCATCAGAGTCTCTGTTGTTTGACATGTTCACAAAAACATTCTTGTCTGCGCATTCGGAAAATGGCATTTTGTGGTGAAATCAACCCATGTTCAGATTGCCGATTACTAAAGAATGGAAAAAGCTACAAACTCGCCCTATTATTTACAAACACGCAGACACATACGAACATCAAAAGACATTTTGCCAACTAAAGTTTAACTCTCTCTCTGTGGTCAGGGTAAGGCAAAACAAATGTTAAATGTCTTCAATTGTTCCATTAAGTACGTCTGGAGGAGTAAAAGCTTATTTTCAAATCAGACAGTTCATTGCGAATGTTTTATGTAGTGCCATGAAATGAGACCAAAGCCAACCATCTCACGAGGATGCTTCTGGATTTTAATTCCGCGTGCTAACGGTGGTCCAATAAGTCCCATGATGACATCTTTACAGCCTTGCTGAGCATGGAGAGGGCTGGCGACCAGGACACAAGCTAACTTTAACTTCAATTCCCACACAAATTATCTTCACCAGAACAGATGACGATTGCAGATGTTCGCCATTTTTGACTCGGTCATCTCAACCACATTTTGGACCGACGAGCCTTAAGAATACATGGCTAGGAATAAAGACAAGGATGAATGAACAATAGAGAAATGCCACTGGAGGACATCATAGCAAGTTATAATAGATTGCAATCTGTGATGTCCTGTTTTCCAAGGAAACCTGTTATGGGTTACACAGAATTAAACCGTGCTGTTGTTGCTCAGCGATGTGATGCTGACTGACACATTTGAATATTTGGTCACAATTTCATCGTAGTGAGATGTGACTATGCAAAAGAAATGTGAATAAGATTACCTCAATTCTACTTTTGATTGATGGAAACACATATTATCGGTCAGTGGAGGCCTGCTATTTCGAGTGTTCTCTATTGATTAATTTTCCCTTCGCAGAGCCCCGATGCGTATGTGGAACTGGGAGTCGCAGCTTGGAATTGAAGCGGATTTACATGGGACAGGAGAAGAGATCCAATCTCTCTTTTTCGTTAATGGATGCTACAGCTTCTTGTTACTTTCAAGCTTAGCTTGTAGCAGACGTATGCACATTGCAGCATGACGTATTTGATCCACTGGTGAAAAGGACACTTTGATTCGCTCCTCTTTCATCTATAACTGCTTCAGACAACAAAGTGTATGCAGGAAAGTGGTTAAGATTGCACGACTGTCTGTGTCTCATGTGTTGTCTCGTATTATTTTGTCATTTTTTTGTTAACTTTTCTTTTGATGGCGGTGCGGACACCCGCAGCGGCTCCTCTTGTTTTATGTTTAGAGGGAAGAAATTTCAGCACATTTGACAATAAAGTTGTATTCAATTCAATTCAAATCAAAAGTATTGCCCATTTTGGAGTGTTTCCTATGACTTTGTTGGTGTTAGCTAACCTTGCCGTGCAGCTGGTTTAACCAGAATTCCTGTGCGCATTCTTAATAGGGGGACACACACTAATTTTTAACATCAGACAAATTGTTTCTGTCGAAACCAACGAAAGCGCCGCAGTGGTATTCCACAATCCGATTATTCGATGTGTGACAATATTGGCGTCGTGTGTCTGGCGTTAGGTTAAAAAAAAAGAAAAAAGGTTTGATAAATGAGTATGAGTCTGGCCCAGCTTTTCGGCAGACCCAATCGAATGCGACGATACCGTCAGAAGGTTGGCACGATTCTGCAACTGCCTCTCATAAGTGCCCGACCAGCACATGGTCCTGTGTTTGCCTATTTATTTTCTCCCACAGCAGTTTTTGAATGTCAGATTAACTATTTAGCATATCAGCGATGTTGAAAATTGATGGATGGCAGGACTGATCCAAGTTTTAGGAATGTGTGATGAGCCACCAGTCTTCCAGAGAGGCCAAGCATTTTACTTATTTTCTTTTTCCTACTGCTCTTAAGTTTGTGAGTCCATGAACACCTCCCATCACGACCACACTCGAGCTCCTCTTAACTCCACTTCAAGAAGAACTCTCGCGGCCCGGGCAGCAGCTGCTTGTGGCAGCGAGCATACGTGTTTGTCACAGCATCTCAGGGGTTTGGCATAAGGAGAAAATTTTCCCATTTAGCATAAAGCTGGTGTCTTCGACGACCATTTTGCCAGGTGCCGTGGAACGTCAGGCAAGGTGTTGATTTACACACCAGGAACTCCACATGTTACCAAGCAGAGAGAAAACCACATGCCTGTGCGGATAGAAGAAGAAAAAGACGGGAACAAAAGAAAGTGCTAAATGTGAATAAATATTTTCTCAGCACACCCGAGGTGATTGGCACGCGGCGCGGCCTCTTAAACACACAAAGTACCACATGTGGCACTTGCATTTAGCAATGTTAATAGCTTTCTTTCAACATCTACCGGCAATAGATTCAGACTTCGGACAAAGGTACATTATGAGGCACATGTATAAAATATAAGAATCTTATGCAGGGGATTCTCAAGTGGCTTATCGACGTGAATGTTCTGGGTGGTCAAAAATAAATGAAAAATAGGAGAAAATAGGAATTCAAAGTCATAGCCATGGTCAGTTGAACTCCTAAGGTAGTTTCTGTTCAATTTTAGAAGCCATATGGCGAGGAATCGCATTTTTAAAATCATTTTTAATGTATTTTTTATTTTATTATTACATTTTGTCACTCTCCTTTGTTATTGTTTAATCATGTCATGAAGAAATCAAGGGAAAATGCAGTGTGGTTTTATGTTGTGCTGTTGATTCTGGTGTACTTTTTGTGTGCATGTGAGCTTCTGCATGCATGTTGTTACCTCCAGCAGCTCGAAAGCATCGCAAGCATTCTCATGTTGTATTTAGGTCTTTTACTGTTTGTTCCATTCAATAAACTGAAAGCACATCAGCGACTGCAGCTCTCCTTGCCCACATGCCAGGGCTTTACACTTGCCCCATTTTTTTTTATACTTCGCTGGCGTTGAAGTGGCTCCACCACAAAAAAAAAATAATAAATCAACCAAGTGACAGCCTATAACTTGAAAAACTCATAGTTCGAAGCTATGCTGAGTCAAATTAACAGAGTAAATTTCCCCAGTGTGGGACAAATAAAGGATATCTTATCTTACATCATGGAAATGAAGCAATTAAAGAGTGTATGGAATGGGTGACCATGGGAAAATGTGGGTCCCCAGGCTGAGCCCAGTTGTGAGCCCCTCTGGTCCAGTGCTATTCACAGCTTGATGTGTGAAGCGTCCACTTCACACTTGCCATTGCTGCTGCTGCAGACTCTAATGCGGGTCATCGGTCTGGCCTCTGCACCTGGTCAACAGAGCAAATGAGCAGTCTCCCTTCATCTCGGGACAATGGTCACAGTGTGGGACAACATGGGAGGCCCCCAAACCAACCGTGGGGCCTCTGTGACAATGTCCATGCATCCTGTTGCTGTCAGCACCCCACCCTCCCGTTTTGCTTTCTTTCACTTTTTTAACCCCCAGACCCCCACACCACCACCACCCTTTTCACTTTCCCATATACTTTCTCCTACAGCATTTTGACACCTGTGCGGTCCAGCATGCTGTGACACCGGGTAACATAAATGAAGAGGCTATTACCGCCAGACTTAACGATTATAATTTAAGTATATGAGAAAACATGTTTTAGGTGCTGTTTTGCCACAGCTGATCACTAAAAGTACAACAGAGTCAACAGAATAAGCTACAATAGGGAAAAAAAAACTTTCAGCAACATGGAAGTCGACCTTGGCATGTATCCATACAAGTGTCTCGGCAGCATTCTTTTAATTTTCAAGGTTTATCACAATGTGAACATTTTATGGATTTATTGAATGATATCCGACCCTGGATGGAAGCGATAGCTGAAATGAAAGGTTAAATGAGGCCTTCTGTGTCTTCTGTGTTACGATCAATTATTTTTCAAGCCAGTGTTTAACTTTTGCTTTGTTTTTTTTTAAATGTAATTTCTGTTTGAATGTCCAGCAACCTATTCCATCTTCCGTCTAACCATCAAAATTATGTTCATGTGTAAAACATGTAACAACAGTAATAGTAGTGATAAATGCACCTGTTATTGGAGGATGAATGTAAAGTAGGTCTATTTTTGGCCGAGCATAATTTAGTAATAGACCTTTCAAATAGTTTCCTCAAAATTTCCAGATATTTTGGATGATATCGCATCGAGGACAGTACAGCGAGCACGTCTGCCATCTTCGTTCATTTACTTTTTTCATAGATTTTTTTTTTTTTAAACATTACAGGTTCAGTGAAGACTCTAAATTGTCAATAGGCGTGAATGTTTTTTTTTTGTTGTTTTTTTTTTTTATACATTATTTGCCATGCAAATGGCAGGCGACCAGTCCATAGTGTATTCCGCCTAAATCAGATGGGATAGGCTCCAGCTCACCCCAAATAGGACAAACGCTTACGAAACTGAGTGGCTGAATACCATCAGATACGGTCAGGTCCATCAATTTGACATTCAGACATAAAACACAAGGAGGAGGCAGGAGACTCAATTCTGGTACCAGGGGAATATGAGGAGAAGCGTTGGTTTCAGTTCTCTGCACGTCACCCAAGGATCTCCCCGTTCGCCCTCTCATTTCTTGGGAATCTAATACATGGGTGTGTCCAAACTAAAGGATGAGGGCTGTTGAAGACATACTGAACTTGTTTGACTATGTGTGTGAAAATGACGTACATCTGTGCAATCATTACAAAAACATCAAGTTGCAGCTGGTGTTGACAGTTCCGTCCACGTCCGACCTTGCTCTTGTTTTGTCTTAATACTTATCTCTTCCCAACCACTTCCTCGGAAAGGTGGTTGCATCCCTCAACTGCCACATAGTGCACTAAGCCTTCTTGATTATAAATGTGAGTATATAATGATGAAAAGCATTATATCTTTATTAAAAGCATGAGCGTTCTTCATTGCAGGCATAATCAACTTATCATTGCAGTCATAAGCGTTCTTCTTTGCAAGCCTAATCAATCTATCATTAATAATAAGCAAATGTATGATAACTAAAAACAATAAACCTAACAGATACGTAGAGTCAGTTTTAACCCAATGATAGATATATAGCTAGTTTTTTTTTTTCCATGATGAAAATAAATTTGAGATCATAATTCCAGTGTGTTCTGAAAGTCAGGAAAAAGGTGCATGGTGAAAAAAAAGTCCAGAATAAAATGCGCCATGCACCGCATTCATATTCTGTGACTAAACGTATGAATTGTATTTTAGTTGTGATGGCGACCATATGAGACTGACCTCCACCACATCCTAAATAAAAGCTGCAAGCCTGTGTGAAAACAGGTCATGTCAGCTCGAAAATGTGTTTTTTTTTTGTTTTGTTTTTTTATGTGACCCGTTCACCTCTGAGGAAGACTGGTGGGCAGTGGGGGAGGTGGACGACAGCCTCTATATATATCTTTAGTGATGGTGGTTGCGTGCAGGTTCCCATCTCCGTGCCCTGTAACTGACTCCATCCCTTCAGACGACCCAGGTCATAAAGTACGACCGCGACTTCCCGCTGGTTTTGCAGCGAGCCTCAAATGAAGCTTTTAGTGAGACCCAGAAACACCCGCTGCCAAATGAGCTCTGTCACCAACTTCCTGCCTCCACATCAAGTGGAAATTCAACAGAGGTGGCAAAAGTATTCCCATGCTGTACTTAAGTAGAAGTACACACGAGCTCATTTTGACAAATGAGTTGAAAATACAGACACTGAATGTTGTCAAATATCGGGAATTACCACAAAAAGTAATCATAAAAAAAATACGAAAATAGATTTTTCAGGCATCTGAACAATATGTATTTGTGTGTCCACCATTGAAAATCATTTTTTACAGAGACAAGTGTGAATTGAATCCTCAACTATCCTGAATTGGGGGAGGGTAGTGGTAACCAAACTGGCACTTTAGTGCTAGAGTCTGCTTTGTGATTAATGGCTGCGTGCGTGACCCTGAACTTGACGGTGGACCATTGCGAGGAAGCCTGCACAAACCAGCGAAACATACAAACACACACAAACCCACAGACATGAAATAAATAGCATAGGTGTGAGAGCGCACAAACGGAGTTATATTCCGTCGGCAACCTTGAATTTCAGGTGTCCTTCTCACCCCATTTTAATTGTCACTACAGTGTGACTTTTCATTGTGTCATAGAAGTCTTGAAAATATTCGATTTTATTTGTTAAGTTGTCACGGCTTGAAAAGTGGTTGCCAGCGAATCACAGGGCACACATAGACTAATAACCATTCACGCTCACAGTCACACCCAGGGACATTTTGGAGTGCCCAATTAACCTGCCATGCATGTTTTGGGAATGTGGGAGGCAATCGTAATGCCCAGGGAAAACCCTCACAGGCATGGGGAGAACATGCAAACTCTGCACAGGAAGGCTGGAGTCGAACAGTGCACCTCTGCGATGTGAGGTCGATGTGCTAATCAGTTGTCCAGCCCTGCCACCATTATGCTTCCACATGTATTAACAATTAATTGTTGTTTTCGGGGAGGCTAAATGGCATGACAATTCATTCCATTCGTGAAAATTGATTCAACGTATGAATAAATTGAGCTACAAACTTTGTAACATGACAAATTAAACCCAAAAGACACGATACCACTGTCTTTCAATGTGCACGTACTGTATTTAAAGTAGCACATTTTTAGTTGTATTCACATTCCAAAGCGTAATCCCCACAGTATTAATGTGCTGAAAAAGCTTGAAATGTGATACACAGTCGAAAAGTGAACGACATCTGAACGGGATATGAGGCCGTGCTCTTACATTTGTGGACCGGTCTTGTGTTGGAATGCATATTGGGTTCAAGGGGTTAAAGTCGAGCCTTTTCATCCAGTCGTCAAACATCTCCTGCGGAACAGCCCATCTATCAGACCGACTCCAGGGGCTGTGGGTTACCTTAAACCGCAAACCCCATGTCTCTGTTTCTTTTTACCCCCTCGTCAATGTCCTTCTTATCCCCATTTCTTATCGATGCGCCCAATACTTCCTTCAATCCGCAAAGTCACTCTCCCTGTCGTATCTTTTTTTTTTCTCCCATTCTCTATTTCTTTTCCCCTCAGGCGCCATCACTCCTGTCTCTTCCGCCCTCACACGAGCTGGCCAGTAAAAACGGGAGCAGGCTCATGGGAGACCATTAAACACCAGAAACGTAGTTTTAGAGCTTTGCTTGCAGAGCAAACCACCGCAGGCGCACAGTCCATCATTGAGCAACAAAAGCCAACGCGAACCTTCCTAACTTCCCTATAACCCAAGTATGGAGTACAGTATTAGAAGTACACCACTTTTCTATCCTTTGGATTCTACCTAAAGCGTAACTGTAATCTGGACGATTATGAGCCTGCTTTACCCCACCTCCAACAAATGGCCCAATTATGTGATGACTCTGAAGCAGCCTCGCGGATACTGGCCACCGTCATTACATCCATAGATGCTGATAAAAAAACTCTTGTGAAAACATCGGGTGAAGCTTGTGGGAGTCGACCCCTTCTGAACAAATATTAGCTCAGTGTGCTTTCATACCAGCCTGTAACTTTCAGGTGTTCACTTACACAAAGGGAATGTGCCTGTTTTTAAAACCTCATCCGACCAACATGTGTCCTGTCTGTAGCGTATTTCTATCGCTTGGAGATGCGTGGCGGTCAGCTGTGTCTCACTTGCTTGGTGATAATTTGCGACATCGCCACATTGTGCAACTACAACAAAAAACAAAAAAAAAAAAAACATTGAATTGCCGTAAAACCAGTGGCGGAGTCTTAGCCACTCGTAAAATCTAGAACCTCACACACTCCAAGATTATTGAATGGAGTTCCGCTGCATCACTCAGTGTGACCCAGCCGGGTGCCCCAGCACCGCGACCCATGACTGATTCAGAATATACAGTACAAATACATTGCAAAGTGAAACAGTAAAGAATCATGTAAATGAAGCTTCAAAGCCCGATACAGGGTCCCATTATTCTGTCGCAGCACCTCTGTAGACGTGGAGGGATCAGTCGCTCAATGAGCAAGTGCGAATCACATTGGTCCATTAGAGTTGGGCTTGGTCGAGTCGCACGGTGTGGACTGCAATTGTCATGGTTCCATTTTTATCCGCATGTTTTTTTTTTTTGCCGTATCAGCATTTTTTTTTTTTTTTTGCCGCGGTGTGGTTTCCCTCAACCCTCATGAGGATAAGCGGATTATAAAATGGATGGATGGACAACACAAACGGCATGTGTGTCACATTAAATAAATATACATGGAAATATACATCCAAACATACACGATATAAGCATTGAATCTGAATTGGACAGCTGCAGTGTAAATCCAGCTTAGGACATGACATTAAGTCGAGCTGGGTTTCCATTCCTATAACACACAACTATAGAAACACCATCGATAAGACAATTGCCTCGATAAATCGTGGAATCCTTCTATAAGGACAGCTGGATCGAGTCTTACCCAGGAACTTCTCCCAAGCTCGCCACACACGTGGACAGGATTTCTACCCTCTTGTGAGATGTCGATGTTGCGTGTGGTCTGAAAGTCAATGCCCTCGTTATGAGGTGCAATGTGCTCCAGACGCCTGCCTCGGGATTTACATGTGATGGAGCGCGGTGAGACGGAGGTGGGGGGCGGGGGGCGCAAATGGCCCCAACTGCCAGGTGTTCCACTCCCTGCAACAAATGGGGACAAGCTTATTGTCGTGTAGTGAGATCGGAAAAAAGAGTGATGATTCGAGTCTCAGGCACTGCGTCTAAAAAGGAAGGAAGGTTGTGTGACGGCTGTCACGCTATCGCGATACTAAGGTTACCGAGGTGGAAGAGAGGGTTCAATTACATTGTTTTCTTTCATGGAAATAGCATTTCCTCCTCTTGCTTTCGTGTAATGGTGCCCTCAGGGTGACCTTGGCCTCATTTTCCCCCAACTCTAACCCAATCAGTATAAACTTCTTTGAACAATAGGATCCTTGAAAGCTGTGACCATGAGTCACAAGCAAGGCACTTGTTTGTTAAATTACAGTGAAAATTAGAACCTGGGGATTTAAGCTCGACAAATGGCAAACTGTTAGGGAATAGTTGCACAAAAACTTGTTGGGAAGGTTGTTGTTTTGTTTTTTTCTTTGCCTTTTTTTTTTTTAATTGTGGGAATGCCGCATCTAAAGGGGCACCAATGAGGAAGAGATACAATAAAGGAACGAGAAATTGTTTAGGTGGTAAGATACAGGCGCGTCTATCTGAGCTATTCACTCTGTACTAACATAAATCACACTTGTTAAACTTTGGAAGATTCAACCCACAGTATGCCGTTTTTTTTTGTAGCCAAATAAAATACCTCAAGTGTCTTCTCCATATTTCTTGGTAAATGGAGTTGTTTTCCTTTGGTGGTAAATCTGTCAGAAAGTTGCAATTTTTCCTCTAGTTTATCTTTGTGAAATAGTGCATGCAGTACAGTACATCATAATACGATGCTGTGATTATACATCGACTTGATTTCCTCAGCTGTAATGGCCCTCTGATATAAACCATAAATGCAATGCAGTCTGACAACCAAACTGGGATAAGGACACCCCTAACTTAAATGACGTGTCCCATGCATAGTTCCTGTGTGACTTTCATTAAATGACATCTCTACCAAATATCGAAACTGACCTCATGATGGTATTTGCTGTCTAAATATAGCCACGTTATATGTAATCATGTCATCGTTAAAATCTTCAAATGTTTTGGACGACCCAAATAAAACAATGCTCCATTTCCAGAGTCAGTGTTTGGGAATGACTGATCTCAGCGGCACATAAACACCACATTCTCTTTGTTTTCCAGCAGTGAGTTCTGGCTCTATATTAACACAACAACAACTGCTGGCTGGCGGCAACCCAATCTGCACACCGCTCAATTAATTGAGTTATCACACGTGGCGGAACACGATCTCGTACTTGGAGCGCCGTGATTTACAATTTGCATTCAGAGCTTCATAAATATCTGTCTGAGGACGTGTGTGCATGGATGTGTATGTAATATAAACTCATCGACGGCTCCCCAGAGACAGGTTTGACACAGAATCTAAGAATAGCCCCCCCTCTGGATGTATTACTAGCAGTCAGTGGGAGAGTGGGGACCCTTGGGACCAGTGGTCGTCCTTCATAGGACAAGACATATGTACAGTACAGAGCTAAATTGCCTGTTCACTTATGCGTGCTGTTGGCAACAGGTGTAGTGGTGGAGACCTCTGTATTTTAAAGCGAGTTTTGCACTTTACATAACTGATGTTTTCACCAAAGAACATTTGGGAGCGCACGGCTCCTGCAAAGTGAAGTTTGATGAAATGGAATCTGAAATTATAGTGGAGAGTCTGTCAATGACAGATGCCCGTTTTGCTCACGACTGACTGGAAACTTTAAAAAAAAAAAAAAACGGACTAAGCACTGACGGTGGTGGGTTATCGTCCGTCAGTACCGACGGACCGTTCAGTTCATCAATGACGGATGCCAGTTTTGTTGACGACTGACAGAAACATTCCCCGCTTGTCTCGTGTGTTTGTTCACAGGGCTGAATGCAAGCAGTAAAGCCAGGCCCATAGACATGACTCACACCGTAACCCCTCATCCATTTCTCATGCAGAAACATGCTTGCTCTTAAATACAAGCTGT
This sequence comes from Hippocampus comes, assembly GCF_001891065.2. Taxonomy (NCBI): domain Eukaryota; kingdom Metazoa; phylum Chordata; class Actinopteri; order Syngnathiformes; family Syngnathidae; genus Hippocampus; species Hippocampus comes. The sequence goes on along the minus strand of NW_017805841.1, from coordinate 2,438,245 downwards.
GACTGACATGCCGAGCATGTGTGGTTTATGGTGCTTGTAGCCTAGCCTCTTATTTTTAGAGATAGCCAAGAGTACTGAAGTTGTCCGTTATCGCTGGCGTCTGACACTGTGAGTTTTAGGTTGTGTGTGCTAAACAGGGGAAGGAGGCGGACAGATGAAGGGTGGAGACGGTAAAGTCTGCTGAAGTGCTTCGCTTGGGTCCAATGGGCACCTTGGGCTCTTATCTTCGATGAAAAGACCAAGGTGTCGGCTGTATTTCCGTTTGATTACCACTGGTCTGGACAGGCCCCAAAGTATACACAAAATTTTAACATGCCAGTCGTGATAGAGTTCCAACAAAATTGGCGTGAAAAATATGCAATGCCATATCCTAGTCCCCAAACTACAGCCCACAGGGCGGATACGACCCCTTGAACAATACCAGAGATGCATTATCTTTTTTTTTTTTCAGTCTGGCCACGTGATCAAGACTTGTACATGCATAGAACGTAACATTCGATTTCACCCTTCTGCAGTCTCTGTCCTCTGAAAACCCTCCCAAAAAATAAAAATTAAATTCTGGACACACCCCTATCAAATATAATGGCGAAAAGATACGGTAAGAGAACATTTTTGCACCTTTGTACAATCAGTGGGATCAGTTGCAATGCATATATGTGAATGATTAAAGTAAATTGCACATTTGTCTAAGGAAATCTAAGGTGCTTCATGAAATGTTTTGTAAAAGATACGTTCATTAAATTTCAACATTTTCCTAATGTTCTTGTGCTTCTTTAGACCAAAAAAAAAAAAAAAAGGAAAGACATATTATTTTGGTTATTTATAGCAGAGTATAATTTTAATGGTCCGGCCCACTTGACATCTACCGAGGCCGTATGTGGCGCACAATGTGAAATGAGTTTGACACGCCTGATGCACATGGAAGAAAAAGCCAAAAGCGCCCTTGAAAGATCTGTCAAAATCAGCACCGGAATCAATATGTTAAAGGTGAAAAAAAATGAAAACCAACAAAAGAATCCCAGACGTGAATAGTTTCATTAAGCAGCTCTATACAGCGGATGTGGTGTCGGTGATGTCTGATAATCATCCATGATTTGATGTAATTGGGCAATTGGGGCTAATGGGCTTCCACTGTGGTCAGCCCTCTGATCTCATCATAACAAAGCGGCATGAGTGGATTGCTACCTTTTATGTCACACAGACGTGCTGTCCAATAATAGGACGAGCATCTAGTAATTGGCTATGTTTTCATTTCAACTCGGGATAATATTTGGATTGTAATCGGATAAGTAGGTCACCGAGCATCAGGCATAACAGCAAAATCCAACCATCTAACAAAAGCTGTATTAAAAATGATTCCTTAAAAAATACTTATTGTGTTGGGACTCTCACTGGTGCCGTATTGTATTTTTGTTGAGCTTATTTGACTGCGTCTAATTGGTGGTCTTCATGGATGTAACTGAACGGCTGAACTCAAACTTGAACATCTTGAGACAGCAAAATGAGTCAACTGGCCAAACATCGCACCCCATTTTGCCTCGATTTGTCAAGAATGTCAGGCGTCCGGAAGGTTCCGGACAGAAATCCGGACCCTACAAATGTCGACTCAGGAAAGTTGATCGAACAAAAACATTTATTTACGAAAAATAGGCACAAGGCTGACAAAGCACAAATATTGATGCTGGACAACAAGCCAGGAATAATGGAAAAAAACAAAAAGCGCTTGCACTAGGCAAGGCAAAAACATGAACAAAAATAGCTTGTAACAAAAGCACAAGATAGATCTAATCACGTGGAGAAACAAGCCAAAAAAATTGAGAAATTATCAATCAAGACCCCAAAACGGAACGACAGTAATAAGAGAGCGTCTCGACGAAATGCACATGAGCAATGACTTGAGCAAGGCGAAATTATCCAAAATCTTGACTTGGGTCCATGAATAGTCGCAACAATTGTGATGCCATACAGGTGAGCAGCAGAAAAACCGGGAATGCCTCTGCCACCTACTGAACACTAACAGAACATGATCATGACAGAGAAGAAGGCGAAAATAATCATTTAAGATTTTTGCCCTGTTTTTTTCATTGCTCTTCCTTGATCAAAATTAAACTTTTTTTGTTTTTATTTACTATTCTTCAATACAGGACATGTGAGACTAGTAAAATGTTCAATTCATTTTTGTCTTTCTGCGAACTGGTTCCAAAAGATAGAGAAACTAAACACCAGGTTGCCAATCGGGAGCATTTTTCTCCTTTCGATAAGAAAGATATAAACCCTTTATGGTCGCTCTCTGCTCAATGTGAAAGCTTCTTTGCCTACATTAGCTAAAGTAGAGAATGAAATAAATACCAGAGTGCGGTGTTTTTGTAATAATGAGGTAAGTGTAGCAAACCCCTGTCAGTAATACACAGATGCGAGAAGTATAACGTATCAAAGCCTATAAATGGATGACGTTTGGTTTCGCAAGGATTGAACTCGACCGCCATTACAGCTTTAATGATACACCGGCCGGTGCGCATATTACTTTTAACGGCCTCATCTGCATAATAGCATCAACCTCACAATACTTGCAGCCGAGTGATGGCCTCCCTCTCTGCGATCGTTCTCCCTCACCTTTATCTCACACAGGCAGACGCCATAATGCAGACAAACAGGATTTAATTAGCATTAGTGGGCACTTTGCATAAATAGAAGCATGCGAAATGCATTGCTCGCCGTTTGTTGTAAATGACCAGATGGCGCCGTAACACAAAAGCAAAGTGAAAACACAAAAACAATTATATGTTCTCTTGAAAGAATGCCACAAACATGGCAGACAAGCCTTCAGAGAAAATATTTAACCATTGTTTTGAGCAGCAATCAAAAATAAGTTTGGTTTCTTCTGCATTGGAAGCTCAAAGATCTTACGGGTCCATTCTTGAACACGCCAACTATATGTTTGGATTTCTGAAATACATGCAAATGTTCTTAATCATCATACTTGAACCTTTTCAGGGACAGCTTTACTCATGTTTTCAGTAACATTTCAACATTAGCTGTCAGTGTGGAAAAGCAAGAAAAATGGACTCTCACACTCTATTGTGCACGCAAAATTTGATGCCATGCTCCATCCATGGTGTTCGGTTTTAAGTGTCCGTACAATAAAGGATGCATCCTTTCACACTTGTTGCATGCACGATTTTTTATTTTTAAAATTTTTGAGAATGAGTCAGCATGATTTGAATGGCGAGCAGTTCAGCTGTAGGCATTTTGTACAATGCAAAGTGAACAGTGATGAGTTTATGCTGACCTCAGTGATCCTCGAAAGCAATGCTCGGACATGACAGCCGTTCTTTCCGTCTGTCCTCCATTCAGAGGTAATTTTTTGTGTATAATTGGTCATTTATGATTTTTTTTCCCCCCACCGGATCTCATTGTGTGAAGGTAGGGAAGCTGTTCAAATGTAACAATAATTCATTAATAATTTGGTACTCGAGTGCTCACTGTTTGGTGTCCATGTAACAAACGACACTTAACAACGGAGTAGACCACAACATTCAACAATCTGCTGCAAACAAAGGGCTGAGTGAACTATCTTTATTTTTTCAAAGCAGAAAGGTTTGATTTAAAGCTTATTTCATTTTGAACTCTTTTTTTTTTTTCACAAGTTTCAGTTTTGGGCTGACATGGCTACGATTTCTAAAAACAACCCGAATACATATTGCACATCTGTCCCCCGTCATCCCATACCAACACATTGTGTGCAGCATATTCTCATTCATCCTTTGAAACTGGCTTATGTTTTGTGCATTGCTTGAATTCCTGACTCTGTAATTTAACAGTTTCACACCGCAAATCGAAAAATAAAACCTTTTTCCTCATTGTGTGCATGTTTATTATTTTAAAGTTGTTTTGAGGCCACCCATTTGAATTATCTTCGCTCTTCCGAAACTGATTTGGAATGCTTTCTGGGATCATTTTTGGCCTTGTCCATTACTAGTGCTGTGTGATGTGATACAAAATATTGTTTTAATATGAAAAAAGAGTTAATGACGTCTTTAAAACAATTTGACAACGTTCGTAAAAACGCCTTGAAGTCTAAACAGGTAAATTCACCAACACCAGTGAATCTCTGCAAATGACACGTATCCCTGACAATGTTCTGCCATTTATCAAGAAGATTGCCACTTTCCTTTCATCTCTCTGTCCCTGCCCAACCCGTCTCGCAATATGAACTGCTATAAAATTCACAACTGCTCATACGTGACCTCCACGTCCGCTGTGAAATATACTCGCTGCTTATTCTCGGCAATAATTCAGCATTAAGCATTGCAGCAGGAGCCATAAAATGTCTGTGAGCGAGGTCGTCCCTCACCTGGGGAGAGTGGTCGAGCTTGATGAGCGCCGCGTCCTTCACGCTTGCCAAAAGTGCAGACTTGGTGCCACTCACTGTGCTGCCATTCCAAGATGGCATTGCTTTTTTAATTCATACAAATAAGTTCAAAGTCTTCTGTCAGAGTTTGGTTTGGGCCAAACTAGTGAGTGGTAAATTGGTAGATTTTATCATTCACAAGGGAAATTCACTGGTTCAGTAGTCTGGGTTCACAACAACAGGCAGGAATGTGATTGTCATGAAGTACAGTAATCCCTCGTTAATCGCGGTTAATGGGGACCAAAACCATGCGCGATTAAACGAACCGCGAAATAGCGAGGGATCACTGTAACATGATGACCAACATGCCCACAGATTTGCGAAAGCCGTTTTTTTAACAAGATGCCTAAAAACCAAACTCAGCTTTTTCTGCCCTCGGTTAGTGTGACTGATGTAATCTAGACAGTGAGCTAAACTCCAAGAAAAGGGCATGTTGTTGTTGGAGCCTTTGTCTTGATCTTCTTCCTTTATCTTTTTTTTTTTTTTTTTTTAAAATTGTAACATACCGGCAAAAAAGAACACATAGGTGCTCCGCGATGCACTGAAGCCGCGATAAACGAACCGCGAAATAGCGAGGGATCACTGTAACATGATGACCAACATGCCCACAGATTTGCGAAAGCCGTTTTTTTAACAAGATGCCTAAAAACCAAACTCAGCTTTTTCTGCCCTCGGTTAGTGTGACTGATGTAATCTAGACAGTGAGCTAAACTCCAAGAAAAGGGCATGTTGTTGTTGGAGCCTTTGTCTTGATCTTCTTCCTTTATCTTTTTTTTTTTTTTTTTTTATAAAATTGTAACATACCGGCAAAATAGAACACATAGGTGCTCCTGCATACACAAACAACATTACAATGTCACCAACATCACTTCACACCTGCATGGCACCTGAACTAATATTAGCTGTAGCATAATTTTGCAGCTAATAGCTAACAGCATCGGCCTACTTCTAGAACAAAAGTTTATAGATATTGAAAAGATGGAGACCAACGAGAAACCATAAATAAACCAAAACACAATATATCACCTCATTATGATTGGCATAGCTTTCAGATTATGCTCTGTGAAAACAAAGTTGAAATATGAATATCGTCCTGCTTTCAACCTATTGTGCGGTGGCTTTATGAGCTTCCAATTATTTGGCTGCTGCTTAGAGTGCTTCGCGGCTATGCCTTGGCTGCTCAGTGGTATCGTGAGAAACAATCAAACACAGAAACAGATATAATAATGGAAATTGTGACATCTACAAAATAAGAACAGAACTATTGTTTTCCCCCAGAACTGATGACAGTTCAACTTTTACTCATAAATGAGGGGCAGAAGAAAGCTTACTGTTGAACTTAAATTGAGTGTAACATTAGTGTTTTACTTTTTTCAGGGTGAAGAATGCCATACACCAGCACTGAAAAAGCTTTATATGTTTGAATTCATTCTGCTCCAACACAGTCAAACAAAAAAAGTGCAGTGTGCATTTTTTATGAAATTCAATAAAAACACCACAACTGGGAAACAGATTTGGGCACCGCAGAAGAAATTCAAAGAAAAAGAAAGGACAGAAAGCAAAACATTGTGGATCAAGCAATGTGCATGTTTTGTGAAATTGGTTATGAAATCTAATTCCAACTGAATATTGCTATTCAGATTATTATAATTATCTTTTTGTTCAACAAAAATGCTTTTTCGCTTTGTTTCCCTCGGACATGGCGTTACTAAGATTCATACTTGGTGTCACATTTTTTTTTAACCCCCCACCCCCACCCCCAAAATCATGTTCTCATGAAAGATTCAAACCTTCAATTTGGTTAAATTAAACCCATAGTCATCTACCATCTGGTCAGGCAAGATAACGTTAAATAATTTAAAATAACTAATAGGTCATTAAGATATTTCCTTTGACAGAGAAGCCCAGGCATGTTGACCTGTCACGTCAAATTGTTTGTTTAACAAAAGAGTCACAAATAGCTCTGGAAAATATCCAAATTGTATGGAAAAGTGACAGGGCCTTTTGGTCATGCTTTGTAAGTACTATTCAAAATTTCTCCATGTACCGAGTTGTCTAATTCTGATAAAACGTGAATCCGGGCAACATCTGGGCCAGCCATTGTTTTAAAAATTCTGCAATCATTTCATATGGAGACCAGACAAGGCAAGTGACGCGTTCCACTCCTATTTTGTGCCCAGTCCTTAACAGCTTGAAGCTGGGCAAGATGGATTGGTGAAATGATGTACTCAGTGTGTAATCTCACAAATCCAGCTGCTGCGAATCTACTTCCAGGCAATGTACCCCTTTTTAAAAGCCCCGAATCATCCATCAATCAGACAACTGATTTAAAATTTACCGACACGCTATGTTCAGTGGGTTGCTTTCAAGCTGTGCTGAATACATTTTGCAATTCCAGCTGTTCCACCCAAAATTACTGAAAATGCATTGCTCTTCAGCAGATGTCTGGGGTTCATTATCGGTAGAGGTGGCAAAATAATTTCACCAACAAAAGTTCCTCTCAGTCTTGATTTTGTTTGTTTTGTCGTTTGAGTTGTCGCCAAAGCAGAAACAATAGCTGCATCAAAGTCACTGCTCTGGACATGTTTCTTATCACAAAAAGTGTTCTCTATTTTTTGGTCAGAAACCTATGTATTTTGTGTAAAATCAATCCAAATTTGCTAGTTTTTGTGCTTAAATTATCAAAGAACACAAAAGACATTGGGTCTTAAAAGATTCGTCAAAATGCAATATTGGGAACTCGGATTTGAAAACATCTGGCAGTGAATGAGGTAAGTAAAAGTAATAAAAATAAAGAGTCTGAAATATACTTGAAAACAAAAGGAATAAGTATGTTTTTAAAACGACAATTAAAAGCTGTTTTGATTAATTTTCTGTGTACTCATTTTAGTTCTGCTTTCATATAGTAGTGCTCATTCAGAGAAGACAAAAAAAAAACCTCACGTCGCATTGTTTAAGAGCTAGCCGCTAGATAACTTTTTTGAATATAACAAAATCTTACATTATCAAAAAAATACACCTTACTTGTAAGATCCAGACCGAATTCACTGCATATCATATTTTAATTTGATTTATTTAATCTTAATTTACCCAGATAGGCAATTGAAAACAGATTCTCATTTGCAATGCCAACCTGCCAGCACACATCCAAAGAAAGCAAAATAAATACATACATGCATAAAATTATCATGTAATATTGTTACATAGTTACAAAAATAATACAATACTTTACATCATAGCACACGGTGAATAAAAGGTTCAAAACATTTTAAAACAGGTGCGACTATGATGTACATTATCTCTTACTAATGTTTTAAAGGGTGATATTGGGATGAATGAGATGGGTGACTAAGTTTTGATGAGTGTTCCAGTCATTTGGTGCCAAAAATTGAAAAGCTGTTTGGGCAAAAGTAGTGCACACTTTGAGAACAAACTGATGGAACAAAAAGTCAGTTGGTGGTATGCATGGTGAGCAAGGTGGGCGCTTTCCAATGAGATTCTTGTAGCCGTTAACACCAAACAATTGTCTTAAGGCCTTGGATGGGAAAAATGTTGCTTCTCTAAATTGTTTCCGTTACCGTTGTTGCTTTCTGATTTACGGTTGTCCATGTTGTTACTCTCCTTGTTTTTGTTTGTTTGTTTTGGGAGGGGGGGGGGCGTGTTTTTAAAATTAGTTTATTTGGACGATGTAATGAGTAGAGAATACATATGTTCACTTGTAAACGTGGGGAGTGAAAGTAAAAAGTCATCATAAAAACACTTCAAAAATTGTGGGCATTAGTGCTGCATCGGAAAAAGTTAATTTTCATTTTCAATGCAACAAGAATAAGAATATGGTTCATTTTTACATTCCAGTTTATGCTTCTTGGCATAATGTTGTTGTTGTTGTTGTAATATTCCTGTTTATTGCCTGTTCTCGTATTAAACCCTGGACAGACTTTGTTTTGTGCAACATGTTTGGCTTGAGGCCTTGGCACGCCAATAAATAGAAGCACATTGTGCCTTTTATGGCAAAAAGAAAAAGTGATTGTTTGCTAAACAGCCAGTTGGAGAACAATGAAGTGACATACCTGATTAATAATGAAACAGATGGACTCTGATGGCTCGTTGGGTTAGGGCAGGCGTGTGCTTAACACACTCAAAGGGACAGTCTTGCAGCTGCTCTGGTGTCAAATCTTCAACGTGAGCTCTTTACCTCCTGACACTTGTTGAAATTACTTAACGTAAAGCAGAGTGTATACATCCAAGTGATATCGTAGCGAGGTGGAATTTCACAACACCCGGCCACCATCAGTTCCGATGGATACCTCGCAGTCAAAGTACGGGTATCTTTTGAGTTTTTTGCTTGCATTTTCATTTTTTTTTGTTTGTTTGCTTTTGTCGGGTACATTGCCCAAATTTCTTTTTACTTGATGGCAGCAACTACAGTCACATCACGACATCCGGCCACCATCAGTTCACATGGTTACCTCACAGTGAATGTATATGTATCGCTTGTGTTTCTTGCTCAGTTTTTTTTTTTTTTTTTTTTTTTTATACATGGGTATTTTGCCATATGTATTTTCTTTCAACATGGGTCTATAGAAGAATCATGTTCAAATTTCGATTCGTGTACTAGTTCCAGAAGGACAAAGTTATTTCTGTATTTCTTTACATAATGCAATACAGAACTGTGTTATTTTCCTTCTTCCATTTAATTCAGTGGGGAAAGTTAATTTGAGATACAACTGATTTCAATTACGACCGTCGTATACGATCAAATAAACCCATAAATCAAGGTACCACTATAGAACTAAAATGAGTAAAAGGAATGTGACCCCCCCCCCAAAAAAAAAAACAAAGCCAATAGTTATTCTTGTTCATGAAAGCCTCGGACACATGAGGAACGCATATTCACGCGCTCATACATAACAAACGCTGTGTGGAATATGATCTCTTCTGGCATCGGGCGCAGGCAAAATTGTAATCTGTGATGCATTACGACTCCCGCTGACTCAAGCATGTATTTAGTCACATGTCAAAACTGTTTGGAAAGGCTGCATGCTGAGCAAAACTAGATCTAACGAGGTCCAATGCAAGAACCGTATCAAAACAAAACCAAACTCATCCTGAACAAATTGAATGTTGTTGACTTGTGATTGATCGGTAGTGCTTTATCATGTTTATTACTGCACACGTGGTGTTGAACTGCACTGAATCATTTGTGAGATGAAGGTTTATAGCCCTGTTCACACGGCACACATTTGGTCCGACTCTGCACCGAAATATTTTGTTGCGATGTATTTTACACCGGAGCAAATTTTGTGGAGCGTTCACACGTGCAAAGCCGCTGAGCGTGACAACTCCGGCGCAGCGTCGAAGCAGCTCCACTTGCGGTCACACGTGCAATTTCTGCTCCGGACCAAAACGACAGGAATGCGGAAGTAAAACAGGTTCGGGTCGGGCTTCTCTCTCGCGGACTTTTATTTATTTTTCTTT
>NW_017805841.1:2423258-2427515 GCF_001891065.2 Hippocampus comes | reverse complement strand
AGCTCTTTAGTGGAGCTACGCCGGAGCAAATGTGCACGTGTGAACGCTCGACTGGATTTATTTCGGAGCTGCGTCGGACCAAACGTTGCCGTGTGAACGGGGCTTATGACACCCAAATATGTGCACTTGAGAGTGCTCGACTAGATTTTTCTTGTTTTTCGATGATTACATTGTCGAATTTGTATTGTGAAAGCAGTACTTCAGGACCGGATAATGCCCTTTTGGTGAAAATGGCAATGTGAATCCGCTGATTTAATGGCTTTTCAAACTTGTACTTCTAAAGTGAACTAGAACATCTTAGTTGTCTCTTTATTTTAAAATGTCCAAAGAAAAACCAGAAGTTGACACTTTAGAAACCAAAGTGCTGCAGTCTGAGGCCGACTCCAAGCTCTTCTTAAGACCATCCATCAACACAAAAAGATTCCAAGATTGTTCGAAGAGTTGAATGTCAACTGTTCTCTGCAGTTCATCCCGCATACATTCAACGTCGAATGAGAACCGTCTCAAGTCTCAGTCAGACCAACACTTCTTTTGCGCATCTCGTAAGGTGTTGGGATAACATATCAATGCAAGTATCCAGTGACATTGCCAAGAATGTGAACTTTGATTTGTGTTTTGATAGACCTTTGATGTCGACAAAATGTAACTGCAGGCTGTTTTCAAACGCAAGTCCGAACTGATCATTCAACCCGACCATGTGAAGTCACTGTATGCAAACAGTGCAAGCTTTGGGTTGGGTTTTGCCCAAGTCAATTCACAAATATTGAACCTACTAAGACAGTTACAGAGACCTTAAGATTGATTTTTTTTTCCACCAAGAGAAACATGCATAACATTTTTCCACAATTAGTTTATTAAACATGAAAAATCAGTGTGGGCAAAAAAAACAAAAACATGTCGGTGTTGGAATCCTCACGTCTCCAAAATTGGTTGTTAAATTAAAAACTTTAGCTGAATTAAGTCACCCTGTATTTTTTGTTTGTAGCAAATTGGATGACACTGATTACGTTTTGAAGGTACTTTGCATGTACGGTACCTATGATGAGTCCCACAACTCAATACCCCCCCCCCCAACCCCCAGTTTGTTTTCGTTCAAATTCCTCTGCGATTCAAAAGATTTTCTTGAGCAATGTCGTCGCACTGCACTTGGTTTTGGTGGAATTCGCAGCGAGGTGAGACTCAGGACGGTGCATGGACAATGTCAGCACGACGTCCATATTTGGAACCGATTGCTAAGCTACCAAAACAGGAAGTAGCCCAGTGCCTTTTGCTGATACGTACAGTGGATTGGAGAGACAGTCTGGCTCAGCTATCATTTAGATGAACAGTTTTCTCAAGTACTCTTAAAGAAGCGAAAATTCTGCCACTATCAACTAACCGGTTTCATCCAAAGTAGTTTCATCGCTGTTATTTAGTCGGCCCGTAGAGAATCCCACTTATCTGCTGATAAAGAACTTATTTTTCTTGTGCCTCAGAGCTCAGGACACTGGAACACCAAATAACTTTTTCTTCCATTTCATCCTTCCAAAGCAATGCTGCCAAAATAGCTTCTTGCTTTCACTCCACTGCCACCTCTCTAAATTTGATGCAACGCCTTTCATTACAGGGCAGTGCTGTGCTGCACTGCATTAGGAAAGAGCCATTATGAAGTCAGTGGAAGTGTTTCCCACACTTGGACAAGGAGAAGACTTGGCTTAGTTGTTGTATTTTTTGTTTTCAGGCAAAATGGAGTTGAGGTAGCAGGATAGAGGTCATTTGCTTAGCCTTCTGCTTTCCCCAAGTCATGGCCTTATTTACTGCAATAAGAACATTTATAACAATCCCGCCTCCTCTTGACCTTAGTGATTTTCTTTTCCCAGGCGAGTGTTGACCAGGTTTCATGTGCTTGTTTTTGTCAATGTCGTCAATGTTGCCAACTTAGCGACTTTCTCTCGACATTTAGTGAGTTTTCAGACCCCTCTAGTGACTCTTTCAAAACTAAAAAAGGGACTAGCAACCAATCTATCACCTTTTTCTGGTGTTATTGGAGACTCTGATGTGAGAGCAGGCATCATTCTTATTGTTCTGGACATGCAGCGGGTGTTTCCGTCTGCCTTTCCCCCATTCCAGAGCACTGACAAGCGCCACAGTCCTCTCACGACAGCTCCTCTCAGCTGCAGTCAGAGTAGGAGATGTTCACCCTTGACCAAAATGAAGATGAACAGCTCTTTCTGTGATGTGTGTGTGTGTGTGTGTGTGTGTGTGTGTGTGTGTGTGTGTGTGTGTGGAGGGCGGTCTGAAAAACAAAAACAAAACAAATAAAACAATGCAACTGAATGAGCATTAGTTACGATCATTTTCCCAACTGCCAGTGAGATGTGTTCTATTGTCTCTTTTTAGTTCGATTGTTCATGTAGATTATATGCAAAAAAATAAGGTTAAAATGCTTCATGTTGTGACCAAACCAAACTTAAGAAAACGAAATGAAATAAATAAATAAATAAAATTTTACAAATAAACTGAAAAACAAACAAACAAAAAACCCTCAATAACTCTATTGAGTCCCAAGGCCGAATAAAGGAAGAGGGTTGGAATTGTGACAATAAAAGAAAAAGAAACAACAGAAGAAAGTGCATTTGTAACTCTCAATATATTTGCCGTACCGTACCGTCCACACTAAAAGGTGCACCTAAAAGTATTCCATTTTCTCAAAAGCCGACAGTGCGCCTTATAATCTGGTGAGCCTTATATTTGGATCAATATTCTGATATTTTGGACGTAGTGTTTTAAATGTTCTGTAAATGTTCTTTGTTAGAGCTGCGGCGGTTGTGAAAGCTCTATATAAATAAAGCTGTATTGTATTCCTTTAGCATAGCTCATCTAGTGGATGCATAAAGCAACCGCAGCCACTATTGTAGCTTCTATTCTATGTGCCTTATATATGAAAACAATTTTAAAGTGGGGCATTCATTTAACGAGTGTCTTATATTCCAAAGCGCCTTATAATGTGGAAAATACGGTACATTTTATTACTCACCTTTTGTCCCTCCCACGGCATTATTTCTCTCCTACACCATCCATTACAGCATGCACATGGTCAATTATGCAAATTAGGTAATGGTGTCATTTAGCGACTTCTAACAACTTTTAGGACAGTCAATAGCTACTTTCTTTACTGAGGAGTTGGCTAAAATGGTTGTGTTTCCTATGTCACCCAAAGTCAAAAGCGACACAGCCGGAGGTCAGACCTTGGACATACCTAGTTTAGGATCTCCTATATATTCTGCCAGTCACAGTTACTGAGAAACGGGGTTGTTGCATATGTCGCTAAATCAGGAATAGGTGGTCATTACTTGTTGGGAAACAAGTGTTTGGAGCCAATGCGCACATACCTCTTGTTTACAGCTACTCCTCGGGCTACCATCAATACCAGCTGGGCGTGACAGCTCTGACACAATTCTGCCTGCCTCCTCCCAAGCCAAACGTTTCACAGTCACCAATTGATGAATACGTACGTTGGCACAGCTGTAAATACCCTGTGTGGACATTTCAATTCCGTTCTATATTGCACTGAGATGCTGTTTGAGCATCTGGGTTCTGGCACGAATTGCATGGATATTCAAACTTCAGTTCGAGTGCTTCAGTGGGACAGGTGGGAAGACAGAGAAAGTGGTGTAAGACAATCGGCAGGTGATAAGTAAACTGTAGTCGTCTGACTCAGTTTACGAAAACCTGCTTGAAAGTGCATCATGTTTTACCGTACGCATCTCAGTAGCCGGCAAAATGACCCAGACCCTCAATCTTTGATGCCATGCTGTGGCTGCATTTGATGGGGAAGGCCAAAAAGATTGTGATATGATGCCACTATTTTTTCCAGGATACTTGCTTGTGATTGGGGTAGGGGGTGTATGAATTCCCAAGTAGGAGTTCAAACCAGTTCTGCAATAACCAAAATGGTGTATTTCCTGATCAGTTTTGAACATGGGTCTTTGAGAATTTTTATTTATTTGTTGGTTCATTTTATGTCCTGCTATGATAGAGATGACTGTTGGTTTTGAGATCCTTGAAATACAAACTTTTTAACAGCTTCTATAGACAACTGGTGAATTCAACCAGTTCTAGAACGGATGTACAGTGAACCCACCCATTTATACCAGGGGATATGTTGTACTAAAAATTATATTCAACATCGCAACATTCCCCACAACAGTATTCCTTTGTCTTTATTTTGACAGCATATGAAATGTTTGTGTAGAAAATGTGTGTGTGTGTGTGTGT